>NC_059131.1:44205357-44524107 GCF_020740605.2 Lemur catta
GCCATTTGCTTATTAATTGCTATTTTACTTAGTCTATCTCTGCAGTTACTAGTGCAGGCTCTCTCTCTTTGCTCCTTTATCTCCTTTGCATTTCTCTACAGCTCTGCACCTTCATAAACCTTCATAGAGCTCCCACAGCTGTACCTAGAACCATTTTGGGTATCTCTGTCTCCCCTCCCCGCCTTCAATGCTTATTTCTCTGCAAAAGCCTATGCAGCTGATTTCATTAAAAATATTCTCAAGTATGTTGACATTTTTATTACAACATTATTTGTTGTCAATCTCAGCAATAGAGTTAGAGCTGTTGAACCAAGAACCTAGAGTCAGCATCTTTGGGGAAGCAGTGTCTGACCGAGGAGAAGAGTAGAGTAGTTTAAGGCTCCTTCCCTGGCTACAGACTCCTTCAGACTCTGACTCCTTAGAGCAGGAGCATCATCAGTTTCACAGCTCTGTGTGCTTGGTACACAGACACAAAAAATGAAGGTCACCACCATGTTCACATGACTGCAGGAAGTCGTGGTAGAGTTTCACATCCAAAGAAGATACCTAGTTAAATGAGAACTGAAGGAATTAGGACTCAAAATCTTACTCCCAAGTCACAACATTAATTTGAAAGGTGCACTTAAAATCCTCATTGAGTTTCTTCCTGTTTTACCTTGCTGGCTATGTGTCCTTGTGCAAGTTCTTTTTGACATCTCTCAGCTCCAGGTTCCTCATTTCATTTATAACATGAGGATAATAATAGTACTTCATAGAATTTGGGTGAAAATTAAAAGAGATAAAGTATATGTGGTTCACAGTGTTCAACTCTTAATAAATGTAAGAAATATTACCAGGGTGCCCAATAACATAGTTTATACTATATGTGTTTGTATATGTATAATGATGAAACTAATCTAGCGGTATTTCTCAAAACTGCTTACCTAGTATCCATATCTCATCTGGGAATTGTGAGCATTTTTAATTATTGCTTGTAAGATCCTTTGGCACCTCCCTTTGGGCACAATGCTTTGTATATTCCTATTGGAATAGAAGAAATATTCTTATTATATATAAGCATTATCTCTTTTTCCTACCAAGGAGATCATAATAGCTAGAAAGCTTGATCCAAATAGAAAAATTGAATACTAGTTCCCTGTGATCATTGCACATGCATTTATCTAAATTTAAAAGTATGTATCTTAAATTCTTCAATTTGGGAATTTAAGAGTGTATCTACTGAACTTCCTGAATAAAAATCTATAGGTATTTTAAGCACATTTTACATATAATTTAAGCTCATTATTTGCTTTGCTTTTTATTTTTACTATTTGACCAAATAAAGCTGAAACATATGACTTTTCTGACTTATACTATTTTAAGCTACAAATATATTACCCACTTTTGATTCTCTGTAGTCAATCTGAAATCTGGCACACGATAAAATGAAATCCTCCATATTTTGTGGTGGAGACAGCATGGATTAGACTTAGGGTCAAAAGACCCAGGCTTTCACCCTGGCTTAGCTCTGCACATACTATGTGTCCTCTTGTAAGTCACTTCACCTTGCTGAGTCTCAACTTTCTTGCTAGGAGATAAGTTAGACTAGATCAGGGCTTCTCAGTCCTGCATGTGCATACTAATCACCCGGAGATTTTGATAAAAGGGAGATTCTGATTAGTGGGTCCAGGGTGGAGCCGGAGATTCTGCATTTTTAACAGGCTCCCAGGTAATGTTGGTGCAAACTGGTCCACAGGCTACACACTGAGTAGCAATGGATTGGATAAATTCCATCTCAACTAGCTGTGCTTATACACCATGATGATTCCCATGTTCACCTTTGTGCTCAACAGGCCCCAAAATGCATGAAAGCCAAAGACCTTACAGCCTATTCATTTTATACACAGCCATCTATTTATATATTAATTTAAATTTACCTAAATATTGATAAAACCTAATGTTTACCTGTTAGAACTGATTTAAGACTTCTATTTTCTTTCACATATCTCAATAATTTTTCTGCTGCATCCTATTCATCAAGTACAGAAAAGCCTCTCAGGCCAGCATGTGCATTTCCAGTTTCAATTGCTACAGTACATGAGTTCTAGATCTTAAAGGCCAAAAAGCATCTATTTGACTAAAGAGCTATAAGGCAGCCATAAAAATTATGGATCACAGAAATAAGCAATTAGTGTTATCTTCAATTGCTTTATTGGCAGTATTCACTCGTTAGAATAGAGGCAGCCGTAAAACAGATTGCAACATACTGTATAACAGCATATGGGATTTTACATTATAATGCTATTCTCTGCCAAGAAGTCATATTTTCATTTGAATGCATGGAACAGATTATCACAGGGTTTCCAGCATTAGAAGTGGATGACCCTCACTTTTTTTGTAGTTGTTGTTAAAAGGCAATTCCTGAAGTTATGACTAAATCAAAATAAGTGCAATGGTGAATAAGGCCGTGTTTTATGCCTGCATTCTGGGCCTTTGGAGACTGGGCATGGCATGGAGCTACAGCAGATAATAAAGTCAATCTCTAACGTGGTGGATAGAGGGAGAGTTGAGGGTTTGCCAGTCTTCCAAACCAGCTGGCGTCAATTCTGGAGGAAGCTGCTCACCCGCCCATCTCATCATAGCTGAAGTGCCACAAAGGACACCACTAGCATGAGGGATAAAAATAAAACAATGAGAATAATAATACAAAAAAGAACCGGATCTTTATTTAACATTGGGAGATGTCTTCTTGACATCCATTCTGCCATTTTAGAGAATGTGTGTGTGGATGTGTTTATAGATTACAGATAACGTATATATAGGCCTTCAAATACACACACCCTACAACCTGTTTCAATGGGCCAATCTCTCAGGAATCACCCACAGGCCTAGAGTTCAAGAGAGTCCCCATTCCCTCACACATTTTACTCTTTTTACAAATTTCAATATGGTACACCTGGAAATAGGGCTAAACACTCACTCTCCTATTTTAACAGTTCAAGTTGGAAAAAGAGTAGGGAGAAGTACATCTGACAGGTTCTCTTTCCAAGATCAGCCTGTGATGTAGCAAATGAAAGGCTTTGAAAGGCAGGATTGCTAAAAAGGAAGCGTGTGTGGTTTCAAATTAGAAGTCATATTGTTGCACTCACAGTTGATCAAATAAATATTAATCACCAAATGTATTTATGTCACTTCTCACGCAATTGCAATATATTTCAAATGTGTTTTTAAATGGTGGATAAAACACACTGGAAGGGCAAAAAAAAAAAATCTTTTTTTATAGAACCTCAGATATGAGGGAGCTAGAGGCATATGCAGTAATTTACCAGAACAAAGGAATATGTTTGAATTAGTTTCTGTGTGTGTTCTTGCTATTTATTCAGATCTAGTAAAATCCAAATAATTTGATAAAGTCTGAGTCCATGTGCAGTCAATTTATGTTAAAAGTAGACTTTAATCAGTTGTAATGTTTCAATGAATTAGTGTATTTACTTCAGTAACTTTCTAGTCTTAAGTCTGTGAAAATTACAAAACTGTAAAAAAATGCAATTCTTATAATTTTAGAAAAAGATTATCCTAAATGATTACAAAGGCAATAATAATGCAAAACAAGGTATCACAGAGCTGACCCTTTCTATATCCCTTGGTTATCTGGAGTAACGTTTCCACAATACTTAACATTTAAAATTTTTCCTTTTCTTCATCAAAAGATTTGGTGAAAAGAGTAATTAGACTGAAAATGCAAGCATTGTGCAACATAATCCTGCTTGTGCTATTTACCAACACCTATGGTTTTGTATGTTGGTATACTGTTTAAATTCTGCTTTAGCTATTACATATTTATTTATAAAGTTGTGTGAGGACCACAATACCTACAGCGTCCATCCAAATTCTGCTTGAAAAAAATCTTTTAAGTATTTCCCAAGTAATTAGAGTAATTTCTCATGAAAGACTACCTTGTTTTATTTTTAGAGTGAGGAAAGTTGGTAGTTTTCCTGGAGACAAACAAGGGAGCCCCTTTAAAAACTCAAAATGGAAACAGAACTAAAGCAGTAGATAGTTTATACTTTGAGAAAATGCATGCTGACAGATTGAGGGTATTCCACCAATGCATAACATACAGTGAAACATCTTCCTTTTGGTTCAACAATATTTTCCTCAATAGCCAACCAGTTTTCTTAATTTGGCAACTCTTATGGCTCAGGCCTTACTGTTGAGGTGACCCTATTATATAGAAATGCTGAGAAGCAAGCTGTTCCTTAGGTTTATAAAATAGCAAACTCAAAGGACCACATATTTTTTAAGTGCCAATGAGTATGTGAGAGTGTGTGTGTGTGTGTGTGTGTTTGTGTCTCACCAAAGAGGGTCTCACTGAGTCAGACAACAGTGATACTAAAAGCTAATAGAGAAAATGTTTTTTTACGTACTTATCTTGCCATGCAGTAGTGTTACTTAATTTGGCATTGTTCAGAACAAAACAAAGATGAATAGTGTCTTGCTATATAATAACTAGTTTTTCCTTTCCTTGCAATAAAGTAAAGCATTTAAGAAAAAAAAAAAAAAACCCACAAGCATCTCAAATAGCCTCTGCTTTGCTGCAAAAATAGACTGTGATGAGAGTAACTCTTCCAATCAATTATGCAGCATGGTTTTAAGTGAGGAAAAAATTTCAACATACGTATCACTTCAAAATATATACAGCATATATCTATATGTACAAACTGCGTAAATTTTGAAGGGCTACGAAACACATATTTTGCTACACCAAAGCTCTGACTGTTAAATTGATTGCAACTAAACTATAATTTCTTTTGCTGAAAAACCCGAGCAATGTGAATCTTACTGGAATTATTTAAACTAGTGGTGTGTGTATACATCTATATGTGTGTGGGTATAAACAACAGGATTTCTACAAATTCTCTTTAGTAGGCTCGGCAGCAACTACTCTTCTCTAAGTAAAATATTGCATTGAAATTGTCTCCTGTAAAAGTGACAATACTAAACAAACATACTTCAAATTCCATAGTGTACACAGGTGGACTCTGAACGCCGTTCCACATAGGAGGTCACTTAGTGTTGTTCACACATTTTACATACGTGCAGTGCAGTGTTCGTTAATAGTCTCCTTTAAGAGGATCCTTTTAAAAGAATGATCTGCCACATTTGCCAGAACCATGTAACTTGAACTTTTTCCTTTCATATATACACACTGTGTACGTATACATTTTACATATATATGTGTGTGTGTGTTCATTTGGGCTGAATTCAGGAATGAATATGTGGGCTGAAAGAATTGATCTGTCACAGAGCAACAGATTGCAGCTCTAGACTGCCAACAAATCACAAGCAACAGTAGGTAATGACTAATTGTAATAGGAATGAGGGAACAGAGGGTGGGATTGTTTCAGAAAAGGTAACAAAAAATGATCCTTTCCAAATGAAATCAAACATTTTTTTGTTTTGGTATTTGTTACTGTTAAATAACAAGCACAACACCTTCACTCTTCTCAGTGGTTCCTAGTGACGCTGACCAATTCAGCAATTTCTAAGAGATTTGCTAATTCCCCATCATAGCTTGCCTTTTCCATTCCTTTCTTGCTAATTAATACTATTCTGTGAGGCACTTTTGAGGTTGCTCAATGAATTAATTTAACACACTCTTTGGAGCAGTACAACCTAAGACGTACAGAAAACCTTAACTGTGACTCCTACTTTGTGGCAATGAATATACAACACAATCTTGGGGAAAAAATTAAAAGGAAAGAGATTTATGAAGATTTACAAGGTCTGGGAAACAGAATGGGCAACAACATCATATTCATCTAATTTATTGATTAGAATGTTGTGCTTTTTAATTATCTATTCAATCTTACTTCCTCAGATTTTCACAAAATGCTTTTTTCTAATTATCAACATACACAAACATAAATTTGTTTATAACGGAAACTTAACCTTCTACAACTTTAATCTATGAAATTACTCAGAGTTTGAAGTGCTTAAAGGAATTAAACCCCACACTAAGATTCAAATACTTTGGGGACTTTCCATTAGTTTTGCTTCACTGCAATGAAAATTAACAAGGTTTTCTGTATAGTTGAAGCATAAGGATTTCATGGTTCCCTGTAATTGTACAGATTACAAACAATATTTCATAATTAATATACATATTTAAAGGTCACATTTTAAACTTAAATATTTAATTTCAACTAATATAAGATTGCCCTTATATTTATTACAAATTTAAAATATTGATTTTCTTAATTTCATGATATAGGCTGTTACAATAATCTTCAGGTGATGCAACCCATTTTTTCTCACTGATATTTTAATTCCTCAAATTCTCTGCTTTCTACAAACACATTTGAACATCAGAATTCATGTCTATTTAATATTTGCGTCGAATATTCTCTGTCTCCCCATTATTCACAGAAGAAATAAATGAGGAAAGGTAGGGACTGCTCTCCTTTCTTAGACATTGATGGATGTCCCTAAACTAATTTCTCAATAAACTCAACTCTTCCTCTGCTGGAAAGAGAAGAGCATTTCCAGAATGTCAAGTTCAAAAATTAGCCATTAAAGTAGAAACATGGAAAAGAGAAAGCCTCACTTGCAGAAATAAGGATCAGAACCAAATTAGATAGGAGGATGAATAATAATGGTGAACAATGGACTGCAGACACTGAAGCAGTGTACCCAAGGAAGAGAAAGAAGTTAAGGACAAATTAGATGGCACCAGGGCAACAGGAACTTAGTGAGAGGGACCAGGAAAACTAATAATAAGAGGAAAAACTAAAAACGCTCACAAAGAGAAGTAAACCCATTTCAGAAATTCATAAAGTTCTAATAGAAAATCAGAATGATACTCAGCATAATTTTAAATAAATTTTCCCCTATTTTGCCAAAGTTTCCAATTCTTCAATGCTAATAAGTAGCCTAACCTAAGTACTAGTTGATAGGGGCATAGACTTAGAATTTGCCATCAGTTCCTGAGGATCTTGTACATATAATTGGTATGCACAGGTGCACTTCTTTGTCCCCTATATCCTTTACATTCAAACATGGTGAAACGGCCTAGTGACTCAACAGTGATAATCCACTGTGACCAGCATTTACATCTCAGATGATGACAGAGATATTGTGATTAGGAAATGCTAGCACAAAAACCCAAACACCAGTGTTTTAGACAAGACTCCTTTCATTAAGTGTGGCAGCAACAGCATCAGGAATTTTCCTTTTTAACCCAATGATTCAACATAGTAACCACTGGGAATTTTCAAGGACTGATGAAACATCACCGGAAGTAGATCCATTCAATCATTTAATCACTTGTTTATTTATCCATTCAATAAAACATTTATTGAGCACTTACCCACCATGTTCCAGGTGCTATACAGTCTCACAGCTTTGGTGTCTTAAAATCATAACATCACACATATATTGGAGAAAATAACTAGTATAATAATAACAATTATAAGACTTGTATCACCACCCTTTAACCCATGTTCTGCCTATGTCTGGCCTTTTATGTGGGCCATGTTTATAGCTATTTGATATATTTCATTCCAAGGGATCCTTTTGCTTATACATAACTGCATCACTGATAGTGAGACTATGACGTGAGCTTACATGAAGCATTGGTCTCTTAAACTAAAAGTATTCCTGGATATGTTTCACCTTAATGTGAGTGAATAACCTCTCAACCCCACCACCAAACCACAGAAAGCCTAGTATGAAAGCACTGGCATATTAGGAACAGATTGTGTAAGGCCCTGAAAAGAGAAATAGGAAACAAGGGAAGACATCCCTTGCTTTATGGTTTGGTTCTATCCAAGTTACCTTCTCTCTTGCCCCTGGATACATAAATTGAAACATTTCAGATCTGAGTGAATTAGTTAGTTCTTCCTTTTATTTGTCTTGCTCAAGTTGCAAAGTGAGATTTTTTCCATCATTTTTTCCTGTAATTTCATGTCTAATCCTTTCAATTCATGATTTTATAGATTTCAACCAAAATGAAGAATCTCCACTTTTGTTTTCTGTCTCCAGGCAACTCTAATAGCGTAACTAAGATTCGGGCCCAGATTATGCAGTGTCCTGGGCATGCCCTTTCCTCTATTTTCTCTAGGTTCACTATTCTTTTGAGGTGTTTTAACCAGAACTGCATTTTCTATTATATAGAGAGTTAAGTTCATACCTGCAAGTATTTATCACATAGATCCAATAAATATTAAAATAATTATTTGCACTTATACCCACAAAAAAATGTTTTCCTCATAAAATTAACTTAAAGCAATTCCAAGAGCTTGGTCAATGTTATTGTTCTCATGTATTTAAATAAGTAGGTAACTATTGTACTTGTGATCCATAATAAGTCAGCTATGAACACAATTTATGGCAGATTTTGGCTAATAAACCCCCCAAAAAACAAAATAACAAGTACGTAGCAAAAACCTAACTATACTATTTGATGTAAAATAAATATTAGTAATTTAGTTACATTTTTCATTTTCCCCCTAAAATGAGCTTGTTTATAAATGTCAGGTAGTCAACTAAATAATTGTAAAAAATGACCACCCCTTTGGAAGGCCTGTGTAAAACCGAAACAAAACCTCACATTTAACCATTGCAGCCAATATTAGAACTTTTTTTGGAGCCATATGGATTTAGGTAGGATGAGAGCATAATTGAGCATTTCCTGGGAAAAATTATCCAAATAATCCCTTCCTGTTCGCCTTGGTCATCTCAAAATCGTAACTGGTGATTTCAAACCAAAGGAAAGTGGGCGATGGCCTCCAGGTTGCTACTGAGAGCAATGCCCACAGCATTCCTAGGTGCCCCCTTGCTTTTCCAGAGGGACCGTTGCTCTTAAACTGGATTTTGTATGCATGTGGTTCCTTTCAGTTCACATTGCAGCATATCCAATGTCTCCACTCTAAGGAGCTGTCCTTAGCCACTATGACCTCAGTTCCTGCAGGTGACAGTATGACTTTCTGCTGATTTAATAAAAATCTTCCATTTTATGGCTCCTGTGTACTCTCTGGAGTGTGATCACGTGACCAGTATAATGACAATCTGTCTCCCTGCTAACATTTCTCTACTTTGGTTATTTGTTTGATAAAGTGAGTAGCTTCCCTTTTGTTGCCCTTCATCAGAGCTTAATGTCTTTACTTTGGGATCAATATACTTTATGAATAATTTTATTTCCTTCTATTTTTATGGTCTTTTCTCCTCATTATCATACTGAGTTTATTAGCTGGTGCTGTCAGTATCTTTACCCTGTCATATGTTCCTGAGGTACAGTAAATATCACTTGTGTTGTAATTAATATGCACACCCTCTGCAGTAATTAAAGTACAGACCCCTTCAACCAGCTGAGCTTCCTACACTAATTCCACCTTATCTTCATAATGAACTTATTGTAATCTGAAACTACTACTGAATATTGTTCAGTAAGGCTAGAAGAATGAAATCTAACGAGATGCAATAATATTTGTGAACATGTTAATATAAAAAATGAATTTAATTAGCCTAAATCTAATTAAATTTCTCATACAATTAAAAGCCCCCCTTCCTTCCATTTTTTTAAAAACTAACAAGTGCCACACTATTGCCCTTTCAGTTATTCCTACAATGAAGCCAACTGGACAAATGCTTTTTTCCCTGTAAGATACACAGAGCAAGACCTATGGGATCCAGAAACTGGATAAGGACATAGTAGAAAAATAGCTGAGTACCTTAGAGAAACTACTATCTGAAACAGAAGCCTTGCAAGAGTTTGAACAAATCAGAAATCTGACCTTTCTAAAAATAGTTTATCAAACCAATCTGCAAATCAAAAATTATATTTTTAAAATATCTCATACCATATGTACTTTGCAAGATGCACTAAGGCACAGTCCCTTTCCCCAAGGAATTTATGTGTATATTTTTGGAGAGTTTTTTTATTGTATATATTTAAGATGTACGACATGATGTTTTGATATACATATACATAGTGAAATGATTGCTACAGTCAAGCAAATTAGCATATTCATCATCTCACATAATTACCTTTTTTGTGTGTATATGGTAAGAGCACCTAAAATCTACTCTCTCAACAAATTTTCCAGTACACAATGCAATATTATTAACTGTAGTCCTCATGCTGTACATTAGATCTCTAGACTTATTCATCCTACATAACTGCAACTTTGTACCCTTTGACCTACATCTCCCCATGCCCTACCCCACCCCCGCCCCAGGGTTACTGTTCTGTCTCTATTTATGGTATCTTCTTTTTTTTTTTTTTAGATTCCACATATAAGTGAGATCATGCAGTATTTTTCTGTTTGGCTTATTTCACTTAGCATAATGAAGGAGCTTATATTTTGATGAAAGAAAGATATACTTAAAGTCAGCAAATATTTATTGGGCATCTTCTAGAAATAACACAGATAATGGTTGTCATAGAATTTCCAAGCAAGATGAAAAAAGAAAAGTCTAGGACTAACCTTGTACCCTGAGAGCCAGGAGAGAAAGCACTTAAGGCAAGACACTAACTGGTCCTTCAGATATTCAGTTTTGCTAGGAAAAAAGATCTGTGCAAATTGGGAATATAATTGTTCCCTGTAACACAAAAGACCAAGTCAAGATACATAATGGGCACAAAGGAGAAACATGGTGAGGAACTGCGTGCACATTTACTATGACACTTACCTTTTCAGGAAACATTTCAATAAGGAAAGTGAGTGCTTAAAGTACAGACCCACAACAGGCAGAGAGGTGGCAAATGAGCCTGAAAATTGGGTGAAAGGACAGACATGACCACAACAGTGCCAGTAAGTGCGATTGTTTCAAGGTGGAAAGAGGTTACCAGTAGGGTAGAGCCCTGCTTTTTAATTATTCACAGTAATGACTTGGATCTTGGAATGAAATGAATCCTTTCCAAAATTGTAGTGCAGACAGCACAGCACACACATAGAAATACACCATCCTGAGATTTAAAAGTGGCTTAGTGGTCAAAACACCTGTCAATTAAGACGGTGCATTTACCCCACAGTTGTGTTTTTATTTCCTTTAAAACCACCCCTGTTTACGGGAGATGAGATCTGTAAGACACGTTACCTAATGGATTACTTGGAAGAAGGTCACCAAGTGATGTCATCCTTGCAGCAGCAGAATCCTCCAAACTCCACCATGGCTGGCACCTGTCTGGCACTCTCAGAGCAATGATGGATTGGCTCCCCAAGAAAATCAACATCTCCTTCTCTACTGTACTTGATATGAACATAATTGGGAAAGAATAGAGAAGCAGTTAGGGCGGCATCCATGCTATAGTCCCTGTAAAATTATTAGTGGTCTTGTTTTCAGTTATGAGACATCATTTGGCAACACTGCCTACCCACGCCCCTACCACCACTGCTAACACCAGACGTTGATTCTTTCACTGGTATGTTCCCTATTTCATCCTAAGCCTTTAGTTAGAAACTGGACTTTTCTTTTTTCTTAATGCATTAAGTCTATAGAAGTTTAGGAACCTAGAATCATCGCTTGCCATTTCCTACTATAACAAAATGAAGAAAATTTAAATTGTATGTCAGCCCAGTCAGAAGACACAGGAGTTCTTACTAGAAACTGGATATAGTCTAGGAAGTTGTCCTGAAAAGCAAACTTCCAAGATCTCTTTGCAACATCAAGCTTCAGTGACAAAAACAAGGAATATGTTGAGATGTCTTACCAAAGCTATGCATTACAAATCTAAGCAACTACAGTAAAGTTAGACATTTCTTGCAAAGAGTACTCACTGTATTTTAAGGAAGATTTAAATGTACTTCAACAGGGCATCATAGAGAAAACTGGATAATACTGACACCAAGGATAAATTACAAAGAAAATATGGACTGTTTTGGTGCTAAAAAATAAAACTAAAATAGATGTCATCTACCTGATAGGGAAAGTGTTTTTTAATGTTGCTCCTGACCATCAAAAGGCAACTTACACAGAAGGGAATCTAACAGGAATGAGTGGGGATCCTAAAAAATATGCTTTTGAAATTCTTCTTTGATCAAGTTTTGGTTAAGCTTGGCCCCTTAAATTCATTAAATCCAGAATGTCAGCCCATGTACAGTAAAGGCAAGACATGGGCGTACTGCTAGGTGTATGTGTGTCTGTATTTGCATATATGAGGTAGCAAAAATTCGAACTCATAAAATTAAGCAATGTGAAATTTCCTTTGATATGCTTTCCAATGTATTAACTAAAAATACAATCATTTGTCTTAATATACATTTGTTCATCTTTAAGCTTTGTGTTCAATTCACTTTAGGACCTAAACCTAATGCTGAATAGTAGTCTCAAAGAACAGAAAAAGTTCTAATAATCAGCATCCGTGTTGCTCATGAATCTGTCTGCATCATTTTTGAAGGATGGGCTTGGCTTGGGAGCAAATATTTTGTGACTCATGATTTATTTTGCATACTCAGAATAGTTTGGGAATGATGCTAACATATATGGATTATTGCACTAATCTAGAAATTATAGTATTATATTTATAATTCAGTGGATACTTCCTTGGAAAAGATATACTTTTATTTGCTCAGTGGTAAGGTTAGCGCCAAAGTCTAGGAACCTAAGCGGAAGAGAGATGTCAGCTCTATGCGTGATTTTTACACCAGTGGTTTGTGTTAGGGAGGTCAATTTCAAACCACCATTTGGTGATATACTCTTGACTGAGTAACAACTTTTTGGCAGCCTGTGCTCAGAAGGGCAATGTCATTAAGAAGGGTTCCATCATGAGGCTTATGATGCCTTCTCCTGCCCCTCTGGGCAGTTTGTTTGTGTACTATACCATTGGCCCCTTAACATTACTCAGTTGAAACAAAGACTATAACACAACAACTGAATGATAAATGAGATGGAAACAGATATAGAAAATTCTAGAAAGCCTGTATGAAAAAATTATTAAAGGAATACATTGATAAAGAAGAGAAAGTTTTTTAAATATGGAAAAACTAAGCTATTCTAATTCTGTGTATGCATGTGTGCATATACTATAATACACTCATTCAAAATATACTCATTTTAATATATATTCTTTAATAACTTAACACTACTTTTGTATAAAATACAAACAGCAATATTTACCCACTTTTCTGTCTATCATTGTTGAGATAAATTTAATAATGTAGGCTGGGCACAGTGGCTCACTCCTGTAATCTTAGCACTCTGGGAGGCTGATAAGGGCGGATCGATCGTTTGAGCTTAGGAAGTTTGAGACCAGCCTGAGCAAGAGCGAGACCCCATCTCTACTAAAAAAATAGAAAGAAATTAGCTGGACAACTAAAAATATATAGAAAAAATTAGCCAGGCATGGTGTAGCATGCCTGTAGTCCCAGCAACTTGGGAGGCTGAGGCAGGAGGATCACTTGAGCCCAGGAGTTTGAGGTTGCAGTGAGATGACGCCACAGCACTCTTGCCAGGGCAACATAGTATAACTCTGTCTCAAAAAAAAAAACAAATGTAATAATGTATATAAACACTTTAATCTACTAAATGCTAAAATTGTTATAATTTCTTTCTGCAGTTGTCACTTTTCTCCCATCCAAGTACTAACTAGGCCCGACTCTGCTTAGCTTTTGAGATCAGATGAGACTGGGGACATACAGGGTGGTAAGGCCGTAGACATGTCACTTTCTTTTGGTTGTAAAAGCCCTAATTCATGTTACCATATGTAAAAGAAAAACCAGAAACTCCAGTTTACCTTCCTTTTATTTTCCAGTTTACAGAATGGAATTCTAAAATTAAATTTCAATGGTTTGAAAACCCCTCCCTCAAATTAACACAGAAATGATGGAAGACATTTTTATCTATACCTACTCAACCACTAATTTAATGGGAGAATGACTTAGAAATTGCAACTTGTAGGTATAACAATATCATTGGTATTAACTAAAAGATGTCTCACAATGCAGATAGCTCAAGTAGAATCAGTCTCTATTCATACTTTGATTTCTCCAACTTTCTCCATACCTAGCTTCTGTTTCAAATAAAGAATATGCAGAACTGCTTATTGAGTGCTCAGCATGTTTGAATATGGCCTCTCAGTCATGTGTTGAGAAATGGAATGGTTAAGATCTCGAAAAATTATTCCCCTGTACACATTCAGCATTAAGGCAAAGTACCAAAGGATGAGCCAGAACAAATATTTTAATTATAATTCCATTTTACGTGATTTCCTATAGCCAGCATTGTGTATACGCAATAATGTTGAAGCCATGGGAAAGGAATCAGATACTTATTTTTAAGCTAAAACATTATGGGCTTTATGCCTGAATTTTATAAATGATAAGATTACCCATGTACCTTAAAGTTGTGAACTTATTTAATGGCTATACCTTCCAAAGTAGAACAAAGGAAGAGAGTTATTGAGGTAACTAAAACAAAGCAAGAAATATTGCAGGAAAAGAGAAAAATACTTTTCCCTAGGTCTGAATCCAGCAGCTCAGAACACATGAAGGAGATGAATGAACTGAAATGGTATATACGGCAGAAGAGATAAATGCTGAGCTGTTACTTCTTGTGATGCTATGAGGTATTTATAACAACAAAAGAACCTCTCAAAAATAAAATCAGTACCCACTTTCTCAGCAACAAACACCTTTAAGGCTCCACTAGCAGTATAATACCTTAAACACTAGTGTGAGTTTAAATATTTCAATAATGACTTAAGTAAATTTTTTTGTTTTATGTAAAAGCTGTGTCTACATTCAGAGGTTATTTTCAGAATATTATTTCCTTTAATAAGTTTCATTCCTATATCTATGATAATAAAGTGAACCTGGAGAAAAATATTTTCAGCCTGCTTCCCCATCCTGAAACTCTAAACAAATCATAGCACATAAAAATACTTAAGTTTTAGTTTGGTACTTAATTTTTAAAAAGAAAATATTAAAAGTAAATTTTGTCAATAGTCGATTTTTTGTTTTGATCTGAAGAGTATCATGGAGTCCACCTTGAACATACTCTCTTACCTTTCACATTTAAAAAAATAATAATATGCATGTAGTGCTTGACATTTCCCTTTGTGAGGTGCAAAATCCAGGAATCAGAGGACATCACTGAAACATCTGTTATTTCACATTTTCCATGGAATGACTTCCATGGTCACATGGGCAGAAGACAATTACCAACATGCTTTCAGTGATAGGGGTATTACACTTTAAACTGCTGGCTTTTTGATGTTTCTGTTCTCTCTTGATATAGGTATATCCAAAGTGAAACAGAGGTAATAAACTATCTTGTTCTGGTGTACCAAGTGGTATCATACTGACTTGAAATATCTCATGTATCTCACAAAGCTCTTGGAATTAAGAAAGTCTTTGCATGCAAAGTAAAACAGAACCTATTTAGTTGTAACCTTGATGCAACATTTTGTTAAAATTAAATCTGAAACATATTCTTTGTCAAACAACACTTTGTCTTCTGTGCAATATTAAAACAACCAGTTGACAAGTGAAAAGTTAAGTAAATTACATGTGTGGTAAGCCTTTGTCTTGGTTTGCTTTGGGGGAGTGTGTATGTATGTGTGTGTGTATGTTTTCTTTGTTTCTTTGGTTTGTTGTTTTTAAATGAATCCTAACAGTAAATTTGATAGATTAATTTTTTGGCATGGTAGTGAACTAATTAAACAGGTTGTTTTATTTGCAAGTGTTTAGCACACAATCATATAGACACAGTCTAAATAGAGATTTTTACATTTTAAAAGATAGAAATTTGGAGAAACATTATACAAAACTAGGTAGAAATTGAGGGATTCATAAATAATCTATTCTGACTTCTGATTCCAAATCCACTTCCATATTTTTTTTTTTCAGAATTTTAGGACATACTCTGTTTTTTAAAAAAAGGCAAAAAAAAAAAAAAAGGGTAAGAACCTCACAATATGTGGCTTAAAAATGAACACTGAATTCACTCCAGTGATTTTATTTTCCACTGGTAGCCACATTACTTTCCCACATGTTCTTTTTAAATGTGTCCTTGATATTACTCCCGTCAAGAGATGAAGTCTATATCCCCTCCCTTAAGAATGGACTGGCTTTGAGACTATTTTGACTAACAAGGTATGGCAGAAGTGATATTATTGACTTTTATGGCTAGGTCATTAAAGGCCCTGAAGCTTCTGCTTTGTTAGCAAAAATAGTTGTTTTTGTAAGCTTGTAAGAAGTCTGACTGCACTGAAGCCACCATGCTACAAGGCAGACTAAACCCACCCAAAAGGAGAAGCCACATGGAGAGGCCATGAGACTACAGAAGAGTGAGAGATGCCCCCAGTTGCTTCCACCTCCCACCTTCCAGCTATCACACTAGCTCCAGCAACCATCTGGCCGCACCTTCACGAGACACCCTGACTTACAACCACCCAGCTGAGACCCTTCCTAAATTCCCACTCACAGGAAACCATTAGAAGTAATAAAACAATAGTTATGCTTAACTACAAAGTTTTGGTGAATTATTTATAGAACATTTGTTTATTAAACAAATGTTTATTCAATGTCCACTTTGTGCTGGGCAGTATCCTGGGTACTGATGATGCAAAGATTTTTTTCTCCCTCAAAGGCTTTTAATTAATACCTTCATCTTCTGTGCTTCCATGGCTCTTTAGACTGCTAATATAGCATGTATTTCTTTTGCCCATATTGTACAAGGTATATATGTGTTTGATTATAAACGTCTAAATTTAGGATCTGGGTCTTAATCTTCCTGTCCATAGTGCAAATAAATGTTTGTTGATTGATACATAGCACCTATTTGGATAAGGAAATTCAATGTAAGAAAATGATACTGTCATCCTCCATGATATCAATTAAGCTAATAAAGTTTTTAATACATGATTTCTTTAAAATAGCTGAAGTTTTCAATTGAAGGAAAGGAAGTACTTTTTTATTAAGATATTTGAATATATAATCTTTCCTTACAGCAGCCAAAAAGAAAGGGCATTGTTCAAAGATCCTAATAATTAGCAAACTAGCCTTAACTTATTAAAATAACCATATTTTAACTAGTTTTATTTTATCTGTCAAATAGTTTATTGCTATAGCTATAGATAATTTTGTTCTAATTGTAGCTTAAAACTAAAATGGGCCCTGAATATGATAAAAAGTAGTATCCAGGCCTCCTGGTTACAATATTCCTTCCTACCACTAGTCTATGCTGTTGCACTAAGTACTGAATAATCGTTTGGTGTCCACAGGAATGTGCAAAAGATCACTTTTGTCTAAGATTTTTACCTCAGATGGAAAAAAGTCAAATGCTATATTTTTCCTCAACTTAGAAGCAATTTATAAAAAATACTGTTCACAAAAATATATTTTGAATTCATAAATATAAGTTTTAAAAACTATGTCAATTCAAAAAAGAAATTTCAGGAAAATCTTGGTGGGAGGGAGCCTCCCTTTCTAATTTTGAAAAGAAGAAATGCAATACTCATAGTTGTGCATTCTTAAAATTTTGAGTTTTTGTTAATTTCTCCTGGTTCTCTGCCCCACTTTGATCTGTATTTAATGAGTTTCCAAATCCTGTGAATTCTGCCTCAGCAACATTTTTCCTACCTAACCCATTTTCTCCCCCTTGTATTAGTGTAGTGTAGAACCTTGATGTCTAGAAATTGAATAACAGTCCAGAAAAACATTTATTGAGATCTAGTCTATGTGATGCCCTGTGCTAAGTGCTTCACATAAGTACCCTATTTAAAGCTCACACAAACATGAAAAAATAGATTCTAAAATTATTCTTATTTTACAGATCAGAAAAACCATGGAGGACTTGCAGAACTAACTAATTTGCTCAAGGTCATAGTCAGTAGTGATGGAACCAGCACGCAAATTAAAAGGTATGACTTTATAGCTCAGTATTCTACTTCTCTAAATCATGGCTGGAAGGGATTTTAAAATCCAGTCTACTTCCTGTTTAAGGCTTCATTTTCCTTTAACATTCATGCAAAGTTGTCACTAGCCTATGTTAGAACATCTCCAGTGACTGTCATAATAGTCTTCTATCTCTCAACTTCAACTCACCCTATGCTCTGCCAGATTAATTATTTTCTAAAGCTTTTTGTTGTTATCTTCCCTTTGCTCAAATGAACAATTCACATTTTTAAACAAAGCCTTTTCAAACATTCTAAACTCCCTTCAAACCTAGCTACTTACATTCTTCCATTTACAACTACATCCAGAATCCTACTTCCCTGGTTGTCCTACTGGGGATAATATCCTATTTCTTTCATCCTAGAATGTGCTCCTCACTGACTGTATCTCAACATACCCATATTATTCTCATCCTTCAAGAGCCAAGTCAAATGTCTCTCCCCCCAGCAAGCCTTACCTGTCCTGCTCAGGTAGATGTAATCCCTCTATCTTGGAGACAATGTCTGGAGCTCTTTTTCTTTGGTATGCCTCATGTGACAGGGACTGGGGGCCAAGAAAGGTCTAGCAGAGTGAGAAAAAGATCGTCTAAGTGCAGAAGTCCATTTCATCAATACAGGTTCTAAGAAACAGTCTAGCAATAGGTAACATGAGAGTAAGGTCTAAAAGGATTCACAAGAGGGTACCAAGAGATTTTCAAGGAACTTCTGGAAGGCAAATCTAAGGAAGAATCCAAAATCAGAAATAAAAAAGCATAGTTAAGAGTTAGAGGACCAGAGTACAGAGTCATATATTATGTGTGGTTTCATCATGGATTCTTCTAGTTTTTATTAGGATGTCCACACATCACAAGGTACTTTAAAGATGTTATGTGGTCTCTTACAATTGATACAACTTTTGCCGCACATGGTTTTCTGTGGTGTATTTTCATTCTATATCTGACAAAACTGAGAGATCAGCAGCTGTGACTGCCTATGCTCTTGAATAATTCATACATTTTTTTGAGGACAGTCACAATTTTGTCTTAGTGTCCCTCTAAGAAACTTGCAGTATGTTAACATAAAATATGATCAAGAAATATGTGATGGGTGCATGCATGCATGGCTAGGTGGATGAAAGCATTAAAAACAAAACTTGAGTTCCATTATTTCTGAATATATAAGTAATACTTCAAAATTGTCTGAATTCGAATGACTGACTTTTAATAAAGCCTTTAGAAGCATTCATACTACCATATTATTACTAATTCTACTGAGTATTTTCCAAACTGCACTTAATAGGTTTTCAGTTACTTCAATCAAATATTTGACTGGCTTTAAAAAATAGTTTTTTGAAGTTGTTTTTGATGAAGCCATCACTTGAAGTTTGTTACCTGTTAAACTAAAATGAATATTAAGCCTGAAGAACCCCTAAGCAGACAAATCCATTTAGGTGTCACAAGGGATCTCAGCCTTGCTGGACTTGCAAACATAGCAAAATTTAACTTAGGCTATTTCTTGTAAATGCCTATATTAGACAAAAACAGAACTTAAGTTCAACCAGTCAGAAGTAACTAACAAAGGAATAATTATAATAACTAGGGACATTGCAATAAAATAGACCAAATAAGGCAACTGTACAACTGTAACCAATCAAATATTTTCTTTGATTTTCTTCCATGTTTATCCTATAAAAACCTCCCCCTTGCATTACGTTGGTAGAGCTCCTGAACCACTTTTGGTTTGGAACTGCCCAATTCATGAAATGTCATTTGTTCAAATAAACTCTTTAAAAATTTCATTGTGCCTCAGTTTACCTTTTAATATACATGAACTCATTTGATTTTGTTTAAAGCAAACATTGAATAAACCTTAAAACTATCACTAGTTCAACATTTTAAGAAGCATTTTATTATTTACAAATATAAAACACCCACCTCTTATTATAAACTGAAATACCCAGGATAAACTGACAGTCATCAAGGGACATACAATGACTGTGAAAATTAAGAAAAGTATGTGCAGTTTTTTACTATAAGTTGTGATGATTTTCATGTGTGAAGAAAAATATCCAGTAGAAATATTCAGCCTAAGTGATTGTATGTTACTCTTTCTTAAAAGAAGAAAACACATGACCCAAAACAGTACTGGATAAAAACTATAGACTACTAGGTAGTTCATGATGCAAAAAAGATTAAAATTTAAAACTGAAATATTTGAGAAATAATTAGCCTTTGGTAAAACTCACTGTCAAGTGAAAATTCATTTTTAATCATGAAATATATTTTTCCTATGCTATTTTAGCTTTGTTTTAATTTGCTATTTAGCAGTGCCCTAAAATATTAATAATTTGTTTAATAAATTCCTTCTAACTCTTAACAGATTTTTTAATGAAGAAATCTGTCTTAGAAATCCATGAGAGAATTGATATTGCATACTTTCTAATAGTGTTAAATTATTGACCTGCTGAACAGTTTCATTTGAACCTCTATCCTTTGCTTGCCATTGTCTATGTGCAGATCTTCTTAGGAGCTTTGTGAAATGTAAAAATTATTGATCCTATAAGCCCTAATAACAGGCATTTTAGGAATGAGAAGGAAAATGCTTCATCCAAAGAGTCAATTCACAAAAAAGAAAAATTTTTATTTCAGATTAAAATGTCAAATCATTTATAGTTAGCCTGATAAGTAAAATAAGCCCATACTACTTAAAACCTTGAATGAGGGTAGGAAAAATCATCCCCATGGGAACTCCATTGTTGATCTATTTTCTACAAAACATGCACCTAGCTATTCCTACAGGGTTGCCTAAATGCCAGAGCTGTAACAGCTCCAGATAAATCTCTTTCTCCATGCAGATTTTCAGCACATAGGAAGGTCAGCTGTGGAGTTTGAAAGAGTCAAGGTGCATTCTATCAGAATGGCTGGAATGCTATCTCCCCTGCTATACTCTCCTCTGGTTTATGACAGTTAAACACAATGCTCAGCTTTGAAACTAGGTAAATTTACAGAGAAACGAAATGTGTGCCACTTTCACAACCTAATCCATTCATGCCCCTGGGAGAAATTTGTAGAGGGATTATCTCTGTAGATTTTGGAGACAAAGTGGATGGTGAAAAGCCTGTGATCTTTGCAATCAATCAGATCTGGATTTGATCCCTGGCTCCTCCATCCACTAATTATTGGACTTTTGATCATTTGTTTAACAACAGATTCTGTGAATCTGTTTCTTTATCATGTTGTCGACCTTATAGGATCAGGAGGGAAGATTAAATGAGTAAAGTATATGTGTTTTCAAATGCTTTTTTCCCAACCCAACACATACTTGCTGCTTAATAAACACTGGTGGTTGTAGTGGTGGTGACGGTTAACCCCCCTGTAAGTTCCAAAGTTAATCCTCCCCTAAAGAAAAGGGTGGCAGACGGAATTGAACCATTGGGAAAGTTCTTAGCAGATGCCATCCTCTTACTCCTCAAAGGCTATTCCAATGTTGAGTTTAAAACTACAGGTTTGGTTTTAATTTTGGTATGGCCCAGGAACAAGGAGAGTACAGACTGGCCCCAAATGCCCAGAAAGAACCAGTGAGAAATGTACAACATGGGAATGACTGTCAGATTGGGTCAGATATACATGGGTTCTTTGGGGTCTTTGTTTTGTTTTTATTTTGTATTTTTTTAAACATTTTTCAACAGAACACCCTTGGGAATCTATTTGAATTTTCTACATCTCTATTTCCTCACCATCAAAATACAAAATAACAACTTAAAATTAACCCTCAGCAATTACTTCATGGTGATGTTAGCAACATAGCTTGGATTAAGATCCTTAGACATATTATAAACACTATACTTTTTGTGGCTTCGTGTTTCAGAGTTATCCAAGCTGTATGTCCCTAGAAATTTGTCCTGAGAGATGCTCTGAGAAAAATAATTAAATAAAAGAGTTAAGTTCCATGGTCAAATACATTTGGGAAGCACTAAACTTTATACTTCTTTCTTGAAGAATCACAGTTAATATTGGCATAATAAAAGCTTCGAGAAATTCTGCAATATATACGTCACAAATAGTGCTGACTGACACATTCTGATGGCTACAGCAACCAGCTCTGATTAACTCACATCTATTGTCAAGGGTTTCTTGGCCCTGCAAAGCGAATCTACTTTGTAACTACTAAGTGGACTTCCATTCTTGTTTTCATCTCAACAAGTTGCCCTGGTTCATTGAAGGAGGTAAATATTAGGAAGAGGGAAAGTGACATATATGAGGCCCTTGTAGAGAGCATCAGCATAACTCATGTACTTTGTGGAGCCTGGATAGTTTTCACTGATAATCACATACACTTATAGATATGATTTGAGATTCCATGAACATTTAACTATAGGCAAATGGACTGAAATCTGAAAATCAAATCAGACCAAATTAAACCAAAATGTGATTACTAAGAGTTGAATCAGAGATATTACTACTGTACTTTTTAGGACCCAGCCAAGCAGCAAGTCTTGTCAATTGACCTATTATGTATAAGACATAGTGTCGCTCACTAGGAAAGCAGTGATTTATAAGACATATACCTGCTCTCCTAGAAGAGTGCTTAATATATAATAGGCCCTTTATAAATATTTGCTAAATATAGGAACAAATTAAAACAGCAGTTTTATTAGACCCTACAAAAAGGGGATAGATTTACAATATAAAATGATCAGAAGACTGTGCATGTTGATGTCTAGTATTAATTGACTTAATGCACAGCAAATAGTTTCAAATTTTCAGTCACATTATAAATTCTCAGTTATGTAAAAAAGAATTAAGGATTAGACTAGCAAAAGAGCTAGTCGAGGTTTGGCACATTTTCATGCAAAAAACTCCCAATTTTGGTATAAATCTATGGGTGAATAAACTGTGAGGAAATAAATGCTGTTATTTCAGTGACCCAGTCTATGGTATTTTTGTTATAGCAGCCTGAACAGACTGAGACATGGTCACTCTAAGATCATGAAGTGATCAGGACACACTGGATTTAGACAGTGAGATCTGGGATTCACTCTTGGCACAACCAATTTATTTCCAGTTATGTAACTTTAGGAGATTCATTGAAACTCAGGAGTTTTAAAAACTCAACTAGTTAAAAAGAGATATTTTGCAGAGATTATATGATGGTTAAATGAGTCTATAAAAATGCTGAACTCATTACTGCCTACATAATATGAGATAAGAAAGTGGTTTTCTAAATGTTTCCCTTGTCCAAAGATTATATTAGCAAATTGTTTGATAGGATTAGGCCAATATATATCTATATCACCTTTTTCCATTTTCAGAGAAAATTTATCTGCGCACTAAATTACAGAGAAATAAAGTTGAACAAGGAGAGTAGTTTGGTGGACTAACTAGATGTCTCCCTGACTATAAATTGTGCTGTCATATTATATGGGACCTAAATATGTTTAAAATTTTAGATGTACTGCAACTTTCCATGCTAGTCAGTGTTTTTGTCTATTTGGTATATGTATATTCTGATATTAGAATATTAGAAAAAGATATTTTCTCGAATTATACCTACACTTTGAATTTTTTGGTACTTCAGAGAGACATATGGGATATTAGGATATCAAAGTGGATGTTTTATGCCAAACTATAGAAGTATAAAGTACCTTTTTATGTGATCTTGCCCTTAGTAAGACCCAGGTATCCAAGTCCTTGTTATTCTCTCTTCTCACACACTTTTCTTAAAATATTGTTTCTAGACCATATTTCAGTTTAAAAATGAAAGCACTTTTTAATGGTACCCAATAATATTTATATGTAAGTATGTAATAAAGCATTAGTTGAATGAGTCATGTTAAAATATAACCACAATAATTGTAACCACCTTATTAGTGTGCCTATATAAATGCCAACAAAAATAATGTCAATTTACTTTTCTCATTCTTAAGTCAAACATAAAATTTCCTAATTAAATATTTTAGATAAATTTAACACATACATTAAAAAGAAAATTCCAGCTTTTTAAATAAAAAATTCCCTCTTATAGAATATTAGTGTTTTAAAAGTTCAAGAATACTTGCTTCTGAAAATGAGCATCCCTGTCCATTAGCTGCATTAAATACATGTGTACAATTAAATACATGTGTACTAGTTTCTAATAAACATGACGCTCTGAGGTCAGGCAGTCCAGATCCCAATGTTTAGTATTTGTGGTACCTCTATTTAGTTTAGATTCCACATTTGAAAAGTGGAAATTATCTTGTAAAATTGTATGAAGTGCTTTAGCCTAGCACATATTAATAGCACGTGGTAAGGCATCAGTTAATATTATATTAGCTTTATAGTTGTAAAAATGGAATTCTACCCCAATTCTCTTTTTTAACCTATATAATTTAAAAATAATTTAAACTGCAACGGGACCTAGACCTAGCCTAAAATATCACATTATACTTAATTATAGGTACCTCTGCTTTGACTCTTTTATGAATGTATCTTTCACACCTGGTTTCAGCCTACTGTCTTATCTTTGTAGGTAAAACTGCTTCTTCACCCAAATATCATAAAAGATGCTAAATGAGTCAGGTAAAACTTCTCATTTAAGATCATTTTAATTATAGCAGCAACAACAGATATATTCATACAGATATGTTCATTAATGAAAGTATAATTTGTAGTTTTGTCCCTCTGAAAGTTAAGCCAGAAAATTTTAGATTATATTGAGACACGAAGAGAAACAGTGCTAAGTCAAATGCTCTATTATTAAAAAATGTCATCCCTTATGAATTTCATAAATAGCAAACCCAGGAACAGAGTAACCATTTTAAAAAGTCTAGAGGGGATACCATAACAATATTTAAATGCATTACTACTCAAACAATTTGATTGGATTATAAAATATTTAAAGCTGCAGCTGTAGTTGTGGTGTTTACTGTTGATTATTTTGATTTCAAGAGCTTCACACAAAAAAGTACAAGTTTACAGAACTATTTATGTTGCACTGATAAATAACTACATTGTAAAATGAAATGTACATAATACATATTTACATGAAAAGGACAAAATTAGAAATAGCAAAATAGAATCATAGTTCTTTAAAAGTTCTATCTCTGAAGAGGAAGAGTTAGTTACCACAAAACTACAAAGACCAAATACATGTTCTAGTTTAAAATGTATTAAAAAACTAAGCAAAATACACTAATGTGAGTTCTTGTTATCATGACACTTTATAATAATTTGCCACACATGATTCTACATAAATCTAAGAAGACTTTGCAAACATGAAAGCATTTATGACCTAACAACTATAAAATAATAATTCCTTTATTTTGTTTCTGAAGATCAGGCTGAGATTACTTACAGAGGTTTGACTTCAAAGTGGCAAGTTTTATCAACATATTCTATCATCACATATTTAAAGAAACCCAGTGAATGAACCAAAAAAATAAAGAAAAGAGACAAGAAATATATACATATGTGCTCCTTGGGATGGTAAAATAATATGAGGAAAAAATGCAGCTAAAATATTTCTACTGTACCCAACTCTACTTCCTTTCTAAGGCAGAAAATGGAACAATAATGGGCAAAAATCTCGATGGACAAAAGGAAATGCCAGTTTCTAGCTGAAGCCTTACCAGAAACAGTTACCTATGATAAGCTCTGTCTGTCATAAGAAGCTCAAGTTGCATTGATGGATCTTATGTCACTAACAAGGCCTTCCACAAGATGGGGAAACAAATACCTCCAGCACGAGGTTTCAATCTCAAGACTCCTGTAAGCAACTGATTTTAACTCCGGGTTAGCCTTAGTTTTAAATATTCACTGTATCAACCCATCCTCTTTAGCCCAATGCTGATAACAACAGCAGCAATAAAATTTTTTTAATGTACGATATTAGTTATCAAAAGGTTTTAAAAATTTTTAAAAGCTACTTTGTGGTTACTACTCCTATTTGACAAATGAACAGGAAACTAATGCTTAACTAATTAAATATCTTGTCCAAGGTGGCACAGCCCATAAGTGAAAAAGCTTAGACCATGTGTTTTACTGAGTCTGAGTAGGGAAGAGCCATTTGTGGAAGTGGAGAGTGACTCTTTGGCTCTGAAAGTGAACAGATGTAATTTTAAATTCCAGCTTCAACACTTGGAGAAGTCACTTGAGTTCTCTGATCTTCTACTTCCTCGTTTGTAAAATAAGGATCATAGCAGTACCTGCTTCATAAAGCTGTTGTAAGGATCAAATAAATTAATGTATATAAAGTACTATTTTAGAAGCCTAAATGGATCAGAAGTAGGTGAAACGAGCATATGCAATGTTAATTTTCAAATGTAGAATCTCCAGATTACTAGTTAATCTTTAGACAATAATTAGGGATAGAGCTATTATTTGCTAAAATTAGGTTAGGAAGTCATTTATACCTAATCTTGATTAATAATCCAGGTACCCAGATAGAATGGAAAAAGAAAATACCAACAAGATAGGAGAGAATTTGTTGAAATATAAGAAATGTTGTGTAGAAAAAGAGAAAGGTAAAGAGATGTTAGTACTGGTCCTACTCCCTCTTTCTCTTGATCAGCCTCTACTGTCTTGCCTCTAGTTTTTCCTTTTCTACTTTTATAATGGGTACTTGTAGCATAAATAAAAGTAAACCAGGCTATGAATTCAGATAACCCAAGTTGAAAACCAGTTATTCACAGGGTAATCTGAAACCTCAATCAATATCTCTGAGACCTTATACATTTATCTGCAAAACAAAGATAACAGCACCTGCCTATAGGTTTCATTATACATGTGAGAGAAATTTGTTATATATGTGTATGTATGTGTGTATTTTACTGTCTAAAGTTGGACATACTAAGTCTAGATGCATACTGTGGACTTCTGGCTGGTTTCCTGCTTTGCATTAATTTATTACTAAAGTTTTAAGAATTTTTAAAATATTTAGTTTGGGGTGATGGTATCTAGACATTTCAAAACTTTTCCAGGTTAGCATATTGAATTTCTTGTCATATAGATACTTTTCACATTATCTTTTTGACAAATGAAATGTTTATATAGCTTTATTTTAATGGTTAGGAGAGGGGATGGTTTTGAGTGCTTTTGGGGCACATGTGCAACCTGTATGTTTTACATGCAATCCTATAATATAAAGATTTTCCACATGATAAAGCTTCCCTCTAAAGAGTGAGAAGGACTCACGAATCACATATGAAAAGTAATCTTGTTATTTTGCAGTTGTACCTTGTGAAGATCTAGAAGATATAAATAGACAAGTATAATTCGGTAAGATTGGTAATTTCAGAGGTGTAGACTTTGAGCTCTATTAACTAAAGTTGAAATTAGACCACCAGATTTCAACTACCCAGCAGTAAGTAATTAATTCTAGCATGTGAAGCTTAATTAAGGAAAAACAAAATATATCGCAAATTGTCGAAAAGGAAAGCCACCAACTGATGACACAGGACTATTTAAATATATTAAAGAAATGGTGCAGTATGTTAAGCATGTAATTCCGCCAAAATTCTCCCAGCTTTATTTTGTCTTCCTTTCCATATCCTTGGCTCTCAAAAATTCATTCTCAGTTCTTTGGCAAAAGAGACTGGAAGAGACCAGAAGGAGGAGAGGGGGAGTGGACAGCTCATGCTAATGCCACTTTTGATTTCATATTTTTTTGAAAAATCCTACTTTGTGCATATAAAATATAGTTCATTTCTTATCCTGAGAGTTACCCTGGCATATGGCTCAATTGGAAACATCAAGGTTTTCAGTTCTTTTTAAAATGGCTTGCCTCTTTTCCAGACTTTTCTTAAGATGTATTGTCAATGCCACTTTTAGAGTCTATCACCCTTATATTGGTAAATTCTTTTTCACTTTCTGGCCAAGAAGGTCCTGACCATGATGGTAGACAAATAGCGAATGGGGCAAGTCTGAGACTGATTATGAAAGCATCCACCTAAGCATTTGTGGGTTTTGTTTTTTTGTTTTTGTTTTTATTTTTGTTTTTCAGGTATGACTGAGTTCATGTTGTTGAAGTTTTTTGTAGTATAAAACTTTCTTACTTTTTATTCTTCTGTTGAGTTAAATAATCCAAATGTATCTATTGAATGCTATAATCACACTCTGAAACTTATGTGCTCAGTTGAAGTTCCATGAGTCCAATCTAATCCTGATTTATCTTGATAAAAATACCATGCCAATTAACTGATCTTTAAGAACATTCCTACATATCTGAGACCTTTTCACATCAATGCTGGGCTGGTTTGGTATTGACATGACTAGACTAGCCAATTTCCTAAAGTCTAATTTGGGCTGTAATACTATTACCTTGTAATATTACCCATCTTGAATGAAGTTTTTGGTTTAAAAAGTATGAAAATATTTGTCCAATTTAATTCATCATGACTGTTCTGCATTAGGATGCAATAAGTCCTAGATAGAACCAATGGAATTCATGGAATTACTGGATAATAGCAGATTCTGCCCAAAGAGGGAAAGGAAGATAGCCTAAAAGAATGTATCAAATAGGGAAGTTCTGAATGTGAAATAAAAGATAAAGGTGAAAGAAAATGGGAAGGAGATAAGTAGTGTTCTTTAAATTTTTTTCTAAATGGAAATATAAATTATTTTGGACATATTTTATAAGAAATATAAGTATTTCTTATGGAAAATATAAAAAATACCATTCTTTGTTTGTAGTGCTAAGAAAGGTTTCAAGGATACTTTATAAAAGTGACTTTCGACTTCTTGCTGGCAGTAATTTCTGAGTCCTGAGGCAATTGTCAGTCACCTTTTCAAATTGGAGAATACAGTAATAGTTTTAAGAGTATAACTCTACTTTCACCTCCATATGTATATTTTAAATCTAAATATCACATGTAAACAAGTATACATAGAATTTCATGTGACAAAAAAAGTTACAAAAATTCATTCATAATCAGAAACATACAAATATCTGCATCCAGAAATTTTGAAGGACTGAGCAAGGTTATATTTTTTCTTATTACATTCTTCATTTATTTTCCATTTTTCTTACCTGGCAGGCAGCTAGGGGCCACAGAGTCAAATAATGAAGTTGTCTTTCATTTGGATATAGTTTATTAATGGCAAAACACTGATCCATTAATCAACTTAAAACAAGTCAGTAAATTAAAAAGAAAATCAGTATCTCCTTTAGTAAAAGAGATCACATGCCTCTTAAAAAGGAGCCATTATCTCCATGGGTTTCTCAGCTGAAGTTAAAAATCTAAAAATGATTTTCATTCATTTCTCATTAATATGCAAAATTATTCAAATTAGATAGTAATTAACCATCTACTCAGTAGAAAACCTTTTCATGATAATTTATGATAAACTCAGTTGCTGCTTTGATTGAGATTGATTTTTGGTGTTGAGAATCTATCATGAATACAAAAAAGCACCTGAAAAAATATTTTTAAACACCTAACTTACTGCTCAGCTAATTACACGGTAGCCATGTTCACAGACTGTTTCAAAGAGAAGCTTATGGACCCAAACTAGCCCTGAAAAAGCTGTGCATACACTTCCATGTTTATAGTAAATCTCATCCTAGAGCACAATGTCTCTGGATGCCTTGTTTAGCTGACTCATATCATTTTGGAGTTTATCATTGTTTAATTCAACCAACCGTCACACTCTAGATAAAACTGCCTGGATGATACAGAATTTCAATGAGAAAATAACTATGGAAATTTTCACAGATTCTCAAGATTAATTTATTTCACAGGATACTTTGCTCAATGGGCTCAGTTATGATTTGTAAACAGATCAGTTTTACTTTCTGCAGATCAGAAAGAGACCTCAGTAGTAGATGATGAAAGGGTGATTATTATGTGCTTGTCAGGCCAGTGGAAGTCATTTTCATTCTCAACAACAAAAGCTGGAGTTGAGTATCAGTGACCATAGGGTATGCAACTGGATCTAAACACTGAAGACAGCTATTCAAAACGGTGCTCCCTGAGAGTAAAAAACCACGGGGACACAGTTAGTGACCTTCTGTTAACACTTTTTAAAAAAACACAAAGGAAAACACCTACTACTTTCAGTACCCACTTGGTTGCAGGGATCAACTATGGGTGAGAATTCCTGTGGCAATAGATGAAAAGGAAAATCTGACTCCGGCTGGGTAGAGATGGTGGCCTCAATCATCCATTTAAAAGCATGTTATTGTGGCATCAGAATAGTACACGTTACATTTTGGCAAGCGTTTTCCCTTAGTTTATATTTGTGTGCAGTAAGATTTTAAATATTATTTTATTTGCTCCTCTTTCAGGTATGCTGGACAGATACTAAACTCATTTTCCAGATAAAGAGCATGAGACCTGAGCAGTGTGACTATTAACAAGTTAATCAGTTAAATGAGCAGGGACTAGGACTTGGTGTTTTTTCTACTTTTTTTCTTAGGCTACTTTGTGTTTTTTCAAACATCCCCCAAAGATGGCCTACATCACAATCACCAGGGGTGCTTGTTAGAGACACCAATTGCTAGGCCCCCTCCCAATTGTACTGTGTCAACCTCTGAAGAAGACATCTAGGTAATTCCATTTTTAAACTAGATGCCCAGATAATTCCTATGCAGACGTACACACACACAAATTTTTGATACCCTCCCTATAACTTTGCCTCACCAAACAGTTGATCTCCCACCCCTGCAAAATGTACATCATATCTTCAGGGAATGGGGCAAATGGGGAGTGATACCCTCATGTGGATCCACCTGGGGATTTTCTGACAAGGTGAAATATAGGGTAATTAGTAAAATATCCTGAAAACATTGTTCTGAATCTTCCTGGCACTGTCTGAGAAGGGTAATTATAGAATAATGAGCATAAGCCTAAACAAAGAGGGAGAAAAATCTGCACTCAAAAAAGCAACACCTTAAAATGTTTTTGAAAGGTGCCCCTACAAAACTGAGTGGTGAAATGATTGAAATTTGAAGCAACTTGCTAGTGCCCATAGGGTACAGTAAGTTCCCAGTATAGACGATATGCGTGCACATTCTTTCTGTTAGGATTCTAAAACAACAGAATTAGCCATAAGCTAAGAGTTGCTGTGATTTATGTTTTAGAATAGCCCCTCCTTTCCATTTCCTGGTCAGCGTTCTGGACAATTATTCCATTTAGCACACATTCTCTAGTTTGTTTCTTTTGCTTCAAGTCTATTTTACATTTTCCTGTACTGAACTGCATTTGCCATCTGCTGATCCAATTACTTATACAATCCAAATCCTTTTGAGTCTGATTGTTTTGTTCCTCATTATTTGCTCAGCCTCCAGTTTTAGTATCCTCTGTAAACTCTAAAATCTTGTTTTCAATACCTCATCTGAATTTCTTATATACAATACAACCCAATTAGCTCAAACTTTAGGTTTTCCTAAGGCTACTTGTGTTTGAGGGGATTTAGATCAGTTGAGTGGATTTGGATCCTAAGAAAGTCCTGACAATTCACTCTTCTAAGGACAGCTGATCCATCAAGAATTGAGCTATCCTCTTAAAACTGAAAGAAATCAAAACACAGGAAGGATACAAATTCTAAAGTTCTATATATGAGAACCATATATCATCATCAACATCATCATCTTTTTATTCCAGCTTTATTGAGGTATAATTGACAAAAAATACTACATTTTTAAGGTATACAATGTGATATTTTAATATACATATATATTGTGAAATGATTAGAGCAATTAAGCTAATTAACATATCCATCACTTTACATAGTTATCTTTGCATGTGTGTTGAGAATATTTAAGATCTACTCTCAGCAAATTTTAAATATAAAATATATTATTTTTAACTATAATCACCATGCTATATATTAGGTCTCCAGAACTTATTCATCTTATAATTGAAAGTTTGTACCCTTTGACCAAGAGCTCCCCATTTTCCCCACCCCACCCACTAACCCACAAACCTTCAACTCCTCTATTCTTTTTTTTTTTATTTCAGCTTATTATGGGGGTACAAAAGCTCAGGTTATATATATTGCCCATGTCTCACCCATCCCCCTGAGTCAGAGCCTCAGGTGTGTCCATTCCCCAGACAGTGCGCCTGGCACTCACCATGTAGTCATACCTCTATCCTATGGAAAACAATATGGAGATAACTTAAACAGATTCAAGTAGACCTACCATTCGATCCAGCAATCCCATTATTGGGCGTCTACCCAGAAGAACAAAACTCCTCTATTCTTTATACGAGTTTTACTTTTCAAAATACCATGTATAAGATAGATCATGCAGTATTTGTCTTTCCGTGGCTTATTTCACTTAACATAATGTTCTCCACGTTTATCTATGTTTATGGCTGAATAATGTTCATATATACAAATACATATATATTTTAACTATATACACATAGTGTATTTTCTTTATCCACTTACCCACCAGTGGACACTTACGCTGTATTCATGTCTTGGCTATTGTGAATAATGCTGCAGTGGACATGGAAATACAGATATCTGTTCAGGATAGTGAATTAATTTCCTTTGTATCTATACCCATAAGTAAGATTGCTGGACCATATGGTATTTCTATTTTTAATTTTTTGAGGAACCTTTATACTATTTTTTATAATGGCTATACCAATTTACATTCCTACCACCAGTGTAGAAAGGTTCCTTTCCTTCCTATCCTTAGTAACACTTGTTATCTTTTGATTTTTTTGTTGATAGCCATTCTAACAGGTGTGACGTGAGATCCCAATATGGTTTTGATTTCAATTTTCCTGATGATTAGTAATTTTGAGCCCCTTTAAAATACTTGGCCATTTGTATGTCTTCCTTTGAGAAATGTCTGTTCAGGTCCTTTGCCCATTTTTTAATCAGATTATTTGGAGATTTTTGCTACTGAGTTGTATGTGTTCCTTATATAATTTCTACATTAATCCTATATCAGGTATATGGTTTGCAAATATTTTCTCCCATTCCATAGTTTGCCTTTTAATTTTGTTGATTGCTTTCTTTGCTGTGCAGAAGCTTATTAGTTTGATGTAGCTCCAATTGTTTATTTTTGCTTTTGTTGCCTGTGTGCAAAAAAATCATTGCCAAGGTCAATGTTATGGAATTTTTCCCAGTGTTTTCATCCAGGAGTTTTATACTTGTAAAGCCTATGTTTAAGTCTTTATTTATTTTCAGTTGATTTTTGTGTATGATATAAAATAGGGATCTATTTCTTTCTTTTTTCTTTGCATATGTATATTCAGTTTTCTCATCACCATTTATTGAAGAAACTATCCTTTTTCTATTGTATATTCTTGGTACCTTTGACAAAAATTAGTTGAATATATGTGCATGGGTTTATTTCTGGGCTTTCTATTATGTTTCTTTGGTCTATATGTCTGTTTTTATGGCAGCACCATGCTGTTTTGATTATTATAGAATTATAATTTGAAATCGGAAAGTGTGATGCTTGCTGCTTTGTTTGTCTTACTCAAGATAGCTCTAGCTATACATTGTCTTTGTGGTTCTATACAAATTTTAGGATTATTTTTCCTATTCTATAGATTTTTTTCTTGTAGTATCCTTGTTTGGTTTTGGTATTAGGGTAATGCTAGCCTTGTAAAATAGTTGGAAGTATTTTTTCTTCTTTAACTTTTTTAGAAGAGTTGAGAAAGACTGTTATTAATTCTTCTTTCGGTGTTTGATAGAATTCACCAGCAAAGCCTTCACGTTCTGAGCTTTTTAGTTGATGCTACATTTTGATTACCTATTCAATCTTCTTACTCATCATTATCTGTTCAGATTTTTTCTTCCTTTGTGATTCAGTCTCAATAGGTTATATGTTTCTAGGAATTTATTCATTTCTTTTATATCTAATTTGTTAGCATATAATTATTCATAGTAGTTTCTTATGATCCTTTGTATTACTGTGGATGAAATCAGTTGTAATGTCTCCATGTTCATTTTTAACGTTTTTTAAGTCTTCTCTTTTTTTTCTAATTAGTCTAGCTAAAGATTTGTCTATTTTGTTTGTGTTTTCAAAAATCATCTCTGTTTCATTGATCTTATTTTTTTTAGTCTCATTTATTTCTGCTTTGATTCTTGTTATTTCCTTCCTCCTACTAACTTTGGCCTTAGTTTGTTCTTCCTTTTCTTCCTTTTTTTGTCCCTGGTGGTGTAAAGTTAAGATTTTTGAGATCTTTCATTGTTCTTCATGTAGGTATTTACTGCTATAAATGTCTGTCTTCGTATTATTTTTACTGCATCCCATAATTTCAGTATATTGTATTTCAATTTTCACTTGTCTCATGACTTTTTTTATATTTCTTTTGATTTATTGTTTGACCCTTTTGCTGTTCAGGAACATGTTTCATTTTCATATATTTGTGAATTTTCCAGTTTTCTTCCTGTTATTGATTTCTAGTTTTATACCATAGTTTTCGGAAAAGATGCCTGATATGATTACAGTCTTTTTAAATTTGTTATGATGGTTTTGTGGCCTAATGATTTGTGTACACCTAAGAAGAATGTGTATTCTGCTATTTGGGGATAAAATGTTCTGTATATATGTCTTTTAGGTCCATTTGGTCTAAATGGCAGTTCAAGTCCAATGTTTTGTTGTTTCTTTTCTGTCTGGATGACCCATCCATTGTTGAAAATGGTGTATTGAAGTCATCTACTATTATTGTATTGCTGTCTATTTCCTCTTTAAGAGCTTAAATGACTCTCTTGTAGGCAGCATATTTTTGAGTCTTATTTTTTTAATCCACTCAGCCATTCTGTGTATTTTGATTAGAGAATTTAATCCACTTACATTTAAAGTAATTATTGATAGGTAAAGACTATTGCCATTATGTTAATTGTTCCCTTACTATTTTGTAGATTCTTAGTTCCTTTATTTCTCTCTTCCTATCTTCCTTTCTTATTTGATGATTTTCTGTAGTGGTATGCTTTGATTCTTTATCTTTTGTGTATTTACTATAGGTTTCATTTTGGTTTTATTTGGGTTTTTGGTGAGCTTGAGGCTTAAATAAAACATTTTATTGTTATAACAGTCTATTTTAAGTTAATAACTGCTTAACTTTGATCACATACAAAAACTCTGCATTTTACTACCCCCAACTCTACATTTTATGTTTCTGCTGTCACAATTTACACCTTTTCGCATATTTTCATATTGAGTATCCATTAACAAATTATTGTAGCTATAGTTATTTTTAATACCTTTGTCTCTTAATCTTTATACTAGAGTTATAAGTGATTTACCTGCCACCATTACATTATTAGGTTATTTGGAATTTCACCTTATACTTGTCTTTGCCAGGGAGTTTTATACCTTCATATGTTTTCATGTTAGTAATTAGTGCTCTTTATTTCAGCTCAAAGAACTCCCTTTAGTATTTCTTGTAAGGCATGTCTACTGGTGATGAACTTCCCCAGCTTTTGTTAGACTGGAAGAGAAATGAAGGAAAGATAGAGTGTCCATTTCTGAAAGATATCTTTGCCAGGTAAAGTATTCTTGGTTGATAGTTTTATTCTTTCAACATGTTGAATATATTGTGCTACTCTCTCCTTGCCTGAAAAAAGAGATAAGTTTATAGGAGTTTCTTTGTATGTGATTAGCCACTTTTTTTTGTTTCTTTCAAAATTCTTTCTTTGTCTTAGACTATTTGGTTTTAATGTGTCTTTGTAGAGTCTTCTTTAGTTGAAACTATTTGGGACTCTTTGAGCTTCATGTACATGGATATCCATATGTCTTACCTGGCCCCTCCAATTTAGGGAATTTTCAGCTACTTTGTCTTTCAATAAGCTATCTGCTCCTTTCTCTCTCTTATCTTTCTGAAAATTCCAATATTCAAATGTTAGCTCTTTTAATGTTATTCCATATCTTTTCTTCATTTACTATCATTCTTTCTTATTTTTTTATCCTCTCTCTGGATAATTTCAAATAGTCTGTCTTCGAGTTTACAGATTCTTTCTTCTGCTTAAGTCTATTGTCAATGCATATGTGCTCTCTCTCTCTCTCTCTCTATTGCATTTTTTCATTCATTGATTATATTCTTCATCTCCAGAATTTCTGTTTGACTCTTTTTTATAATTTCTATCCCTTTATTGAAATTATTTTGTTCATGTATTGTTTTTCCAATTTTGTTGAATTGTCTATCTGTGCTCTTTGTAGCTTGATGAGTTTCCCTAAGATAATTATTTTGAATTGTTTGTAAGACAATTGGTTGATCTTCATCTGCTTGAAGTTGGCTAATGGAATATATTTGGGTTCCTATGATAGTGTCATTTTTCCTTGAATTTTGTGTTCCTTTAAATATTCCATTGTTGTCTTTGCATTTGAGGAAGCAGTCACCTCCTCCAGTCTTTTCTGACTCACTTTGAAGAGAAACACCTTCATCAGTCAGCCCAGTTAAAGATTCTGAGACTCTCTCAGACCTTTTCTATGTTTGTGCCTGCTCCATACCTCTTGCTTACTCTTGGGAGGGGATGTACAATCTTAAGATTGTACGTCTTTTCTTGGTCCCATAAAGCCAGATCAGGTTCTGAGAGCCTCCCATTTGTTTTCTCCACAGTAGTTCACTGAAATGCTTAAGTTTGTGTGCCTTCCTCCAATTTGGTAGAGTCAAGCCATCTGTGCAAGATGCTTGCTTTCCCCATACTTGGGGAATTCCTATTATATTTATTAATTTCTATTGTAGCAAATGATATATTTTTTATTTTTTTATTGTACCTTCTTCTTGATCCCCCATGCTCAGGAACCTGGCCCAGGAGAAGAGGATTGATGAACATGGAGCATTTGGGGTGTCCATGGGCCATTCAGGGTGGGTTCATAGGCAAAGTGTCCCAAGCTGCTCATGAGCTGGCTTCCTGATGGAGTCCACAGAGTGGTTAATTGGGTCTGTGACCTCTCTTTTCTTTTCTCAGCCTCTTCCAATCTCTCAGCTGTGCTGAACATCTTAGTAATCTGGGTGATGTGAGAAAACAGTGGACTTTTGGGGCAGTATCCTGAATGGCTAGGGTAATGAGGTACTCACTCACTATTTTCTTATTTTCTCCCATGGAAGATATTACAGACTGAGGTGGACTCTCTTGGCACTGGACTGTACTGCTTTAGGAGAGGGGTGACATAGATAAAGTTAAACCATTTTTCTAACTCTCTTCAATGTATCATTTTTTAAAATTTTTTGCTGCAAGCTGTGCTGCAATTTTGCTGGACTCCTAGGCTCCTACAAAGGTACTCTTGTTTGTGAGTTGTTGTCAGAATCATTGCATCTATGGGAGGATGATGGTAGAAAGCTCCTCTTCTGCCAACTTGCTGATGTAATTACCATCATATTTGTTAATGTTGCCACTTATTATTACCTGATCAAATGTTTATTAAGTTCCCATTCTAAGACCAACTCTATGTGAAACATCAGATCTACCCAAAAATCTAAATTGAGGATGAGTCAAGGGACCAAAATAAGTCTTTAACTGCCCAGTTTACTTTCAATTGACATCTATTCCTGCAAATTATACTTTTTAAACCAGATATTTCATTTATTTAATTTTCTCAACCTAATTTCTCTTGAACCTTATAGGCTGATTTTTCCAGTATTTTAACTAACAAATAATGTCAAGTTTAGGAACAATAAATGACTCAAAGCATGTTTAGTTTGCCTTACAAAAACCCTACTAAGCCACACTGGTAAGCTGTAAATAATTCCACATTAGTATATGCAAAACTAAATAATTCAATTTTCACTCCTTGCTTTCTGAAATTCCCTTTTCTCCTCCCTCTTGAAGGAGGAAATCCATTGTACTTTTGTTATTGAAATTGTATCTCATCTTTTAAGATCTAGTTCAAGATCACTTCCTTTGTGGAACATCTGCTGGTCCCTTCCCTGAGGCAAAGTTATGAACTCCTGTATTTCAATTCCTATTATATTTATTAATTTCTATTGTAGCAAATGATATATTTTTTATTTTTTTATTGTACCTTCTTCTTGATCCTTATACCTCCAGAGGGGTCATTAAATATTGATTGAATGAATGAATGATTGAATCAATAAATATTAAGCACTCAATAAAAGTTTAAAGAAATTGAGTTGTTAGTAATCCAGCTCTCCTTTCTACTATTAGGTCTTGCAGAAACTCTAACACTAACTGGATTACTGCTACTGGTTACTCCACTTTCCAGATGCCACAGCTTACTTTACTGAGCACCTTCCTTACCTGATTACAGTTCAAGCTGCAGTACCTGCCCTACCTCAGCAGGATTCCTGTTTTCTAGTTCTTCTTTCTTCTAGGCAGACTGTCCTGTGATAACACCCATACATCCTAGGTGGGCACACCAGGCTGGCACTTCAAACATAGCATAGATAAAGGTGGCTTCTGGGTTAGCATTAGGAAAAGTAGCCTAGACAAATTCAGAAGCAATAGAAATTAACACATGCTGTGGAGTCTTTTAATCACACCAACATAAAGTCTCAAATACTTCATTGCTTTGGGAACTCAGAATGCTTTATTTTTTTAATTCAGGGCCTTTACTCTGGTTGTGGAGCGCATAACTATGATAAGAAAAATTCTCAGTATCCCCATGCTCTTGAAAAACGTTATTTTCAATGACCACTTTCCTTGCTTCCTTCTTTTCTTTTTTCTTGACTTCCTTCAGAAAAACAAATAGAACAAAACAAGAAAATGGCACCACTTCCCTGACACTAAGGACTTGAACTTAAGTGCATTAATGATTTCCCATAAAGAAAAAGGGTATTGCTATAATTGCATTCTATTTTTTATTACTTTGAATACTCCAAGTATAATTTTTTCATATGGTAATTATATAAATAAATCTGTCTGTCCCTGAACTGAGTGTTGATATTTAGAAAGACAGGAAGGGCTGGGTGTGGTGGCTCCCATCTTGTAATCTTAGCATTTAGGGAGGCTGTTGCAGGAGGATCACTTGAGGCCAGGAGTTTGAGACTAGCCTGGGCAACATAATGAGACCTTATCTCTACAAAAAAAAAAAAAAAAGACAGACAGGGAGTAAACAGACCTAATGGGTTTGAATCCCACTAAAAGGTCAGCACAGCAACATGTGGGGGTTTGAGGTTTTCTCTTCAGGAGCAACAGCAGAGGTGTGCAAGAGAGCCAAAGGTGCTTTCTTTACCCTTCCTAATCCTGGGGGGTGACTCAATTCTGGTGGCTTCTGTACCTGCTAACAATTTCATTCGGCATTTAGAAGATGCTATCACCTATTATTGTTTATCTTTCTTTAATCTATACTTACCAAGTCAACTAGACTTCAAAGTTTTCCAAAGTTATTACTTTCCTTTCTCCAGATACTACCACACCCTGCCTGCTCTATAATAATATAATGTTCAATAAATGTTTATTGATAATATATTAATTTTATTTCAACAAATATTTACTGATATTCTGAACTACATATTTTGGGGAGAAGCATGAACAAGACACAGTCTTTGAAATCTTCAAGGCACTTTTAACCCAGTGGAAGAAAATTAGGTACATGGAAGCAGTTATACAAAGTAGAATAAGATAAGTTCATGATAAAAGTACAAGTTGATAGGAGATTTAAAAGGAGTGAATACACTGTAGCTTTTATAATGGAAATTGTACTTTCCAGAAAACAAGGTAACCACTTAATGCATCATCAGGTTGATGCTGACTGCAGTAACAGCTAACTCTTACATTCTCTGAATATTAACTTTTACTGTTAACTTTTGTGGCTTTCATTATTCTTCCTTTTGATTACCCCCATCTAGGAGCTGGAAAAGGCCTCTGTAAGAGTCCTTTTCTCTCATAAACAGAAATTGTCACACACCCATACCCATACAGAATATATCCAGGCAATGGAGATAGGATAAGAGATGTGTACACATAAACCTCAAGATCATGTGTCTCTGAGATCACTTTTTTAAAGACTTGTCATTCTTCTTCCTTTCAAATTTCCTTATGACTCTGAAAAAAAGAACCTTCTTTCCTCTTCTTTTGGAGAATGCTCCCTAGCTAGGGTGACTATACTCGCTAATAACAATTCCTTATTCAGAGATACAGTAATATAAGACATAATATTACAGAAAATCCAGAGCATGAACAACACAGACAGTGCAAACCCAGAGAACATGAAAGAGTGAGGCCTGAAGCTACACCTGAAGTAGAATCTGGAAGAGAAAGCAAGAGCAGAAAAATGAAGAGCAGGGGAGGGAGCAGTCTTGGTCCTAACAAAGTGTATGCATGCTCGAAGCCAATTCTCTTAGTTTTATTGAATCATAATCAATATTTTCAGGAGCAACTTTGTACCACTTTACTTAAGTCTCCATTTTATTCCTCTTATTCTCAAGTGTTCATTTTCCATGAATGATTTCCAGATTTCACACTTTCATATTTTCCAAAGTAGGTGTAATTTTTATATGCAAACATGTATTGATCCTCCCTCAAAAATCAATTCTTGTTTTGTAAAGAGCTTCACTTTCATTTTTTCTTCAATGGTATTATTATTCCTATATCATCTTTAGCTGCTAGTTGCTTTTTTAGATAATAAAACATGCTCATTGCTTTCCATACCTGATGTATATTTTGTATAAAGGGTTTACATAGGTTGTTTATGTATTCCAAATACAAAATGAGGGCACATGGCTCCACAAAGCACATTTTCTTTGGTTTGTAAATTTTTTCCATAAAAAGTCATAGAGTACTATAACAATGAAATAACATTTATCTATACATATAAAAGTTGCCTTCATTAAGAAAAATAAAATTATGTGAAAGTATATGCATATTTCACCAAAATTATGTGTATCAGTCACAATATTGCATTTATTTTCTCCTTCATCAACTATTGAAGCTGATAGCATAATTTTTAAACTATATGTTATAATACTTTCTTGAAACTGGTTAATTCAGTGATACTTAATCCTTCTTAAGTGATCTTGAACAGCTCTTGGAAATGGTCAGAATAATTAATTTGTATTATCAAGAAACAAATAGCTCTTTTATTGGCCATTGATAACTTTTTGACATACAGATTCATTGATCAGTGAAGATGCCCATTGTATCCTTTGTATTTGACAACAAGATATTGAGATTGTATCTTTTCTTTATATATAAAATACTAATTATTCTCAAGATAGAAATTCTATAATAACATTTAGATATCTTAAACTTTCACATAGTTTTATTAGTCAAAGTTGTCCAGAGTAACAGAACCAATAGGACAGATATGGATAGATATAGATATAGATAAATACATTAATAGATATATTATGATGAGTTGGCTCATGTGATTATGGAGGCTGAGAAGTCCCATGATCTGCTGTCTGCAAAATGATTACCCAGGAAAACCTGTGATGTAATTCCAATCTGAGTCTGACACCTTGAGAACCAGGAGAGCTGAAAATATACATCCCAGTCCAAGAAAAAGAAAAGACTGATGTCCCAGCTCAAGCAGGCTGGCAGAAAGAGAATGAACCCAGGACCTCCTTTTCTCCACTTTTTGTTCTACTCATACCCTCAATAGATTGGATGATGCCCATTCACAGTGAGATCAGTCTGCTTCACTGAGTCCATTGATTCAAATGTTAATCTTATCTGAAAATAGCCTCACAGACACACCCAGAAATAATATTTAATCTAAGAACTCTATGGCCCAGTCAAGTTGACACATAGAATTAATGATCAGATAGTCTATTTAGAAGAGCACTGCCCCACTGTTAGACGTTCTCATACAAACGGGAAAAAATATTGTCCAAAATTTTCCAGAGTCTTTCTTCGCTCCTTCCCTTCCTATTTTACATAAATTCATTCAAGTGTTAGCTCTTCTGAAAGAACATTATTAAGTATCTCTGCTACTTACTTGGACTAAAGAAACAATTAAGACCCAATTTCTGCTCTCAAAATTTCACAGGAGAAAATGAAACAGAATAAAACTAACCAAACTAGTTCACATGAAAATTAGATTTATATGCTAGACCTCCTCTGTATCCTGCTCTTCAAAAAAAATAAATAAAAACTATCAACAAGAAAGTCATCAATAATATTTTATACAATTTAGTGTTACGGATCTTAGAGAAGAACATAGCAATGCCGTCTAGATCTAAATGCCTCGTGAGAACAAGCAGTGATTCTGATTTTCTCCAATAATGACTCCTAGAGTAGAAATTCAGCTTTAATGCAAAACTTCTGACTTCAGTTAACTAGGAAAACTTCAAGCTCACTCCTTTGTAAGAAATCTGGTCACTGAAATGCCGCAAAGCTGTGGATAACCCTGTCAGTCACAAGGAATATGTCCTCTAAACTAAAAAATGAGGTAATTGTGTTGAATGGAGCTGGTAGTGACCTCAAACAGAGTTTACTTCCAAATTTCAATGTTGAAAAACATATTAAGAATGACATGCAAGTTCTGTGTGGATTTTGGCACCATGTTTTTTACATATCATATGATATTGGGAACAGGATAGCTGAACTGGACACATACTGTGTTTTAACTTGACCTACCATGAGCACTTGAAATAGAAATAATAAAAAACACCCTTGCTTAAGAAACCTATGGGTATCATATTCAGAAAGAAAAGAGGATATTGAATCTGCTCTTTTGTATATATTATACAGGTATTTCTTAAATCACCTTTCTGACACATTTGTCTATATCGATTAGATGCCACTAGACTGACATTGTCTGACCTGTCTAAATCCATCAATAGCTAGGCTGTTGATGCCTGATTCCCAGGGTACTTTGGCTCCTAGCCCTAAATATGAATATTATTCATAAGGTTTTTTTACTAAAGAGATCAATGATTATGTGCATATTAAATTTGTATTATTGCTATTGTTAACAGTGCCCTTTAACTGGCCACAGATTACACCCTTCTGCTTAGGCTGCCAGGTTAAACGTTTCATTAGCAACACTTAGAATGTACACATGGGATACCATATTCCCAAGAGTGTACATGTGAATTATAAGAAACCTGTTTAGTGTTAGGGTAAGTACATATTCCCTACAGTTTTCATTGTATTTCCATTCTGGGTACCACAAACCCTACCATTAAATATGTTTTGCCCACTTAAAAACTGCTTTGTGGGGACGGCATGTCTTAATTGTTCCCAAGACAATGCATAATGCACTGCTGTGATGGGCCTTCAGTTAAACTAATAGGCAGGCAAGTTGCTGCCTGGCTTCAGCAGATTTTAAAGCACTAATGAAACAGACTGTATTAAACAAAGCAAACTAAACAAACAAACAAAAAAACCCCCCACTTGTTATCAGGGAAAGAAAAATAAAATTCCCGAAGAGACTTCCTAGTTTTTACAAATAAAAATAGACAGAAAATGCATTTTACTGACTGCCTGTAAATCTTCTATTATTTTCCATACACAATAAATTTTAGTCTCAAGAACAGAGAAATATTGATGTTGAATTTGCTAAGGCAACTAATTTATACATAAAAATTATGCAGAGGAAGACAAAATCAGCTAGTTGCCCTTACAAATCAGGCAGTTGTGCATGTAAAACAGGTAATGGCATATTTTGCACCAGCAATTACCTTTCTTGCACCTGTGAGCCCCTGTTTTGCATATGTAAGTAGGTCCCTGTTTATTGCATTTAAAGCTGCCACCTCAGCTTCTTTAGGTAAACTTTATGGTTTTACTAAATGTCATTCCAAAACAAAAAGAGGGGGGCATTTCTATGTTGGGTTTATGTGTATGTGTGCATGTGTGTATGCTTTTTAAATAACTGTAAAATTGATGCTGACTTCATTTGGTTTTAACTACTGTACCTTGCAGGGCCGTGTTCAGTGATATAAAATATTTCATTTTGGTTTTATGACATAAATGTCTAAATGTCCTGCTGCTGAGATGTATCAATCAAATCAAAGGTTCAAATTTAATATTATCCAGGTGCCAGGATGAGAGGGAAAATGATACTTCAGTTCACAGTCAACCGACACAGAACATCTTCACAGTCAATAACAGGCTCCTGCATACACCTCTTGTAGATCCATTACTTCAGGGTTCATAAAGTGGAATGCAGCACTTCTGACAATGCCGTAGGTTTTTTTCCCTTTATCTGTATTTTTTTTAAGAAAATTCTCACTTGTATGGAAAATGGAAAATATCAAATTCACTTTTCACAGGACCATTTTAGATAGACATTATGAGCAATTAAAATCCACAGTGTTTCAAGGATACTTCACAGCTTTTCCATAAACTGAAGCAAACCCCTGAATCCATTTTATAATCCCACTGCCTGTAGTAGCTAGTCATTCTGAAGCTATCAAACTGAATGCTTGAATATTTCTTACTGGCCTATTATTTATCATTAAATATCCAAGAGGGTGTATGAGACATGCTCAGTCCAGCAGATCACACCACTAGGCACATGTCTAGGAAGCAAAATTCCAAGCAAAAGTATCCAATTGGATTTCATTACTTGCCAATTTGATGGCAAATGGCATAGTATATTTGTCCATCTTCCTTCCAGGCAACTGCACAAGGAAAGTTTATGATCATAAGTAGATTTAAGATCTATGAGGCTCTAAAAAGGGGCCCAGAAGTTTGTGACATAATTAGCTAATGATAACAGAACTTCTGGCCCTTCCATGAGGACAAATTTTGCCACAGAGACATTGGCAATTATTAAATATAGGAATAAAGAGGACATAATATTGTGCCTTAGAAGCTGACTCCTTAAAGGCCAAAGGGATAATGATAACTTAAGACCATCAGACAACAAAAGGGAAGGAAGAAAAGGGAACAGGCTTCCCCCCCATTCATATATAATCTTTAGCCTGAAAGGAAAGGTTAAGGCATAATTTGCCCTAGAGGTTAAAGAAATAATATTATTTTACATGTACATGTCATTCTTCTACACCATGGGTCCATAAAGTCTTTCTGCAAAGGGCCGCATAATAAACACGCTAGCCTTTGCAGGCCATATGGTGTCTGTTGCAACAATTCAACTCTGCCCTTGTAACAAAACAGCAGCCATAGACAAGTAAATGAAATGGGTATGTCTGAGTTCAATAAAATTTTGTTTACAAGAACAGGCAGTGGGCGGGATTTGGTTGCCTCGAAGGCTATAGTTTGCTTATTAAATGAAAAACACCCACACACAAAAAACTTTACAAGTTTAAACAAAACCAATGTTATAAAGGCAACAGAGAATCTTTGCCAATGTCAACATTCATATCTTCCTTCTTCATGACACCCATCTTTTGGAGCGGTTTACAGCTACAGCCATATGTGGGGTCATTAGCTTTCTCTTTCTTTCCTTCTCGATATTATATCCTTTATGCCAATTGTTACCACCAGATATACAATGGTGTGTGTGTGTGTGTATAAACTACCCTAGCTCAACATAATTACTCCATCCTGCCAATCAATTCTGTTCACTATGCCTGTAAAGGATGCTGAGCAATATATTTCAAATTCTTATCATGCTATTCACCCTAGCTAAAATATCTTTCCTGCATCTTAGTCCTCTTCATGGATTCAAACCAATGAATGGAAAAAATAAATGGCTCTTTAAACTTCTGCTCAAAATCAACACCATAATTTTTACTCATATTTCGTATTCAAAGCTAGTCACATGGACAGGGATATACAGTCTTCAGGAATGAAGCACCACTGCGAGCTCCTTGACAATGGACAGGAATGTCTAACCCTCTTACATGGAAAGAGAGGGCAAATATTAGAGGACAATAAAAAGACCTGTCAGAGAAAAGAAATTTTGACTAGGAAAAGTAGAGAAACACATGGAAAATTGGATGAGTTTTACTATCGCCACCACAATGCACACTTCTTGTCCCCAATATCCCTTTTCTTCCTTCTTCCTACATGTAGAATACACTCAATGCCTCCCCAAGGGAGACATCCATGAAGTCCTTGCACACAACTCAAAGTCCAGGAGTTCCAGGATTATGCAATAATCTCTCCATCTGGCCCAGATGTGGTTCTTCCTCATCTGGAGAGCTATGTATTGGAAGAAAATAAAAACCTTTATCATCCAGGCCAGGCACAGTGGCTCACGCCTGTAATCCTAGCACTCTGGGAGGCCGAGGCGGGTGGATCACTCGAGGTCAGGAGTTCGAGACCAGCCTGAGCGAGACCCTGTCTTTACTAAAAATAGAAAAAAATTATCTGGACAACTAAAAATATATATAGAAAAAATTAGCCGGGCATGGTGGCACATGCCTGTAGCTACTTGGGAGGCTGTAGGTACTCCCCAATAGCTACTTGGGAGGCTGAGGCAGTAGGATTGCTTAAGCCCAGGAGTTTGAGGTTGCTGTGAGCTAGGCTGACGCCACAGCACTCACTCTAGCCTGGGCAACAAAGTGAGACTATGTCTCAAAAAAAAAAAAAAAAAAACCTTTATCATCCAGACTCTCTTCCTCCACCCCATATCACACACAAGAATAGAATAGGAGCAAAATAAACCATCCATAAAATGGAAGAATGGTATATTAGTTTGGTAGGATTGACATAACAAAATGCCAGAGAATAGGTGGCTTAAATAACAGAAATTAATTTTTTCACAGTTACAGAGACTAGAATTCCAAAATCAAGGTGCTGGCAGGTTTGTTTTCTTCAGAGGCATCTCTCCTTGGCTTGCAGATAGCCACCTTTCCCTGTCTTCATGGTTTTCTCTCTGTGGACTAGTGCCCGGAATCCCTCTATATGTCCATATTTTCCTCTACTTATGAGGACAGCTGTCAGATTGGATTAGGCACCCCCAACAGACTTATTTTAATTTAATCACCTTTTAAAAGGCTCTATCTCCAAATACTGTCACATTCTGAAATACTGAGGGTTAGGATTTCAATATACAAATTTGGGGGGAAACACAATTCAGCCAATAATAAATGGAAACCATACAGTAGTCACTAGTCTAACAGCCTTCTACCTGGGTAGTGAAGCATTTCCTTGATTAGCAATTCCACTCTAAAGGAAATCCTTTGCCCATTGTTCTCTGTGGCCCTTGAGGCTACCCAGAAGATTCTTCATTTTTCATTTCAGTGGGGGTCAAGAGGCTCTCCTTGGAAGCTGTACAATTTTCTACCCCAATTTTGCTTCTGGAAGATATGGTCCCAATGGTTGCTTTAAATTTCAAATAGTCAAAAACTTTTAGATATGAGGTGATGATTTTATTGGCAATATATTTTCCTTAAGTACTTACTAGACTTGTTAACTATTTGTTTCCAGTTCTATGTGCCTACCAGTTTTAACACCCAAAGTTAATTTTGAAATGCTCGTCTCATATTTACTTTGTTTCCTAACTTTGTCATCCCTCTCACTTTCCGTTTATCTTCCCCCATCTCTATCTGGGATAGATGGAATTCCAAGATGGCCCCCAAGATTACCACTCCTGGTGTACATGTCCTGGATAATATCTCCCCTTGATTGTGAGTGGGGCCTCTGAATGGGATGGATGTCACTCCTGAGGCTAAGTCATGTTATATGGGAAAGGTGAAGAAACTTTTGTAGATGTATCATGGTGCTTAATCAGTTGTCTTTGGGTTAATTAAAGGGAGGATTATCCTAGGTGGGCCTGACCTCACCAGTTGAGCCCTTTAAAAAAAGTCTATAGGTCAGACACTTGGAGCAACAGAGAATGTCTGTCTCTTGTTGGCCTTGAAGGAGTAAGTTGCCATGAGTTCAGAAAATGCAAGGAAATGAATTCTACCAATACTACATGAGCTTGGAAGAGAGTGCCAAGCATTAGATAAGACCACAGCCTCAGCTGACACCTTAATTGGAGCTTTCTCAGACATGAGCAAAGGATCCAGCTAAGCCATGGCCAGACTCCTGACCCAGAGAAACTGTAAGGAAAAATAAATGATATTTCTGTTTTTTAACAGCTTAATTGAGGTGTAATTTATATACTGTAAAGTTATAGGTGTAATTTAAGCCAATAAGTTTGTGATTTGTTACATAGCAATAAAAACCCAATACATTCTCTTTCAGTAAAATGGCAGCTCTTCTGAGGCTTTTATAACTGAATAGGAAGGCTCAAAGTTATTTTTATTTTTACCCCTAGCTGGTAGCTTTTATTGGACATTTGATCCTCAAAGTCTTTATTAGTATCACTTCTTACTGATTGAGTTCTAGAAGTGGTAGGCTTCTCTAACCCTGCAAAGTCCCACATTTCTCAACTCTATATTTTCTTTCATTCTTGTTACAAACCGGACAATTTTTTCATTAGCCAATCTAATTCTTGTAATAACTTAGCACACACAGTCAGTAATAACAAAGACGTATTACCGATGTTTCCTTTTCCAATCCCCTCACCTGGGAGCTGCCAACTCAGCCATGGTCTGCTTCCCAAACTACTGCTGATGATGGTTTTATCAAGTGACATGTCACTGTAGATCAAGGATTGCCATTTTTCCCCACCTTCAGTATCTGTTTCCTTGTTGTCTGTCTCTCAAGTATTAAGTCAATAGAATGTATTCTAGATTATTATGATGGCAGTTCCCCACCTCTGCTAATTTCTATCCAATTTCTGAATTGGTCAGGATGGGCGAGTCTATATCAAAAAATCTCAGTGACTTAATACTAAAAAAAGAAAAGATTTTGGTTTTTATTTTGTTTTTGCTCACTTAAAGTCCAATGTGAGTTGAGCAACCCTCTTCCATCGTGTATCTTTGCCATCTGGAACTCATTAGAATCATCATAGTAGAGAAAGAGAGGGATAAAAGAGGCCACATTGGGCTTAACTGCCATTAACTTGATATGTATCACTTCCACTTACAGTCCATTGGGCAGATCTAGTCACATGACTCCAATCTAAATGGAAGCCAAGACAGGGAAGTAGGAGACCAGTTGGAATATTTGGCAATTGCAATCTCTGCTATAGGAGGGAGTAAACATACATGTTCTATATACTTTTCTGGTTAATCAGTCCCATTGTTGATTCTTTGTGAGAATTAGGAAGGAAAATCAGAGCTCTAGGGAAAAAAATGAAGAAGCAAGCAGAGCAGAACAAAGGTACAAACAGGAGATAAGGAGGAAAGCCTGAGGGAAGAGGAGAAAATAAGACAAAACAGAAGGACCAGCTTATCTGTATTTTGTTAAAGCCCATTTGAGGCAAATTTGTTTCCTTCAGGGGTTAAACATCTCCATGTCTCCCAAAGAGTTCCTGTAGTTAGTTAGTTTCCTTCCATGACTGAAGAATTATTGAAAAATTCAAGACATGCTTCACTTGAGCACAGTGGTGTAAGGTTAATTTGATGTACCAGTATAAAGTTTTATAGATTCACCTAAGTGTGCTGCTATACTTACAAAGTATGAGATCGCATGCCACAGCTGTAGAACAGCATTTATAAGATAACATAAATAACTGTCACAGAGGATTTTTTTATTTAAGCGTGGTTATGATAAGTGTCAACACTGAGCTTTCAACACATCCCAAGTTATTTTACATTTGAACATTTCTCTTTGGATAACACCAAATGGAACTCCCCTTTTCAGAGTGTGGCTCACTTTAGTAAAACTCTCAGGTTCAGATCGAATCTAAACAATCTTGAGGAAAGAAAAAAATTAATTAAACATCCTAATATTATTGTCTTTAAACAACTCAATGTAAATATTTGAATATTTATAAATTGAAGCTATTTTACTGACTTTTTTTGATTTTTTATTTGGCATAGTATGGACAGTCTAAATGCCACTGATCCATAGACTATAAATTTTTTATTAAATTTAATGACAGCATGCTTTGATAGAAAATATCACTGACTGGAATTCAGGATCACAAGGTTCTAATTGCAGAACTATCATTAATTGGTTGTATAGATTCTAGCATGTTACTTCACTTTCTCTGGCCCTGACTTCTGTCACCTTTAAAATTAAAAAATCAGTGCCTCTGAAGCTTTCCCCCTAAGAGTCTGAGAGTATTTCTGTGGTAGGCCAAATAATGGTCCCCCACGGATGTCGATGTTCTAATCCCTGGAACCTATGAATATGTTACTTGATGCAACAAAAGGGACTTTGCAGATGTAACTAAGGTTAGGAACCTTAAGATAGGGTGAGTATCCTGCATTATCCAAGTGAGCCCAATAGATCACATGTACCCTTAAAAGTTCTTGGAACTTTCTCCAGCTAGAGAAGAAGAGGCCAGTGAGATGCAGCAGACAGGGAAGTCAGAAAGATTCCAGCTATGAAAAAAAATTGACCCATCATTGCTAGAGGGGAGTCAGAGGCTCATGGCAAAACATAAGAAAGAATCCAAGCAGCCTGTGGAATCAAAGACTAGCCCCTAGCTAACATTCATCAAGGAAAGGAGGACCCTCAGTTTTACAGCTAAAAAGAAGTAAATTCTATGAATAACCTGAATGAGCTTGGAAGCAGATGCTTCTCAGAGCCTCCTGATAAGAGCTCAGCCAGTCAACACCTTGATTGCAGCCTTATGAAACTCAGAGCAGAGAAATAATTATAACCATTCCAAACATCTGACCTACAGAACTGTGAGATAATAAATGTGTTGTTTTAAGTCACCATACTCATGGATATTTGTGATGATAGTGACAGGAAATTAATACAGTATCCAAAAGCAATCCACTGCACACAAGAATGTTTTTGAAGTTTCATGTGCAATCTAAAAAGATCATGTGAATTTTACATGAAACATAAAAAAAATGTTGCTTGACTCCAAAATAATGTTTTAAATTCCCATTAAAAAGCATTTATTGTATACCATATGGAGAACATAACATTTCAAAAATACTTTAGCTTTGAGTAACCTAGGCATCCCCTGTACCAGGCAGGATGACAAAGCCCAATTAGAGAAACAAACAATTAGATGGTCTTAAAGGTCCCTCCCAGGGCTATCATTATATCATTTGAATGTGATTATATGAAATTTAAAATTAATATTGAAAATATTTACAAACTGAAGGACACAATATGGTCCTTCTGTGCAACACAGAAGGATATGGCAGACAATAATTTCAGAATAAATCAACCAAACAACAAAGAAATTTACCTTATACCATCTCCCTGTCCCCAGTCCATGGCAAAAATGTCTGGCATGAAACTGGTCCCTGGTGCCAAAAAGGTTGGGGACTACTGCTCTATGGCACAGGAAAAGAAAATTTAGTGTAACATGGAAATAAGCAACTGAAGTAGAGCACGTAAATAGAAATTTGACATTGCAATACAAGTTATTATAATAAATGATTTAGAACAGTAGTTCTTTGTTTAGACCAACTTAAGAGGGACAAAAGACCCTAAGGCCCTTGTTTACAATACCCAGATGAATAGAGTTTGGTATTAACAAAGAAGTATCATTCTACAAGGAAATATTCTGTACATATTATACAAGATAATATATCTGCATTAGCAGGAGAGGTATAATTTATTCATGCCTGAACTCTAACATATATATCTTAAAATCCAGATATTAGTCCAAAATACTGTTGATTAAAGTATGTATCACTACAAATTCTAGAGTTAACCAGACAACTTTCATCAAAAAATGGTGATTATAATAAAGCTATATTTTATTATGAAGTAATTTAAAAAGAAGAAAATCAGCTATTAGAAGCCATGAACAATTCAAGGCAACTGTCTTTTCTGCTATTTGCGGGAATTCCAACTTTTTATAAGTGTGCATATACAATAAGAATTTGCAACAATTGCACATACTCTGCAGCGAAAAGATTTTTTTAGTGTAATTCTGATTCAAAACCTCAATACGTACTATTAATGTGCAAATTTTAGTAACTTGTTTTCTAAATAAAATGTAAGAGTTAGTATGTTAGGGGGAAAAAAAGACTTTGGAATTGCATTTCATTGTCATTTACCATAAGAGCCAGAGAAAGGAATTTCATTTATTGATTTGGAGAATGCTGATTATCAGCCAATTGGTATTTAATGGGCCAAATTTTGAGAATCAATATTTCAGAATATTCAAGAAAAGATCAAACAATTAAAATTATGATGGGCTTGATAAAAAAACCAAAGAATTGTAAACTATATTCTAAAATCTAACATTAATACTTCCTGTTCAACTAAATTTAGGAGGCTTCTAGATGTTTGGTGGCTTGCTCCAGTAAGGATATCAAAGGGAAAAGATTCACATGTGATAGAGGCAGGGATGCATGAAAGATTTCATCACCTCCAGTTTACATAGCCTGGCTAAACTATTTTATGAGCAGGGGAAATTTTGCAAATAACAGTGCCTGGTCTTTATGAATAAGTTCTCATGAGCAGCAGCAAATATGCCAAAAATAATTTTTTGGTCCTATTTAATCATGCTTAAGCACCAACCTACAAAAGGACAAAAAGAAAAGTTACCACAGTAAGGAATCAGGTTTGTAAAGTAAATTCTGCAATAATTTAACATGTATCAGCAGCTTTATAAAACTCATTACCGCATCACTGCCAGAAAACTGGCATTTATTGAGTAAACAAAAACAGATGGCCATAATATGTAAGTAACTACCACCCGAGTCGAAAAGGTCATGATTTTCTGTAGAACCAAGTAGAAGTAGGTCTACAAATCTTAAAAATGCAACTGTTTACAATGATTCCTTTTAGAAACACATTAATGGTTATGTAATATGTTGTCAAAGGACACCAAAGATTATAAAAACTCACATACACTTATATATATATACATATTTACATATATGTATATATATAATCAATAACACAGATACCCTAGGACGTGTCTCACGGAATTATCCTAACCTCACAAACTTAATGAATAATGTTCCGCCCAGCTTGACACATGGTAGACCACCGGAAGTGGAAAATGCTTTCATTTATTAATAACTCATCTCCTGGGTTATAGAGCCACTCAGAGGATATTGTGAGCAGTTTTGAATTTCTTCCTACATATAAATTATTTAGCAACTTTTAGTTCAACACAGATCTTTTTTTTTTATTTTTTTATTACAGCTTATTATGGGGGTACAAAAGTTCAGGTTATAGATATTGCCCATGCCCCCCCATCCCCCCTCAACACAGATCTTACCAGAACAGGCAACAAATATATCTCAGGGTGCAAACATACCTATCACACGAGTTGTGTGCCTGTTCCATGATTCACACTCTCTTCCTGAATAGCCCCTGCACAGTGGGGGTGTGATATGACTTTTCACTGGTATGGACAGTCAAGTCAGTTCATGTCCTTCTAGAATACCCTAATGAGATGGGCCACCTAATATCATTCTCCTAACATTCTTAAATAATTTTCTTTTTCTTTCCCTTTCTCTTCAGAGATTTCTTCATATTTAACATATTTTCTTGTTCTATTAAACCAGATCTACAAATAAACATGGCTGAGCCTCTTTTTACTTGCTCCTGAAGTATGTATTCTCAGAGAAACTCCAACCCATCACAAATTCACCATCCCAGTGTCCAAAGGCGTGCTCAGATGAGGTCATATGTTTAAAGTTCCCAGAACTAGACTTAAAACAGTATCATTTAGGCAAGGACATTTTATGTTCAAAGCCCTATACTGAAATCTCTTTAAACTGACCAAAATGACTTCATCTAACTTTATCCTGTTAGCATTTAGTCAAATGTTTAACACTGAAATATTATGTAAGCAGATATCTGGCATTAGGAAAGTCTGCTTTTCACTATATAGTACTTCAGATCAACATTTTTCTTCTGTCCTCGTTAACTGATGCCATATTTATTTAGTCAACCACATCAGTGTCTACCATGTGCAGAACACTCCACAAGACATTCTGGGGAAAGAAAGGAAGGCCAGTGCCTTTAGATTTCCACTTCTCTTTCATCCTCAGAGCTGCACAGTGGCCTCCAAGAAATCTTTCAGCCGTATCTCGTTCTGCAGACAGGTACATTCAGTACTTTATGATATGGCAGTTAATGTAAAGGAGGTTTCTTGTTTCTGGTCCTTAGGAGGCCTCTAATTATGCCTTTCCAATGAATAAAATATTTTAACTTGGTGGATTTGACATGCTGGTGGGATTTTTAAGAAGGGACACATTGATCAGAATAGGAAATATTCTGAGAGAAGGGAGATTTGGGTATCACCTGTGTACTGCCAATAATGAAGCCCACATAAGTTTTCCTGGTGAAGTCAGAGTCAGAGAGAAATAGGAGAAAGCACAGTGGAGCCTGAAGGAATAGGCATTAACAGGAAAAGAGGGCAGAAGGAACCTGGACAAGAGGCACAAAATGAGTATTTTGAAAGATCTGAGAAGCAAGAAATTAGGGTGTCATTGAAGTTAAGTGAAAAAAGGAGTAACAAGGCAGAAAGGAAAGCCTGTGAAGTACAATGCAGTAGAACGGGCCAGTAAGTGGGCCTGGAAAATTGGCTGTGATTTTACCTAGAAGCAATTCACTGGTGACCTGATTGAGAATAGTTGTGGTGGAGGATAATCACAAAAGTAAAATTGCAAAACATTAAATTAGGAGAGAGGAAATAGAAGTAGTTGTTTTAAACAACACAATCATCAAAGTGAGCTTTAATAGGGAGAGAAAGGGATTAAATGATAGCTGGAAAAATTGTAGGGTGAAGAACAGTTTTCTGGAAAAATAGAAAGACTGTAATAATGCTTAAAAGGTTAGAGACAAAGAAGTTCAGGCACACCTTTTTCATTGTGCTTTGTTTTATTGTACTTTGCAGATATTGTAGTTTTTGTTTTGTTTTGCTTTGTTTTGTTTTGTTTTTTTGAGACAAGGTCTTGCTCTGTTGCCCAGGCTAGAATGCAGTTGCCTCACAGCTCATTGCAACCTCAAACTCCTGGCCTCAAACAATCCTCCTGCCTCAGCCTCCCCAATAGCTGGAACTATGGGTGCATGCTGCCATGCCTAGCTAATTTTTCTATTTTTCGTAGAGGCAGAGTCTCACTATGTTGCTCAGGTTGATCTTAAACTCCTGGCCTCAAGTAATCCACCTGTCTTGGCCTCCCAAAGTGCTAGGATTATAGGTATAAGACATTATGCCCAGTCAGATATTGCATTTTTTTTTTTTTTTTACAAATTGAAGATTTGTGACAACCCTATGATGAGCAAGTCTATCAGTGCCATTTTTCTGACAGCATGTGCTCACTTCTTGTCTCTGTGTTACATTTTGGTAATTCTCAGAGTATTTCAAGTTTCTTCATTATTATTACATCTGTTATGGTGATTTGTGATTAGTGATCTTTGATGTTACTACTATTGTAATTGTTTGGGGGCACCACCAACTGCACCTATATGGATAAGTGAACTTGATCTATAAATGTATGTGTTCTGACTGCTCCACAAACTGGCTGTTGCCCCATCTCTCTCTCTCTCCTTGGCCTCCCTATTCCCTGAGACACAACAAAATTGAAATTAGGCAAATCAATAACCCTATGATGGCTTCTAAGTGTTCAAGTGAAAGAAATAGTTACAAGTTTTCACTTTACATCAAAAGCTGGAAATGATTAAGCTTATGAGGAAGGCATGTCAAAAGCTGAGATAGGCTAAAAGTTAGCCTTCTTGGCACCAAACAGCATGCCAAGTTGTGAATGCAAAGGAAAGGTTCTTGAAGGAAATTAAAAGTGCTACTCTGGTGAACACACAAATGATAAGAAAGAAAAACAGCCTTATTGCTGACATGAAGGAAGTTTTAGTGGTCTAGATAGAAAGATGTATGAGCCACAACATTCCCTCAAGCCAAAGCCTAATCCCTAACTCTCTTCAATTCTATGAAAGCTGAGAAAAGTGAGAAAGGTGCAGAAAAAAACCTTTGAAGCTAACAGAGGTTGGTTCATGAGGTTTAAGAAAACATATATGAAAATTCAAGGTGAAACAGCAAGTGCTGATGTAGAAGCTGCAGCAAGTTATCCAGAAGATCTAGCTAAGATCATTAATGATGGTGGCCACACTAAACAACAGATTTGCAATGTAGTTGAAACAATCTTCTATTGGAGTATGTTATCTAAGACATTCACAGCTAGAGAGGTGAAGTCAATGCCTGGTTTCAAAGCTTCAAAGGACAGGCTGTCTCTCTTGTTGGGTCTAATCCAACTGGTGACTTTAAGTTGAAGCCAATGTTCATTTACCGTTCCAAAAATCCTAGAGCCCTTAAGAATTATGCTAAATCTACTCTGCCTGTGCTCTGTAAATGGAAAAACAAAGCCTATAAAACAGCACACTTGTTTACAGCATAGTTTACTGAATATTTTAAGCCCACTGTTGAGACCTATTGCTCAAAATAAAAGATTCCTTTCAAAATATTACTGCTTATTGACAAAGCACCTGGTAACCCAAGAGCTCAATGGAGATATACAAGGAGATTAATGTTGTTTTTATACCTGCTAACAAAGCAACTATTTTGCAGCCCATAGATCAATGAGTAATTTTGAGTTTCATTATTTAAGAAATGCATGTTATAAGGCTAAAGCTGCCATAGATAGCAATTCCTCTTATGTACCTGGGCAAAGTAAACAAAAAACCTCTGGAAAGAATTCACCATTCTAGATGCCATTAAGTGCATTCATGATTCATAGGAGGAGGTCAAAATATCAACATTAACAGAAGACTAGAAATAGTTGATTCAAACTTAATGACTTTGAGAGGTTCAAGACTTCAGTGGAAGAAGTAACTGCAGATGTGGTGGAAATAGCAAGAAAATTAGAATTAGAAGTGCAGATGTGATTGAATTGCTGCAATCTCATGATAAAACTTGAATGGATGAGGAGTTGCTTCTTATGGACGAGCAAGAAAGAGGTTTCTTGAGATAGAATCTACTCTTGGGGAAGATGCTATGAACATTGTTGAAATGACAACAAAAGATTTAGAATATTACATGAATTTACTTGATAAAGCAGTGACAGGATTTGAGAAGACTGATTCCAATTTTGAAAGAAATTCTACTGTGGGTAAAATGCTATTGAGCAGCACTGCAAGCTACAGATAAATCTTTTAGAAGAAGAAGAGTAAATTGACGAGGCAAACTTTATCGTTGACTTATTTTAAGACATTGCCACAGCCACCCTAACCTTCAGTAATCACTGCTCTGATCAGTCAGCAGCCATCAGCATTGAAGCAAGACTCTCCATCAGGAAAAAAAATTACAAGTCACTAAAGACTCAGATGATTGTTGGCATTTTTTAACAATAGAGTATTCTTAAATTAAGGTATATACTTTTTTTAGACATAATGCTATTGCACACTTAGTAAACCATAGTATAATATAAACATAATTTTTATATTCACTGAGAAACTAAAAATTTAGTGACTCACTTTATTGCACTGATCTAGAACCAATCCCACAATATCGCCAAAGTATGCCTATGTAAAGGGAGGGAGAAATTGAGGCTACCAGTAAGGGAAGGAAAAAGCAATGGCCCAAAGAGGAGAATACAAGTGAAAGTTTTCAACATTTTTAGAGATGTCAATAAGGATGAAAAAGGAGAAAGAAAGAAGCTGACAACAATGAAAGGGAATTAACATTTTAATACATTTTATTGTTACTTCTCCCAAACTCTGATTTTTTCAAAGTTGTTTGAGTTTTGTTTCAAGTGCAACAAATATTTAACAAACATCTAGCAAATGCTATATGCCAAGTATTTTGCTAGGTACATATCCTGAACATACATATCCTTACCTAGAAGAAACATTGTTTATAAAGCAAAAACACACACATTAAAGCTAATTAAAGTAACATTTATGTAAGTATTCTCATATAATGTTCTCATTTGCATCTCAGAATAGTCTTGAGAGATAGAGAGAGCAGATCTGTTCTACAGATGAGGAAACTGAAAATCGAAAGAGTAGAGTGGTGCCAAATGTTGTAGTCAGTTGAGACCCAAACCCAAGACTTGTGCATGCAAGCTGGGGCCATCTCCACTAAAACCTAAAGTCTGCAGTGAATTTCATTGTGGATATGCTTTTCTCACTTTTTCTCTGACAGGTTGAACCTTGACTTAGAAGTCAATGATACTTTTGCCAACTTCATTTTCTGAACTTTTCATCAGATGTAGTTGGATGATGCATCTCTGTTATATTCCCCAAGGAGAGAGTGATGTGTGACCATGACAGCTTCATGCAAATTATATCCAAGCAGCTCAGAGTTTAGAAACCTTAAGTACAAAAAGATGAGGGGAGAAGAGGGAGCAGAATGTCTTTTTTTTTTTTTTTTTTTTTTTTTTCTGAATTTTCAGAAGAGGATGATCCAGAAACTGAGTGCTACACACTTTTTTCACCATCTCTCTTTTGGCCTGCTTATGAAGGAGAAAACTGTGTTCACTTTTTCTCTTATCCTATTTGTTGAAATTGATGCTTCTTACTTTTGTCTTGATAGTAAATATCTCTTTTTTTAAAATTTAGGCTCATTTTGGGCATTTGTCACGTTTCTTTATGAAGGATTTGCCTCCTCTTTGCTCTTTGTCCCACGTCTATACATGGACTCTAACTATTGATAGGGCATTTTCCTTTTGATTCAGTAGTCCAGGGATGAACTGGATAGTTCCAGCAATTTAAAAAAAAAGAAAGAAATCATTTTGAATCTATCCTATGAAATATGTAAATTCTTATTAAATTTTATAAAAAATTAGAATTGCAGTTATATACTAAAAAAATACTTTCCTCCATATTAAGGGAGTTATTATAATTCCTGCAGTTCATCTTTTACATACAGTCATTTCTTTGTTTTCACACTATTTCTGTGATGTAGGAAGGTTGACTATGATCCTCATTTAAAGATCAATAGAAGTCCATGACAAGAACTTCTGTTTCCATGTTATATTCTCCCGTGCCACCCTTGTCCCAATTCCATGTCCCGCCATCACTCTGGCACTTGTGTCAGTGTTCAGAACACCAGGGCCCCTCAGCAAAATTCACCTATTTAACTGTACATATTTATATTCCTGCCAACTTTAGTTTACTCCTTAGTAATCTTAGGGCTTCAAATCATGGATCTCCATTCCCTTTGCAGACATTTCGTGGGCTTTTCAACACTGGAGAGGAACTATTATGCAGTACATAATCACCCAGAAATCTTGAACCATTGAAGAAAGTAACTAATATGACTTCCTTAGGGATTCCATTTCATTCACAATGAGTTCTATACAGTGGAAAGAGTCTTTAGTATGCAAGGAGAAATAAATATCATTTCATCCAATCTGTTCAGGTTAAAGATGAGGAAACCAAGGTCCAGAGAGGTTAAATGACCTACTCAAAATCATTAGCACCAGAATCCATTCAACAAATTGTTTCTTTACTCTACTAATCTAGTGGGTTTTTTTCCATGTTACAAAAGCTGAATCTTGGATATGTCATATTTTTTTCTTCTACTAACTTCCATTTTTAGGAAATAAAAAATGTTCCTAAAAGTAAATACACTTAGAGTATGAGGTTTATCTCTTGTCTTTTTACTAATGTTATTGCATTCAGAGTACTATAGTGTGATGCTGATAATGAGAATAATGATGATGATGATCATGATACCTAGATTATAGGTTCAATTTTTTACAATAGTATGCATACCCCTAAGTCCACCTATGCATTTTAAAATCATGGGTCTGATGGAATTTGTGATTCTCAATATATAAGGGTGAATTTGTCATCACTAGTGGAAAGAAAAGGCTTTCACATTGTCTGCTGAGAGTGCCACCAATTTTTGCACAAAAGGCAGCATATGTGAATATTGAATCTCACAAAAAAAAGAAATGATACATTATTTATGTTTGGAATTTATATGGATTGTTAGAGATGTTAAATTAATCTGATCCTTTTTCCCGACTAAATATAAGGTATAGAGATGTGGACAATCAAAAGGGTGTTTAGGATATATTTACCAAACCTGGGTCATGGGGTAAGAGATAGCCTATAAGGATTGGTGAGGAACATCTCATGGCCTAAAATGGGATAGAAAACTTTAGGATAGAAATGAAAGTATTGTCTCAACATTGTCCACTGCACAGAGTAAACTTCAATTAATATCATTTGAACAAGATTATATTTAATAACCATCTTATAGTCTTAACTACCTCGTAATATAATACTAGACACAGGAAATAATAATGAGGTCTATTATAAGAGGCTCATATATCCAATTTCAGAATATAAAGATATTGCAAATGTAAAGCTCCTGTATTAGATCTAAATACCTACAAACACATGAATTTATATCCACAAACTCTCCAAATCCCATGGAAATTATAGCAAAATATAAAAATGAGAATAAATCACTAATCGTACTAGACAACTTTGAAAAATGGCATCATTAGATTTGTTGAAATTTGGAAGATATAATGCAGATGGAATCTATATTAACTGATAATGTCAAAGAACTGGAAAGACATACAGAATAAAAAGTTAATTTTCCCACAGAATCTCAGGCTTCAAATTATGAAAGAATATCTTATCTATTTAAAAAACAAGGTACTACACAATGAGAATGACATTAGAAATATGATTATCATAGATTATTAAAAAAAAAATTCCAGAGAGGGGCTGAATTTTGCACTCGTTAGACTAAAGAAAAAGTTAGTGATCTGCAATAAAAACCTGGATATTCCCAAAACGTAGGATAAAAATGCCAAATAAAATTATGAGAGAAAGGTAAGAGAGAAAAATATTTATCAAAAAATAATTTTCAGAAACAGAAACGTAAAAGAGAAAAAAATAAAATATTGCAAGAAATGATAGAAGCACATTTCAATGAGCTTATAAAAGATCATTTCGTCAACTAGAAAAGAGCCTATTAAATGCTTTAGAAGAATAAAGGTTGACCCATTTGTAAAATCTATGAATACCAGTGGTAAAGAGAATATATCGCAAATTTCAGTAGAAAAAAGGAAAGTCACATGCAAAGAATGAAAAGCAAACGTCCATGTGTCTTCTCAGTGACAATATAAAAATAATATAGTACTATCTAAAACTCCTGAGGGGAAAAATGTTAAACCCATATTTCTATATTCAAAAGACTATCATTTGAATATGAGAGCAAATAAAATATTTTAAGGAACAACAGTCCTCACATATTTTACTACACATGAGCCGTCTACAATTCTCAAGAATGTCCTCCAGCTAAGTGAAAATTAAATTTTTGAATGTAGAAACCTAAGAAATAAAATTTATGATGAACAAAAACACTTTAAAACTTACACTAAACTAACTGTTGATAATAGGGTAGTGGATATAATTTATTAGGCAAAGATTCATAAAACAGATAAGGCATAACATTAGGAAGAAAAATCAATCTGATTTTAACAAAATCGTTTGATCATGGAAAATGTGAAAGAAAATCTTAAATTATGCTAAAGGTCCTATCTTTCTAAGAGGAAAGGCTACAAATCATTTTCTGAACTTTTATGGAAAAGTTTCAATGTTTTCTAAAATTTTGATTGCAATTAGTTGTATCAGTCATGAGAGGCTAGGCGATGTTGTGTTAATAAGCAAGCCCAAAACTCAGTGACTTAAGCATGATAATAGTCACTCATTCAGAAACTCAGGCTGACAAAGGCTCCACCACCATGACACCATCATTTCAAGATGACATCAGTGGTTCACTGCTGCAGATGAAGAGAGCATGAAGGAAGAACAAAAGAGAGGGAGAACATGGAAATCATGTACTGGCTCCCTAAAGCTACAGCCCGTAAGTAATAGATATTGCTTCTGCTCACATGTCACGGGCCAAATCAAGTCACATAATCATACCTACCTTCAAAGGTTCAAGGAAGTGGAATCTTCCCTATTTATAAGAAAGAAATGTACTTTGAGCACTACTAATGTCTACCACAATAATAGACAAGAAATTAAAGGCAGAACCTCCGAGCCTCTAGAAGAAAATTAATAAATGGAAAAAAGTCATAAATCTATCAAAGCCAGAAAGAACAAGAAAAATAGCAACAAATAAATAGAAAATACTAGGTATGTTGTGAGAAATAACACCAAACATATTAAGGATCATACTAATGCATATGAGAGATATATCCCCAATAAAAGACAAAAATACTCTGGTTACTAAATAACGAAATAAAAGTCAGTGGAATTTACTTCATCAGAGATCCAGATGAAATGACATCAAAAGTTGAAAATAAATGGATAAAAATAATAGGAATATGCTAAAATTGAAGAAGAGGGGGAAAAAGAAGAGGTGGAAAAGGAAGAAAGCAGGATTGGTAATACTGACATCAGACAAGTTAGACTGTGTGGCAGAACAAATTAAAGAGAATAGAGATAATTCCCAATGATAAGAGGTAAAAAAAAAATCCACCAATGCTATAAAAGTTATGATTTCTAATACACCATGCAGCAAATAATTAAAACATATTAAGTAAAGCAAGGAGAACTTGGCAGAACTAAAATCACCTGGAAGATGACAAATCAAGGACACACAAATAATAATATAGGGGATTTGGGTGACATACAACATTAAAATTTAAAAAAGAGAAAAAAATACAATATTAAGGAAATTTAAGTAATTTCCCATGTTCAAAGAAATGGAAACTAGGAATAATGTAAAAGGTAGTACTATGTTTTTATGATGTCCTAACTTCAGCTCCACCAATCAAAGGAATTAACATGAGATTGATATGCCAGTTCCATATATATTTACATATTCTCATTGTAATTTTTTTTACTTTGAATATTTGAGGACAACTCTAGGCTAGTCTTTATAAGAGGTTTTTTTAAAAAATCATTTATTAACACATTATTTTTATTTGGGGGAACCAGTATACAAGTTCAATAGGTTTTATATGTAGATATTTTTCCATTATTTTATTATTCAATTAGTTTTACTAAATTCAGAAGACACAGAATTACAGGCACTCACCATGATCAAGTTATTTTTTAAATTATAACTTTTGTTTTAAAGTCTCAGTTCACAGCTCAAGCGATGTTTAAAATGAGCAGACAAGGCCAAGAATGTAGATGCCTGTGGGACAAGACAGGGGAGGGAAGCAGGCCGGCTGTGACACAATACAATAGGAAAGTCTCTGGAACACCAGAGTGCAGTTGCCTCATTTTAGGGGAGAGGGGCAACCACTCCTCAGCGTCAGCCGATTGTAACCACATGAGAATTTAGGCCTATGCAGTCACATGTTCTAATGTACCAAGTGAAGCTGAGAACTCAGATTTTTATGTAATCGTAATGTAGTAAATAAATCAATACAAGTTTTAAACACTATGCAAAAAAAAAACCTGTTTGTTCTAGACAGAGCCTTCAAGCTGTCAGTTTGAAACCCAGCAGTTCTGGGTATTTAGACAGATGTATTTATCTCTAGGCAATGACAGGCATTGGTTTATAATTAATACAGAGACTCCAGGACAGAAGAACCACTGCAATGGGCTTTTAACTGATTAGCCTGCCTGACTCTTACTCTACTTCTATCCATTCTCCACAGCTGTTGGAGTATTATTTTGAAAACTCACATTTTATCAGGTCACTCCCATTTATCACCTTGCAATAGCCTCCCACCACTGTAGAAACAAAGCCCAACATCTTCAGTGCACCCCATGATCTTTATGATCTACACACTGCCTGCTCTCCTGGCCTCATCTTGGTGTGCTAAGCCTCACCGGCTTCTTCCAGTTGAACAGATATTTTCTCCTTTCCACATACTATTATACCTGCAAGCTCCTTCTAATTGCCACTGTCTAACCCCCTTTACCCAACTAATATCCATACATCTTTCAGGTTATAGCTTAAGTATCACTTCTTTAGAATATTCTTCCTTGATACTCAGACTGGGACCCCCTTATATGCTCTCACATGTCTGTATATTTATCACAATTTGAATTTAATAATCTTTCCCATTTGCCTGTGAGAATTGGGAGAGAGGAATGTGTCTGTTTTATTCATTATTATCAATCCAGTGCCTAGCACAGTGTCTAGCAAATAGTGGGCCCATACCAAATAATTGACGAAGGAAAGAGCAATTGGGCTGTGAAGGAAATGCTATGGTTTTCGTTAATTGTTATAGATCAGGAATGATTTTGGCCTCTGTATCTGTAACAAAATAGTTAAAGACAGAAGAGAGTAGACGCCAAAAAGAAAAAATGTCATTTTGGATGCAAGGAAAGATATCCTTTTGGTGAGTTCCTTGCCTTTGGGAAGATTATATTAGATATTATAAATAGAGGTTATAAACAAAGGAAATTTTCTAGGGAGGTAAATTTGGATTAGCATAGAAATAAACTTAAGACTGAGTGTCCTATTTTTATTGTTAATAATAAACATACTATTCAACATATAACAATAGATTTATAAAAGAAATGAACATCCTGCAGCACTAATAGCATCATTTTTTAAGAATTGTATTCATTCACTTTGCACTAAGCTTCCTTCCAGGATGCCCTAATAGGCCATGAAGCAGTAAACATTTAGACTTGTATAAGCACTCTCCCCTCTGATTCTTTAATTCTTTTATCCTTTTCTATGTTTGGGTCTGAGGCTTTATTCACTTTCTTATTTGAACACTTACATCTATCAAGTTTGGGGAATCTATTCTTTCTCTTCTTTAGGTCTTTGTAAGAAAAATCACACTTAGTTCTACTTACAGACATGCCTCAGGGGCAAAAACATGGACTCTTTACACTCTGGTTCAAGAAGAAAGCAGGCACTTCATGGATATGAGAAGAATATTCTTGATACTTTAGAAGTGAAGCTTTCAAAACAGTCTCTAGGTTTCATCAACTTGCTACTCTTTTATAAAAAACACACTTTTAAAATGTTGGCTATTGTGCTATATATTATGAACGCTAATATCTGAAATATTAAAATGTGCTTTGTGATCTCATTTATACTGTGTATCTTCAGTATATACCTCTAAGTCCTCTTATGATTTAGAAAAATCAGATGATCATGTACTTTATCCTGCCAAATAGATTGAAAACTTTCGAGCTGAATCCTTAGGAAGTTACTCTCCCTCTTAATAGAAGGCATAATAGAAAAAATAGATGGGAAGACTGTCAACTTTATTGATGGTCTTTGATTCATATCTAGAGGTTCCAGGTTAACTTTTGATGGTAGCCTCTTATAACTGAAGTAGAACTGCAGCTACATTCTATTCAGAAGGCCTATATATACATGGAAAAGAATTTACTGAATTCTTACTCTTTCAAAGAATGATTGTGAAGAAAAATTATCTTTAGAATTCCTTACTTTAAAATTTCTTTTTCTCTTGTAAAAAGATATATTTTGAAGAATAAGTAACATGTAGCTCATATTTCAGGATCACACTACTGACACCAACTTTAGATTGCTTTTCCAGTAATAGTGAAGGATTTGCATTACCCATCCCATGCTTTTCGCAAAGCATAACTTGTAACAGAAAAATCAACTGGATAAGAGAAGCCTATGATCAGTGATCATACAATAAAACAGAGGACTCTAGAGGAATTAAACTCATGGTTTTGATCTCATTTTTAAAACATTTATTTTCTAACCAATAAAAGTATACACACACACACACATACACACACATTTGATGACAAACGGACTGGATTATCTACTTGCCTCTTACTAACTGAAATAGTGAATTTAGCTCTGAATCATGCAGGGTCATTTTTTCTAGTTCCAAAATTGTGTATGCCAAGATGCTCCTATACTGGAAACCGTTATCAACTCCTTTCCAACACCCTAACTGGAGTGTTCTCAACACTACTTGACATTAATAAGAGAGAGAGGAAAGCATTTGAAACAGCAGACTGTCAATGCTGCCAAATTCCCAAATCATTTTACAAACAGACCGACAAAAGGTTGAGCTCTTTCATCTACCACTTCATACAGTTATGCCTTCAGATAGAGAAGTTGAGGCAACCCGAATCTACTTTCACTGGCGTTGACGGTGTCAGTGAGACAAACATCAGGCCTGCTTGGAACCCAGGACGACCTCAGGCACTCAGACATTGACAGACACCCAGGTGCCTGCCCTCTGCCTCCATGGAAGCAGGCTATATAGTTCCACCTGTCTCAGATCCGTATTAGGCCCTTACTTCTCCGTGTCCAGTTATATTTTACCATAAATTAATAAAATCAGATTTTACTAAGAGCAGCTAAAGTAAAACCCAACTGACTGATTTTTGTGTTTTATTTTGCTTTTAATTAATATCTTTGAACTTGTGACTCTAATTTAGATAAGGAAACTATTTTTACTTTAGATTACTTATTGATAAAATAGAATAAAAACTTTTTCTCAACTTTCTTTTACTTATTATCAGAAATAAAATTCAAATGTCTACATTAGCTTCTTCTAAGCTGGAACCAGAGGCTTTTGTGTTGAATACCTATGTTTTTTGACATTAAACTTCTTGTTCAAGTTTATTTGATAACTATCACAGTTGTGTGTGTGTGTTTCATATGTATGTAATTTTACAGAAAGATTTAAAACCATATTATTTATTAAAAATAACTGATTTTCATTTTCTCCTCATTTTGATGCTTATTTCATATTAGAGTGCATTAAATTCCATTTGCAGTTAATTCTACTGGTACATTATGTTTTAAGGGCTAATTATTGATCCCCAAATGATTTAGATAGTATTAAGAGTAAAAAAAATTAATGTATTCAATGGACAGACCACCACATCCTGCAGCTAGCTCATAAATTAGTACCATTGGTCACAAAGGAAAATGGTCAAGGGAATATGAATATCTCAGCAATACTGATATCTATTACAGGGAAAACAGTCTTACACTCAGGGCATACAGATGTAGATTCATTGTGCCATCTTTTTATTCAAAGGACATCACATTTTATTAGTTGACAATCTTAAAGTTTAGCTCTATTTTCAGAACTAGTCTTGCTAATGTTAATACATACCTGGACACATGTAGCATATTTCTACCTAGGAATCTCTTATTCTTACATTCTACCTGTAAAGCTAAGTATCTAGAAGTAGTTACCATTCATCCTTTTTTTTTTTAAGGAGTCATTCATTATGATTAAAATTTATTATACCATTTAGAGAAAAAGTTTCTGAAATGCAGAAAGTAGAACAAACTTGGGTTTTCTATCTTTGAGTTCATACAATTAGTCCAGAAACTGGCTCTTAAATAGCCCAAGGCAATTTTCATAGTTTAAAGAGGGAAGACTGTAAATCTGGTTTATCATGTTCTTATAATTCTTTTAGAAACATGTGAGGAAATGTGAGGACCACTGTGAATCAAACAATAATCATAAAATTAGGAACAAAAGAATCAGACAGAACAAAGCCTTTTTTTCCTTTTTTTTTTTTTCCTTTCTTTTTTAGGATTCTAAATCACATACAAAACATTTGTTCTGCTCCAGCTCTTTGTGAACTAATTGGCTCTCCTGGAGGGATAGGTAATTGTACCTGACTACACAAGCTGTCCCGAAGCTCCCTTGGAAAGCTCCAGTAAGCTTCTAGTGTTAGCAGCCATCAAGGATTTCACAGGTCAGGCATCGGATCGATACAGCTAAAAGCAGCAGGGACTGTAATGTCGACAGCAGGTTTCAGAAAGCGCTGCAAGTGCCAGTTTGTTCCTCTTCATGCAGAAGCTCAAGACAGCTTAATTAACCCTTGGAAAATACAATTTATCCAGAGGCTCGGCAGGTCCCTACCAGGCCTTATTGGTGAACTGATAGGAGAGATACTGTAGCTGGCAGCGCTGAATTCCCATTTCCCCCTTTAATGCTATTTCAGTTAGGATGCAAAGAAAACATGGTTTTCGGTGGATGCGTTCCTCCTGTCCAGAAGAGCAGGCGATAGGAGGCAGCCTTGGAGGGGAGTTTGTTAGAACTCACTTGTGACTTCAGCAGGAGCAAGGCCGAGAATGAGCATTGATCATCTGAGCCCTGGGGTGAGGAATCGGGGTGTGTGTGCATGGGTGTGTGTGTGGGGGGGGGGGTGTGTGTGTGTGTGTGAATTACAGGTATGTGTGAATTAGATGTGTGAGGGACGTGTGTGTGTGTGTATGTGTGTGTGTGTGAGAGATGGAGGTGGAGGAAGAAAAGCAAAGGCATTTTTTACTTTTTCGCTGATATAAATGCTTCCATGCCCTTGTGTAAAGATGTTCTTTTATTAGTTGTCTGTTTTTCATGTCTATAATATCACATAACCAATAAACGTGCAGATCTGAAAATTTTTTCCATCCCCTAAATACTGCATTTTGGAAGACAAAACACCTGCCAGAGGTGACAGTCAGAAAGAAGTTAACTTGTCACATATTCGCACCCTCACCTCCAGTATTGCCCACTATGGCATGGGTCTTTTCTCTTAATACAGTTCTTCCATGATAAGGCAAGCTGCTGAAGGGACATAAATAAAGCTAGCCAGATACAGAAAATATTTGAAGTTAGTGGGGCTTGAGGAATTGTGGCCACATGAATGGTCCGGTGCATCCACTTAAATGGATTATATCTACTTGTATTTGCTTTCATATTCACATTCACATTAGCCACATTTTTAATTTGTATCATTTCAATTAATTCGCTTAAAAGTATTTTGCTAGGTTCATATCTGTGGTCATTAGTGAGAGTTCATGGCATTCAGGTTCCAGAACAGTGAACTCTCACAGGGATGCGGAATGGATAGATGCCATCTTCTTTCTTCTGGCTCATTTCCATTTATGATCAGAAGCAAAGTAGATTGAAGTGGAATAAATAAAATTAAATACAGATTAAATGTGCATAAGATAGTGGTATATTTTAGACCAGGATCCAGCCATAATCTCGTTAAAATAATTTATAACAAATATAATAGGCACAGGGTAAAAACAATCATATCAGATGGGAGGGAAGAGGCCTGCCCTCCTTGGTCATAACCCATCTTTCTTCCCAGAGGGGCAGCATGTAACCACTTCTGTTGCTGGCTCTTCTATTGGGTAGCACCATTCATTTATTCAACAAATGCATACTGAGCAATTACTATGTGCCAGGCATTGTTTTATACCCTGGTAATATGTCAATGAAAAAAACAGAAATGGAGACTGCATCAAAGAGTTTACTTTCTAGTAGGAGTAGACAAAAGACAAACAAACAGAAATGCATATGTAATATCTCAGGAAGTGACTATAAAGAAACATTTAAGCAAGGTTAGAATACAGAGAGTTGTATTTCTCTCATTATCATTAGCATACCCAGAGGAGGTTTCTCTAGAAAGGCGACACATGAAGACAATCTGAAAGAAAAGAGTAATGTTCCCCATAGATATCTGGAGGAAGAGCTGTCCAGGAGGAGGGGGCATGTGCAAAGTCCTTGAGGGGAGAATATGCTTGGCCTGACCACAGCAGAGCAAGGAGGGCTTTGTGGTTAAACAAAGTGAGAATAGGAGGATGAGCTAGGACATTAAGTCGTAGATATAGTCAAGGGCCACAAAATGTAAGGCCTTATAGGCATTGCCAAGGGTCACGCAGCTAGTGGGTGTAGAATTGGGATTTAAACACAAGACTAACTGCATGTTATTAACCACCATGCTGTACTGATCCCCTCAAACTGGGGTTTCATTTTATGCATAATTTGAGGTCATCTATGTTCCCTCCCTCTCCATCACCCTTTTTACCCTGATTAATCCATAATTGACTGCAATTCCAAATTCACAGACTTATTAACTGATCAGAAAGGATGGCTTTATCTCTGCCTGAAATAGACATCAATACTTTCCAGTTGCACATAGAAAGCAGTGACAGGCTGGGCACGGTGGCTCACACCTGTAATCCTAGCACTGTGGGAGGCCGAGGTAGGAGAATCACTTAAGCTCAGGAGTTCGAGACCAGCCTGAGCAAGAGCGAGACTCTGTCTCTGCTAAAAATAGAAAAAATTAGCTGGCCATGGTGGTGCACACCTATAGTCCCAGCTACTCAGGAGGCTGAGGCAGGAGGATGCTTGAGCTCACGAGTTTAAGGTTGCTGTGAGCTAGGCTGATACCATGGCACTCTCCCGGGCAACAGAGTGAGACAGTGTCTCAAAAAATCCAGAGAGCAATGACAGAGCCATAGTCAAGAATTACCTGTGTCTTTCCCTAACACATCCCTCCCAGTCCTTGACTAGTGACTCCAGAAAGGACCTCAGAGATTAACTAGTCAACCCTCTTCATTCTAGAGACAAGGAAAGGAAGGCTCGGAGTGGATAATATTTTCCTTTTTAAATTCAGAAAAATAAACTTCCAGAGAGATGATTAGTGATCTAAGACTATGACCTTCTACCTCAGGGTCTGGCAGGCCCCTTTGTATCTTCTCTTCCCTTTCTGACCAACTTTGCCCCAATCCTCTCTTCCCTACCTCTATTTCTGATACCATCTTATTCACATTTGTGAATTTTTAAAATTTCTTATGGCAGGGACATAAAAAAAAAGATGGACAAATAAAATCTCTAAACCACATTTTTCATTTTGCTGTCATTCTTCTGAAAAATATTTCACTGGAGCAGCTAGCAAACAAAAGGACAATTTACATGTGTGAATTTTACTTTATTTCTAAGCCCTTGTGCTGTGAAGTTCAACAAAATGGTGGAAAAGCAAATGGGAGGGGAGGGGAGGCAGCATGGGACAAAAGGCACAGCATGGACTCCCCAGGGATGACCAGCTAGCCACAGGATTTTGAGCAAGTCACTTACCCATGCTAGCCCTTAGTTTCTTCGTCTGCAAACAGAGAGTTTGAATAAATAGATAATCTCAAAGTCCCTGGCAGCGTTAGAGGTTTTAGAGTCATGCCATGAAAGGACTAGCACCTTGATGTCACAGCTAGTCCCTCAAAGCCATACACCATTCCTCTACTGCTAAGATTTCTGTATGTTTCATACAGCCACCATTCAAATTGTAGCATGCATTCCTAATTAGCATTTTATTAAAGCTCAGCTCATGTGTCTGTAGTCTGTTTTTCAAGATGACTTAAAAGAAATCAGAATTTGTGTGCTATTCATTCCCTCTCAAAAGCATATTTTCAAGATGTATTTAGGCAATAGTACTTTTCCAAAGCATAATTGTATCCTAATGTAAAAACTGCAAATATATTTCTTTTTCCATGTTTGGCAAATCCTTAAATGACCTCATATTTTAGCATCATTATATAATACACAAAGGAAGATGCATCTTAAGTGAACTTATACACATAAATAGGATTTTTAAAAAATTCTTGACACATTACCGTATGCTGCATGCTTTTTATGGATGATGAAAGAACAGAAGACTAATATACTAACTGAAGTTTAAGAATTTCTCAACATTATCTGAATTTCTACAGCATCTACTCCATTTCATCACACATCCAAATGTCAGACCATTTAACAGTGTCTTCAAAGTATTTATATGTTGACTGTATCTGCACAGAATTTTTTATATTTTCTTTTTGCAGCCAATCAATAATAATATCTGAATCACAAAGATAGGAGAATGCCAGATTTATTGACTGATGTTGCATATTTACATTACAGTTGTTGTGATGTTTTTATGATCAAACTGGAAATAACAGAATTAGCAAATACATCTGTTTAATGACATTTCCAATATGGTCTTTAGTGTTCTAAGAATCATTTAAACTACCATGATACCATCTAAAATAGCCACCCCTATATGTCTTCAGTTTTTTCCTGGCTTCATTTTTCTTCATAAGCTTATTATTATCTGAAATTATACCACACATATACAGCTGCCCTTTGAGGATTACAGACACCAACCCTAACCCCCTGCAGAGCTGAAAAGTTGAATATTACTTTTGACTTTCCAAAAACTTAACTACTAATAGCCTACTGTTGACCAGAGACTTGCTGATAACATAAACAATTAACAAACATTTTGTATGTTATATGAAATATAAACTGTATTCTTACAATAAAGTAGGCTAGAGCAAAGAAAATGTTATTAAGAAAATAATACAGAAGAGAAAATATATTTACTATTCATTGAGTGGAAGTGGATCATCATAAACATCTTCATCCTCATCATTTTTATGTTGAGCAGTCTGAGAAGGAGGAAGAAGAGAAGGGGTTGGTCTTGCTGCCTCAGGGGTGGCAGAAGTGGAAGAGGTAGACGAGGTAAAAGGGGAGGGAGAAGAAACCTTTACTGAAAAAAGTCCACATATAAGTGGACCTGCACAGTTCAAACTTGTGTTGCTCAAGGGTCAGCTGTATATTCATGCTTGTTAACTGTCACTATGATGTGAATTACATGAAGGTGGAAAGCTTGACTGTCTAGTTACCGTATCCCCAGCACCTACACAAGCATTGAGCACATAGTAGATGAAAAGTACGTATTTGTTGAATGCATAAATGAACTTTGGACCATTTATATGTGTTTGTAAACACATGTACACAACAATAAGTTGACATATTCTGCATATACCCAATTACAGCTACATAGTGTATTTTTGAGCATTCGGATATCTTGAAAACTGATATTATACCAATATAATAAACACACAAATATGAGATTGGGCATTCACAAAGTCATCTTAAAGAGACTGAAGGCCTCCACTACTAAGAGTGAGATCTGGAGATATTTAACTGCCCAGGCTCTTTCAAAAGAAAACTTTAATAGGAAAATAGCTAAATCTGTTATAATAACACATTCAGGGACAATGATGTATCAAGAGAATAGGTGTAGAAAGCAATAGAATGTAGAAAAATAGAAATTTCAAAGTTGGCAATGTGCCAGGCAGCAATGTACAGGAACCAGAGTGATTGGGGCACCAGAAAAGTAAGGCAAAGCTGCTTCAAGCCTCACTCACTATCCTCCAACCTGGTTCTGATTCCAACCCTCCAGAGCAGTCTCTTGATTACAAACTGGCTTCTCAGGTTTCTTGATAAGGGAGAGGGGGCTTTTCTGGTTTAACACGTACTACCATTACCCTCTCTACAAAAAGTATCTCTCATTATAAATTAATAGACTGCATCTCTGATTTAGACATGACCTTTGTTAGTATGAGTTCATGCATGGGAGATTAGCCCACTCTCAATATTATGACAACATTCACTTTGTGAGATTCTGAGAATGAGAATTCTCTGGAGCCTGGACTGAGGTGATCCAACATGGAGACCCTGTTAGAGTTGTGCCCAGCCAGCCTTGATCTGGCCATATCACTCTACAACATGTATGAATGGATTCTTTAATTAATGAAAAGCACAGCTGGATTTATGCCATTCTTCATAGCCCTACCAAGGCCTTTACTTTTTCACTCCTTTTTGAGTGTTTCCAAGTTATTTCAAGTTAAAACAATGGACATTCAGAAGCCTTAAAATCTCTATCAGGGAACAACCTGAGCCTCACAGAGGATGATAAGGAGTAAACCTGCTACCACTCCATAGATACCTAAAGTAGACAACGAGACTTACTTCATCAGAGCAGGACGATTGATTACTTATAGCTTAAAAAACAGAAGGTGCATCGTTGAATACAGCAGGCTCCCCTTGCCTCCCAAGTCCCGTGGGTACTGTGACAGACCAGATGGATGACTTGCACACAGTGACTTGAGTTGCAGCTGAGGAAAACAAGATCGAGGGATTAGCATTTTTTGCAGCAAACAACAAACAAGCCAGTAGTCACATTGTGGTCACCTTGACCAACTTAGCTTCCCTGCATGACCAGCTACAGAATTTGCTCAATATCATGAGACAGAGATACGAGGGAAGTAAGTATATAGGTAATAAATTGTTGGAGTTTTGTTTTTGTTTTTGCACCTGCTAAGGACTGCCTTCTGTTTTGGTTCACTTAGCATATGTCCAGTCCCAAAATTAAAATTTTCTCCTGTAAACAATATCATTGTCTATGGTTCTTTCATGGAGACAACTCCTACGGGATTCTGGAAGTTGCTTCCTCCATTAATCAAATAATTATAGAAAATAAAATGTAGAAAATCTTTTCAGAGAAAATACAGCAAAGAAATCCAGACTGAATAATTCTGGAACCTTAACAAAATAAAAACAGAAAAATAATACAAGAGTAATAATTATCAATCCTCTGAAATTATTTTTAAGACAAAGTTACTAGTTTATGGGGATTTTTCAGCAAAAAAGATCATCTTTCAATGACTATGAAAATATTAAACATGTACTGACTAATAAAAAATGACCCAAAAGATTCATTCAACTAATTTTCTACTTATCCCAATAGACTGGTTAGTGGTCAATCCAATAATAGTGGAAGTCTAGGGAGATGGGTCAGCATGTGATCAGCAGGAGATAGCCTAGAAGAAATGTTGCATGTGAGATGAATTATTTAGTAGTCTGTATTTAGAATTCAGGGACTATATGGGAAAAAGATTTTATTAAATACATACTTATCCTAGATACATAAATTTTATCCTCATTTTTTCCAGTGATATAAATGGAATTCTGTTGAGATTGGTAATCTCACATAGTTTGTGTTGTTCTTTTAACACATCAGAGGGCTAAGCCGACAACTTGCATGCATGGTTTTTAATATTCAGTTCTAATTTTATAACCCTTAGAAGGGAAAAATGCTACTTTTCTTTCTCAATCTCAGCTTCTAAAGCTTTTTAATAAATCAAGAACATAAAAATATAAGAAAATCATAAAAATATGATATGAGGCAGTTGATACAGTGGAAAGGAAACTGACATTCTCGGGTTCACTCTATCACCGCTATGGTTAGTGCAGTGGTCCCCAACCTTTTTGATGCCAGGGACTAGTTTCATGGAAGACAATTTTTCCACAAATAGGGATGAGGGGAATAGCAAGCAATGGGGAGTGGCTATAAATACAGATGAAGCTTCGCTTGCTTGCCTACTGCTCGCTCACCTGCTGTGCAGCCTGGTTCCTAACAGGCTACAGACTGGTACCGGTCTGCAGCCAGAGGGTTGGGGAACACAGTTAAGAGGACTTAAGCAAATATCCTTCCTGGACCTCAGGAAATTATCTATAAGAGAAGAAGACCTGCACTAGATGATTTGTGTAATGACTTTCAGCTCTAAAATTCTATGATAAACTTTATATTAAACAAAAAATATATTCCAATTAGGAATAAGATTGAAGGATTAGGATTTAGAATATTCAGAATAAATATTCCCTAACCCATTATGTCTAATATGTAACTCACTGAAATAATAATTGAACATTTGAAAGCTTCTAAATATAACTGGAAAATCAGCATAACAAACGCAAAAATAGAACGTATTTCAACTTGTAGTAACTGAGTCTTTTTTTTCCTCATGTTACCTTGTCTATGAATAACTCTTTACTTCTTTATTTGTTTATATATTAAAAATGCACACCAATCTCAAATACTTACCAATTAAAGGTGTATATATGTGGACATTCTGTAGATACTCCCTTTATCAAAAGAAAAATACTAATTTTGAATTCAGGAAAATTATGGAATGAGTTGAAGTACCAGGAAAGCCATTTCCTGAATCCACTTTAAGATGTCAACACTAAACTAATTTTTAAATAATTAGTGAATATATTTTATAAGAAGATTATATCACATGAATATCAAGAGGCTATCCCTTCAGAATACATAACAGCTTTCTGAGATAGTAATATTGTCTTTCATATAACTGTGTTTCTCATCTATTATAAATATAATAGATGAAGCTGAGTGGTTATTTAATTTAAACATATCTTCCACACACCTCCCTGGTATCCAACTACCATTTCTACACAGGCTAAGAAGGGGAACCCCTCTTTTAAGTAGCAAATAAAGCAATATAACCACTAGGGATTCATTCCCTAAAATAAAATGGTCTTCAAAGTAGCATGTAAGTGGACATGGGTTCCAGAAAGAAATTTCCATCCATTTCAAAGAGAAATTATCCCACAGGAGTAGAGAAGCATTAGAAATGAAGCATACTTAGTAATAGAGTCTTTTAATGATCACAATAGACAATAGACGGCCACATTTTCTCAAGAAATTGCTACTTCTTCTTCAAAGATAGTAAATTGAGCTATAAGGACAGTTAAAAAATCCTATTTCACTTCCCAAAAAATCAAAAGCTGAAATAGAAAATGATGACAAAAATAAGTTAAGGAATGAGATGCTAGCTTCCACCCCCACCCTCCAAAAAGCCTGATTGAATATAAATACTGTCTCTCCACAATAAGAGTTTGTTCAGATGGCTTCACAATTTCAAGTTTATTGTCTCCACCTCACACCCAGCTGTTAGCTTGTATTCCTTTTAACATAGTTTGAATTCTGTAGCAACCAGCCTTTGATAAACACCTATTAAAAAGTAAGACTGAGACTACGGATTTGACCAGTAATAGATTAAAAGGGAATTACAGAAAATCTACCCATTCTGAACGTTCCCCAACGGGGAGCAACACAGTTCTTCATTCAAGGGTGAGCCAGAAAACAACAAATACAGGACTTAAAATTAACAGAAAAGAAGAGAAAAAAAAATGTCCTAGTATGTAAAAGAACATCATCTCTACACAAGTAGAGCCTGCCATAATGAGATAAATTATACATGAGAAGAGATTAAATAATAAACAAAGACTGAAGAGAGAAGGGAAAAAAATATTATAGGAAGGAATTGCCCCAAAATAAAACTACAGTAGCCAAATCACAGAAGCAACCAAGAGAGCCAACTTGAAACCGCAGAAAATTTGAATCATCAGTGTACAAAACAGACAAGATAAGTACTCCCAGCATGCTGAAGAAAAGGATACAGTGATGCAAATCACGAGAGAAAGAAAAATAATCAAGGAGAAAGAATAAATATATAAACTATAAATATTAAGAATAAAAGGAAAGCCAAACAGAGTTAAGGTGCAAAGGAGGCATTTCTCATCCAGAAAGTTTTGAATCTAGAAATTGAGGAAGCTCACCATGACTCAGGAAAAGATAAATGAAAGAGATACTTATCAAGACACATTCTGGTGAAATACTTGATTCTTTAGTATAAAGCTAGACTCATATAAGAGGAACAACAGCTAAATTGGTCTCCGAATGCCAGAAGAAAATGAACATTTGTAGTGCTTTGAGAGAAAACAGTTATGACTCAAGGATTTTTATACCCAAGCAAGCTGTTGTTATTATGTGAATGCCGTTTTAAGATTACCAATGTATCAGAAAATATACCATTTTGTACTTTTTCACATACACAAAAAAGAAAATTTGCTTCAAGTTACCAGAAGATTAATCAAAACTAAACTGAATAATGAGAAAGAAATGGCAGATCTGACAGGCAGTGAGCATTGATATTAGTTAAAAAATCTAGAGATCAGCCTGAAACGGTTGTGGTTTGTTACAAAAACATCATCTTTATGGAATGTTCTAGGAAAAATGGGTCCCATAGTCAAAAAATTTTGGGAAAGTCTATGTAATGCAACTTCTTACCGATAAGCCACAATAATTATGAGAAATGTCTTTAAATAAGTGTATCAGTGTAATTTTGCTTACCTCAGCATTGCCAAGCTTGCCTTACCATCAAAGACTTCTTTTTTTCAGGGCATTTAATAACACAAAACAAAGTGTTTTAGGGGTCCCAAATTGGGAAATGCTAGCCTAAATAATCGTGATAAACGCACCTAAAATAGAACGTAAAGGACAAACATTACAAAGAGATATTTACTACAAAGAAAAAGAAGAATCAAGATGACAAATAACAGGGGATGGACAATGTATTTGGAACTAACAAAGTAGACAAAGCAACACACACAATCTTCATCTTCTATTTGAAGAAGTCAAGTTATTTTGCTTTCAAATTACAAATAAATACATGTTCAAAAATGGTTTTGGAAATCAAATACATTACAATTTAAATGCATTTGCCTAATTACAGATCAAGGAGAAAATAAATTATTAATTTAGTTATTATTTTATTTACAGTATTAATTTAAAAAATAACAATGTAGAAAAATCATGAAACTGAGGATTATTCATATATCCAAACTTTTTGGATGGAGATAAAGCTGCATCGAAAGTAAATTCACATCTTATATACTACCTTTATTAAAGGAAATAAAAAATTAAACAAATTAAACTTTATTTCAAGAATTTAGAAAAAGTACTTTAAGAAGTCCAAAGGAAATCAAGAGAAAGGAAATAGTAAACATCAAATAAAAAATAAATGAAATGTAAAACAGAAAAACTGAGGAAATCACAAAAACAAAAACCTGAACGGATTTCTTTTGTTGGGGTCAGCAGGGGCTACGCTTAAGAAGCTTAGGAAATCTCTTCTCTTATTCTGCATTCATAACACTCTTGCTTTGATTTGGTAGCCCCATTGTCCACCTTATAGCTTCAAACATGTTTTCTGTCCATATGCCGAGGTCTTTCAGCTTCACTATAAAAGAATTCCATTGACCTCTTGGTATGGATGTGTTTCAATTTCAGTTTCTCCCTTAACCTACTTTCTTTCACATAATCCTATATTACACCCTCTATAGCTAAGGTCCATTATCTTAGGTTTCTTTGAGTGTGGGAGGGAAGATGGAGCAATTACAAATAATAGAGAGTATATGAAATGTATATATATACATACATGAAAAATACCCCAAAATTATGTTAATTGTGTAAGGGAATATTATGTATTTCCCTAAAATCAGATTTTTTGTAATAGATATTATCTGCAAAAATATAAAATATTACATAGCTGCAAAAGAAATATTATAGTAAAACAGAAATAACAAATGAAAACAAATATTAAAGAATTATCTATTTAAAAAGACCTTAGATTGTTTTACTCTTCACGTAACAGATCCTTCTTTTAGTACGTATCTCTCTTAGAGCATAGATAAAATATAAAGAAAATGTAAATTTAATATTAAAAGCAGTCAAAAATGGTAAAAGAAAATTGAAGAAAATCTCACACAGAAATCTGCATGCAAAAATACTTTATTAGCAAATATAATTTCAAAAATGTATTTAGTTTTAAAATTATTAAATTTAACCTCAGTTAAAATTTTCTTATATAATACATTAAATGTCTTATTAAATTTTATTATAAAGTATAATAAATTTGTAAAGCCATTACTAAATTTTAACAAGTGTCAACTCATGACCAATCTCATTTCCTATGCAATTCTACTCTCTTCTCCCTTCTACTACCACTGCTGGATTATATTAAAACCAATCCCAAACATTATTTCATTTTATTTTTAAATATTTCATAAGACTCTTTTAATTGATAGGCTTTTTTCTCTCCCCACTCCTTTTTGTTTGTTTGTTTTTCTTGCAATTTATTTGTTAAAGAGACTATAGAGCTTTCCATATTCTGTACTCTGCTTATTGTATCTCTATGGCATCAATTAAATGTTCCTCTACCCCATGTATTTCTTGTAAACTAATGGCAAGGTATAGTCTTAGTCTTGGGCTCTCAAGTTTCAATAATTCACTAGAACTCACAGGACTCTACATAGAGTCAAACTCATGGCAATGATTTATTACAAAGAAAGAACACAAAGAAAAATCAGTACAGGGAAAAAGGTACATGGAACACAGCCCATAGCAAACCAGCTGTAAGCTTGCAAGAGCCCTCTTCTAGTGGAATAACACTGAGCAACAAGTGAAAACACGTGAAATGTTGTGTGCCAGAGATGTTGACTAAATATTCAGTGTTAAAGATTTTCATGGAGATTGGTCATGTGGGCACCCTCGGCCTAGTACATGATGCAATTCAAGACTCTCAGAAAGAAAGCACGATTTACCATAAACCACACTGTTTGTTCACACAGTTTAAACACAACAGGCACTCTTAACAGGGAATGATGGCAACCCCCTTGAAATCCAAGCTTCCAGATACCAGTCAAGGATAACCTTATAAGCATGATTTTATAAAGATAAGCTGTCCTACACCTGCTAAGTTAACTCTTTTCTATGTGGTAATTATATGATTTATACCTTTTTTTTGCAAGAATATTTTATGTGTAAAATCTTCCTCCAGGAGGCTCATAATTCCTGCTTGTGTCCATTTTTGTGATATTAGCATCTATTTATAATCAATGCCTAAATTTATTATTACATTTGGGGTTGAAAATGATGATATCCTAATTCTATCATTTATTTTTTTCACCAGTTAGCTGGAACAATTACATTAAAAGAAGTCTTTTTTCTTAAAATAAGAAATGTAGATAAGTCCACTTCATATAGGAAAGGCAAAATAAATGCTTTAATTGGTTCTTTAGTAATCTCGAAAGTGACCAGTAAGATTTTTCTTTAATTATTATTATGTATTCATGTATTTAAACATATTTCATGTGTCCAACTCATTGCAGTTATTCTTTTTACTGCTTAAATTGAAATGTCTTTGGCCAATAAGAGCTTCTTCAAGTTGCCTCTGGAGTGCAATTGACCCCTGTAGTTTTTTATAGCTTCCTGTTTTCTAGTTTGACATAGTGTTACAGGTTTATCTTGTATATTTCCTATCTCAGACCTGGATTCAGCCATTTCTTCAAGGAGCTTTGGTTTATTTTACTGGGAAAAGACACTTAGAGACCATACTTTGGCAACTGTGGGTGCTAATTACTATCAGGTTAGTCATTGTTTCTAGACTTCTCAGTAGGCAAATTCTACAAAATATGTTTATTTTCTTTGTTTCACGATAAAACACATTATGACATCATATAGATATTTCTAACTCACATGTGGAACTTCAGATTTTCAACTTCCTTAATTTTATATCTACATCTCTTCTACCTTCTACCAAAAATTTTAGTTCCTAATGACCTTAATATACTTATTTGCTTTATCCTACTATATACATGCAACAGTTACAGAATAACACCACTAACAGAACCAGTTTAATTTTTTTCTATTATTTTGGTATTGAGGATATAACCCAGTAAGAAAGTTCAGCTACTTTACTATATTTTAAAATGTCTTACAGTAATTATTTTCTAGGTGATTATACCATCAATTCAATACATTAGATTCATTTATTTCATTTGTTTCATTTTAATTTTGTTTTTAACTATTTGCATTTTTTCATTTTAATTTGATTTTTTGTATTTATGTAAAACATGTTTATAATAACAGAGTCAAATCTATAAAAAGACAAAGTATATACATTCTTTATCTTAAATATTTATATTCTTCTTTATTTTTTCTTTCTGCCTGTAGATAATCACTTACAGTTTTCTCCAACTTACTTTTCCTTTTTATTTAAAAACCTATACTAGGCTGGGCGCGGTGGCTCAAGCCTGTAATCCTAGCACTTTGGAGGCCGAGGCGGGTGGATTGTTTGAGCTCAGGAGTTCGAGACCAGCCTGAGCAAGACCGAGACCCTGTCTCTACTAAAAATAGAAAGAAACTATATGGACAGCTAAAAATATATATGTAGAAAAAAATTAGCTGGTCATGGTGGCACATGCCTGTAGTCCCAGCTACTGGGGAGGCTGAGGCAGAAAGATCACTTGAGCCCAGGAGTTTGAGGTTGCTGTGAGCTAGGCTGATGCCAGGGCACTCACTCTAGCCCGGGCAACAGAGTGAGACTCTGTCTCAAAAAAAAAAACAAACCTATACTGAGAATTATTCCCTACATGTATGTAAAAATATTCTTCATTTCTTTTTACAGCTATGTATTTCCATTGTGTAAATGTACAATAGTTCAATTCAATCAATCCCCCATTGATGAACATTTGGGTTCTTTCCAAGTTTTGCTATTATAAATGTGTTCTAGTAAATAGCCTTGTGCATATGTCTTTTCATATTTTTCCTGAGTATCTTTGGGATAGATTCCTAGAATTGAGCTTTCCAGGTCAAAGGGTAACTGCTTATGTAGTTTTGTTACATATTGCCAAATTTTCTTCCATGGGGGTTGTACCATTTTGTATTATCATCAGCAATCTAGAGAGTGCCCATTTCCTTACAGCCTTGCCAACAGTTGTCAAACTTTTGGATTTTTGCCAACCTGATAGGGGAAAAATAATAACTCAGTGTAATTTTAGTTGGCATTTCTCTTATTATGAATACATTTGAACATCTTTTTACTTTTTAAGGGCCAAGCAAATGTAAGTACAAAATATATTAAAAGTATGATCTTTTATTAACAAGTAAATATATTCCAAATAAACAAGTGTGTTGATTAATAAGAAACAAATTAATATAATATATAATACAAGTATATCAAATTTAAATATTTACTCAAAATAGACTAAAAAGCATTTGTCAACATGTCACTCAATACCCATTCCTTAAGATCTTTTAGCTTTTAAAATTTTAATTGCTATATAACAAATTCTGCTCACATATTTATCTTTCTCACCTTCTTACTTCTCAATAAAATGAAAGGAAAAGAAATACAAAATAATAATTATCTAGCAGCACTGTCAAACTATGAAATGGGCCATCAAAGAAGCAGTAAATTTTAGGATTTTCTAGAAGATATGATGAATCTATCATTAAAACTGCAAATAAGCATATTGGTTCCAAGTGCTGAAATTTAATAATAAAGAAAGAACAACTTCCTGAGAGATTTTTAGTAAAAATCACAGAGGAACACAAAAGTCACAGAGGAACCTCTGTGTTCAAAGCGGTTGAGGCCAATAGACAGGGGAGAAAAAAATAATTTCAGTTTAAAAATTGTTCCTCTTTAATAGGGAACCCATTTTGGTTCTAGGAGGGTTTATATGAAGAAGAAATATTTAAATACCTGAAACTGTAGAATAAGAAGGAGGCAGACAAACAAGATGCCAAGAACAAGTTGTGGGGTGGAAGGTGGGGAGGTAGAAGTAATCTAGAAAATGAAAGTATCGTGTGCAAAAGATCTGAGGAAGGAAATAGCTCAGTGTTTTTTGTAGACTAAAAAAATACTGGGTAAAGTGACAGCAACAAGTTAATATTTTATTCCAAGTGTGATGGCAAACCAACTAAGGGTTTTATACTTATTTAAAGCCATTCTTTCTGCTGTGAAGAAAATGGATCAAGGAAGGAAATGATAGAGCTTTAATCATAAAGAAATATAATACTTTTCTCTCAGAAATTGTCAAATCAAGTGGGAATTTGATAATTACATATATTTAATTAATCATAAAAGTATGACTTAATAAATTAGAATATTAATAATTCTATGACCAGCTAACATAGAATACTCATGCTACCAAATGTCCATGGATATTTTTTTATGAATGTCTACATACAAAAACATATAGAAAAATACCATTAAATTAAAGAGAGCAGATAGGCCATATTCTCTCATTACAGTTCAAAGAATTAAATATAAACAAAGAATTAAATATAAAATATAAATACAGTCTCTTAAAAATAGAAAAAAATTTTTTCTAAAAAATCAGCTAAACATATAGGTTCTTTAGAACTCCATGAAAATTTGAGCATATCCTAAGCTCTTTGAGATAAAGGCAAAGCCACTTCAGAGAAAAAAATCATAGCCATATATTCTTTAATTATTAAATTAAAAATATTTTTAAGGAAGCAGCCAAATCTAGAAAACAGAAAATAAAATGAATTTTAAAAACCCAGTTAAAGGAATTAATAAAGATAAAAGCAGAAAATAATAAATTGCAGTCTACATTGAAAATATAAAAACAGCTGGCCTTTAAACTTGATTAACAATGTCATCAAAATATATAAAGCAAAAGCTATTATATACACACAAACAAGCTAAAAAATTATATATTTATAACGAAAAAAACTGTACATCTCTCAGATTTGAGAGACCAGGTAGACTATAAGACTAATAAAGATTATCAAATAACATAATTTATAAGATTTATTTAACTAGATTATATAAAATATCATAAATTATGGAGAATATATTATTTCTATATTTCATTCCATGCAATTATTTACAAAATCATTTTATCATATTTTAGTCCATAAACAACTTCTGAAATTTTGTAAAGTAGAACTTGTGCAAACAGTATTCTGCAATCACAATGAGAAAGCTATACTACTACCAAGAAATTAAAAACAAAGTTGTATTTTTTAAGCTAATGTACTCTAGATCATGAGTGATCTAGATCAATGAGTGAGCTCAAACATCCCCCAAATCAATCATGCTCCATACACATAAAAATGCTAAACAAAATCAGAATGACAGTAAATTTATTAGAAGCCATAGTAAGTGCTAAAAGACAATGGAGGAGTGTTATTTAGTGCTAAGATTTGAAAAAATAAAAATTAAAAAAATCAAGCTGGATTGTTATAGTCTGTATATCAGTGTTCTAATGCTGCCATAACAAACTACAACAAATTTTGTGCATTAAAACAACACAAATTTGTTACCTTAAAAGTTCTTAGCTCATAACCCCCTTCCTCCATCTTGAAAGCCAGCAATATTGCCTCCCTTTAATTATTCTTTCATATTCACTTCTTCTTTTGACAACAGCCAGGAAAGACTCTCAGCTCTTAACTCCTTTGACTAGACTGAGCTCACCTGGGCAATCCAGGATAATTTTCCTGCCTCAAAGTCCATAGGTTAATCACATCTGCAATGCCTTTTTTCTATGTAAGGTAACATATTCACAGGTTTTAGGGATTAGGACATAGACATCCTTGGGACACTATTATGCTATCATACACCCTGCCAAACTGTCATGTAAGTATAAAGAAAATGAAAAAAAAAAAAAAAGGCATAGAAAAAAACTACTAAGAATGTAGAATTCTAGATTGACAGTATTTGTCCCCCTTGAATATTTTGTGTTCTATAAATTGTGTTAAATAAATGCTGCTGCTGAAAAGTTTACTGTCAATAAGCAGGAATTAAAACCTGGAAAGGAAGTGTATACAATGCTGCACAAAAACATGCTGGTTAACCAAAAAGTCTTGACTGAAATAAAAATTATAATAACCATCATACTGAAAGTTTGGAGGATTAAATATAGTGATACTTACTGTGACAATAATATTAAAGTCAGTTAGAAAGTAGACGAGGTAACAATCATTAGACCCTTAATTCTCTGATTAAAACTTAATATAAAATTAGCAAATCAAAAATATATGGGAATTGGATAAGATCAAAAAGATTACCGGGGTTGCAATATGCTGCCTGCTTGGTTGGTTGAAAAGACTGGTGAACTTTTTCTATTGGGGCCAGATAGTAAATATTATAGATTTTGCAGCCCAAACTGTCTCTGTTACAACTACTCAACTCTATTATTGTAGCCAAAAAAGCAGCTGTAAACAAAGTGTCAATGTATTATCTAAATGTAATTTTTTAGAACCTAACATTATAAGTGTGAACATAATTGTTCCTTATGAATAGTTAGGGTAGGGAGGACTCTTCACGTTACTTCAAAAAAGAAGTGACAATCAAGAACAAGTTGATATCGCAATCTAACAAAAAAATAATGAGCAAACAAATAAAAACCTTGTAATACAACTCAATCTATCACCATAAATGAAAAAAAGAACCCTCCTAAATAAAACGCTAGCAAAGTGTTTTAAGTGTGTTAAGAGAAAAATACTCAGTGACCAAGTAGGTGACATCTAGAATGCAAGAGTGCAAATATATCAATACAATTTATCTCTGGTAAGAGAATAAAAACCATGTAATTGTCTTGTTAAGTGCTAAAAGGCATTGTATTTATAGCTAACTATGCCACACACTTTAAAAAGTTTGATAAAATAAAACCTTCTTACTAAACTAGAAAAGAAAAGGTCCTTGTTTAACATAATAAAGACATCTAATTCAACCCAGTATACCTTACAATGACACACTGAATTAAATCCTTTTAATGTCAGGGAAAAAACAGATGGCTCAGGACATTGACATTGTCCTTGAAGTTCCAGCTAATTCAATTACATGAGGACAATAATTAGATACACATATTGAAAAGAAGGAGAAAAAAATAGTTTTTAGTGATTATTACTACTTATTAAAAAAAGAAAAATAGCTAAAAAGTATTATATTTATTAAAAGGGATCATTATAAAATAAGCTCTTAAAATTTAATGGCTTTCCTATCTATCAGCAAAAGCAAGCTGGAAAATATAATTAAATACGAAAAAACATTTTTAAAGCATAAAAATAAATATATAGGACATGTATATGCATACACAAAACTAAAAAATGTTATAAGGGACATTAAAAAGTCATCATTAACTCATTATGCATATTTGTTTATTACTCTCTAACTTTTTGGATATTTGAGCACATCATAAAAAAAGAAATCTCTTGCTTAAATGCATGGATAGATGATAGATAGATAGAGAAAGATTGGGTGAAACTCTACCTTTCTAGCAAGAGGATATCACTTAAAAATTATTATACATCCATCCAACAAAATATTATAAAGGAAATCAAATCACATTATGAAATAGTGTAGAAATAGTATAAAAAATAAAGTAGTAGCTTCCTTATTACATATATAATCAGAAAAAAGGCAATACATTTTCATTATAAATGTATCCATAGAAAAAGAAAGAGTCAGTCTATGGCCATACCACTCTGAACGCACCCCATCTCGTCTGATCTCAGAAGCTAAGCAGGGTTGGGCCTGGTTAGTACCTGGATGGGAGAAAAAGAAAGATTCAGTCAGTAAGTGGTTTTGGAAAAATTGCTAGACTATTTTTTTCCAGCTTTATTAAGGTATAATTGACAAAATTGTATAGATTTTATGTGGTGACAGTGGGCAACCTTGTTGTTCCAGTTCTAAGTGGGAATGCTTTCAACTTTTCCCCATTCAGTATGATGTTGGCTATGGATTTGTCGTATATGGCTTTTATCAGTTTGAGGAATGTTCCATCCAAACCTATTTTGTTAAGAGTTTTTATCATAAAGGGGTGCTGAATTTTGTCAAATGTTTTTTCTACATCTATTGAAATGATCATATGATCTTTGTTTTTTGCTTCTGTTTATGTGGTGAGTCACATTTATGGATTTTTGTATGTTGAACCATCCTTGTATCCCTGGGATGAACCCCACTGGGTCATGGTGGATTACTTTTTTGATGGGCTGATGAATTTGGTTTGCTAGAATTTTATTGAGGATTTTTGTGTCTATATTCATGATGGATATTGGTCTACAGTTTTCTTTTTTTGTGTGTGTCCTTTCCTGGCTTTGGTATCAGATACTGGCTTTGTAGAATGAGTTGGGGAGGAGTCCTTTCTTCTCAATGTCATGAAATAATTTCTGTAGTGTGGATACCAATTCTTCTTTGTAGGTTGGATAAAATTTGGCTGTGAAACCATCTGGTTTGGGACTTTTTTGTTGTCAGAGGATTTTTTTATTGCTGCTTTAATTTCATTGCTCATAATTGGTCTATTCAAGAGTTCTATTTCTTCCTGGTTGAACCTTGGGAGGTTGTGTGTTTCCAGGAGTTTGTCCATTTCCTCAACATTTTCAAGTTTCTGTGTATAGAGATTTTTATAGAATTCACAGATAGTAATTTGTATTTCCATGGTATCAGTTGTAATATCTCCTTTTTCATTTCTAATTGAGCTTATTTGGGTTCTCTATTTTCCATGTCTCATTAATCTAGTCCATCAATTTTGCTTATCTTTTCCAAGAACCAAGCTTTTATTTCATTAATCTTCTGTATTATTTGGGAGGGGGGTTGATTTCATTTAGTTCTGCTCTGACCTTAGTTATTTCTTTGCTTCTCCTGGGTTTGGGTTTAGTTTGCTCTTCCTTTTCTAGTTCCTTGAGATGATACATTAGATTATTGATTTGTGATCTTTCTGTCTTTCTGATGTAAGCATGTAAGGCTATGAATTTTCCCCTTAGGAATACTTTTGCTGAATTCCACAGATTTTGATAACTTGTGTCCTCTTTGTCATTTATTTTGAGTAATCTTTTGATCTCCCCCTTAATTTCTTTTTTGACACAATACTCTTTCAGCAGTAAGTTGTTTAATTTTTATGACTTTATGTATAATTGTGTGTTACTGTTGGAGTTGATTTCTAATTTTATTCCACTGAGGTCTGAGAAGATAGATGGTATAATTTCTAATTTTTTGAATTGTTTGAGACATGTTTTGTGGCCTAAGATGTGGTCTATCTTGGAGAATGTTCCATGTGCTGATGACAAGAATGTATATTTGGTAGTTTTGGGGTAGAATGTTCTCTAAATGTCTGTTAGGCCCATTTGCTCTAGAGTCCCATTTAAGTCCATGTTTATTTACTTTGTGCTTGGAGGATCTGGCAATTATGATGTCGTTTATCTCTTTGTTAAGATCTGATAGGGTTTGCTTTATGAATCTGTGGGCACCTGTGTTAGATGCATAACTATTTAGGATTGTTATGTCTTCTTGTTAAATTGCTCTCTTTACCCTTATGTAATGACCATTTGTCTTTCTTTACTATTGCTGATTTGAAGTCTATGTTATCTGATATGAGAATGGTTACACCTGCTTTCTTTTGATTTCCATTTGCATGGAATAATTTTTTTCCATCCCTTCACCTTGAGTCTGAACAAATCCTTGTGGGTTAGATGTGTTTCCTGGAGACAGCATATACTTGGCTTGTATTTTTTGCACGACTCAGACAGCCTATGTCTCTTGAGTGGGGAATTCAAGCCATTCATGTTTGTTGAAAGGATTGATAAGTGGGATGTGTTTCTATTCATCTTGTTGAGGAAAAACTTGTTGCTTTGTTTTACCTGTTGAGTCATTATTATATATGGGCTCTGAGCTTTGGCTTTGGGTAATTTTACATGGGTGGGTTTCTATTGTGTTGACTGACATATAATGCAGATCTGAGTACTTCTTGCAGGGCAGGTCTGATCTTGAAAATTTCTCTCAGTGTTTGCTTGTCTAAAAAAGTCTTAATTTCTCACTAATATAAGAAACTTAGTTTTGCAGAATACAAAATTCTAGGGTGGCCATTATTCTAAGAAGACTGAAGAGGGGGCCCCAATCCCTTCTGGCTTGTAAGGTCTCCATTGAGAAGTCTGCAGTTAGCCTGATGGATTTTACTATGTAAGGTACCTGATGTTTTCACCTTACAGCTTGCAGGAGTTAACTTTGTGTTAACTTTGGCCAGTCTGATAATTATATGTCACAGTTATTGCCTCTTTGCCATGAATTTCCCAGGTGTCCTTTAAGCTTCTTGTACCTGGATATCTAAATTACTAGCAAGACCAGGGAAGTTTTCCTCTATTATTCCCAAAATAGTTTTTCCACCTCTTGTGTGATTTCTTCTTCACCCCCAGGGATGCCTATAATTCTTATGTTTGGCCTCGTTATGTAATCCCATATTTCTTGTAAGCTTTGTTCCTTCCTCTTAATTCTCTGTTCTTTACCTTTGACTTATTTAATTTAAAGGTATTGTCTTCTAGCTCTGAGATTCTTTCTTCTGCCTTGTCTAGTCTATTCTTAAGACTTTCCACTGTGTTTTGAATAAATTTTTCATTTCCAGAAGTTCTATTTGACCTTTATTATTAATTCAATTTCTTTAGTGATTTTTTAATTGATTTCCTGAATGTTTCTGTGGTTTCTTTGTGTTAGTTTTCCATTTTCTCTTGTATTTTGTTGAACTTACTTATAATCCATATTTGGAGTTCTTTATCTGTCATTTCAGTATTCTGATTATGGTTAATATCCATTCTTAGAGAGCTGGTGTTCCATTTTGGAGGTGGGCCTTTCACTCTGATTCTTCATACTTCTGAAGTCCTTTCACTGATTCCTTCTCATCTGGAACAGCTATTGCTTCTTATTTTTGGATTACCTTTTGTTTAGATTGTGTCACCCCCAGTTTAATCTCTAAGATAGTAGGTGATGCTTGTGGATGAAAATCAACCACACCCTGTATGATTAGTCAGAAAACACTGTAAAGGGCATGCAAATTAACTTCCCTGTCAGTAGGTGGCTCTTGCCAGAAAAAATAAGCTGCAATGTTGTTTTGGGGTCCTTTGAATGGCTTTAGTCCCTCAGGAGAAGCACTTGAATGCCCCAGGTGTTGGTTGGTGGCCTGGAACTTCCAGGTGAGTCTTTGTTCTCTGCCACAGCAGAGAGGGGTGGGGGAGTGCAACTGGGCAGGGCTGGGTTGGGTGACCTTGCCCTCAGGCTCCACAAAAGCTGGCAAGGTATCTATTTCACCAGGGGTCAAAGATCTGCTCCCAGCTTCTCAGCAAAACCACCATGGAGGGGATGAAGTGGCCCCACCCATCCAGATAGTCTGCTTATGGAGGCAGGGCCATATAAGATTCACAATCTGACATTCTGGAATAGTCCTTGCACTTCCCTGCCCTTCCCTACCTGAGGTTCCCCCACCCAGCTCAAGCCAGACAGGCTCCCCAATGACTGTGATGTGGGCCAGAAAGTTCCCTGCCCAGGATCCCAGCCTGAGCTAAGAGCGCAGCCTTCCTATGGGGGAAGGGATGCCTTGTGAACACGCTACAGCTAGCACCCACACTGCACTCTCTCCCCTCATCTGCCCATGTGGACTCTCTCGCCTCCCAAGACCAATTCCAAATCTCCACTCCCGGCCCCCAAGCAACACAATCAAGACCTAGGGGTATGGGATCTGGCCTGCAGGTCCATCCCTAGGTCCCTGAAGATCAATTCTTGACCATTCCAGGGAGAAGCATGCTGGTCCCAAGTTGCCCACAGGGTGTCCAAGCAGGTTTGATGTCCCTTCGCCTCAGGGCATGTCCCACTCTGATAGCATCACCAGGCAAGCAATACCAGGGAGAGCTTTTGGGCAGGGAGCTCACAGTCTAAGCAGCCCTCAGTCAGCTGTAGTATCCCAAGGGGAAAGGTCTGAGCCTCACTCTCTGTGGAGCCTCGGTGTGATGGCTCAATTGTCTCTCTTTGCAGCCTTGGGTGGGGAAGGGAGAGGGGAGAAAAAGAGTCTTGATGGAGGAAAGATATCACTCTCATCATGCCTGTCCCTCCCTCCAGGAGGCCACCCACCCAGAATGTCTAGGCACTGGAGTCACACAGGTCATCCAGGATTCACTGGCCCCCTGTGGCTTCTGCAGTCTGGGCCAGAGTTGGAAAGTGTCTGTGTGGGAACAAGAGAGATGAAACCTGAGGAGTTGAAGCCCCCTGGGGAGGACAAAGGTGCATGGTGGGTAGAGAAGCAATATGGTGCCTGCTGTCCTGGCTCAGATCTGTGGGGCAGAAAGTGCCCCAGGAGGGGCTGGGAGCCTGGTGCCCTGTCCATAAGAAGCTCCCAGCTCACTGGCAGCAGCAGCAGCCACTAGGCTTGTGTGGGCAGATGGTTTCTCTAGCAGCTTGGGAATGCACTGTCCATCAGAGATTGAAGGGGGGAGAAAAAACCACTCCACCTACCCTTCTCACTGGACTCCAAGGTTCTCAGGGGTTGATCTCTGCTGATACCTTGCTCCTTCCTGTTATACTCCACAACTTCTTCCCATGGAGTTTCTGGTAGGTTCTGGCACATTTCCCTTGGAATTATACCTGATCTATGTTTGTTTGTTAGTTTAGTTTTTCTTTTTCATCTAAAACTTTTCCTTCTTTGTGAGACAATCTGGTAGCTGGTATCTCTGGTCCTCATCTTGACTCCCACAATGTACAACATATGATGTTTTGATATTTATATACATTGTAAAATAATTACCACAATACCAATTACCACCATAACCTCACAGTTACCTTATTGTGTGTGTGCATGAGCACATGCCTGTACATGTCTGTTGAGACTTAAGATCTCCTCTCTTAGCAAATTTCAAGTATACAATACCTTATTATTAATAGTCACCATTCTGTAAATTAGTTCTCCAGAACTTATTCATTTTACAACTGAAAGTTTGTACCCTTTGTCCACCATCTCCCTATTTTCCCTACCGTATCTCTCCGCACCCCCCACAGCCCCCTGCTGACTCCTTGTAACACCCCTGTATTTTTTGTTTCTATGAGTTTGACTTTTTAAAATACCATACATTAATGTAAGACAGATCATATATTATTTATCTTTCTCTGTCTGGTTTATTTGACTTAACATAATGTCCTTCAGGTTTATCTATGTTGTTGCAAATAACAGGATTTCCTTCTTTTTTAAGGCTGAATAACTTTCTATTATATATTCATATACCACATTTTATTTATCCATTCATTCATTGATGGACACTTTAAGTTGTTTCCATATCTTGGCTATGGTGAATAATGCTGCAATGAACATGGAAGTGCAGATATCCCTTCAAGACACAACTTTCATTTTCTTTGGATGAATACCCAGAAGTGGGATTGCTGGATCATATAATAGTTCTATTTCTAAATTTTTAAGGGACTTCCACACTGTTTTCTATAATGTCTGAACCAATTTATATTTCCACCAACACTGTTCAAAGGTTCACTTTTCTCCACACCCTTGCCAACACTTTTTATCACTTGTCTTTTTGACAAGAGCCGTCCTAACAGGTGTAAAGTGATAGCACATAGTGGTTCTGATTTGCTTTTCCCTGGTGATTAGAGATGTTGAGCACATTTTCATATACCTGTTAGCCATTTGTATGTCTTCTTTGGGAAAATGTCTACTCAGGTCCATTGCCCATTTTGTAATCAGGTTATCTGGTTTTCTTGCTGTTGAGTTGTATAAGCCCCTTATATATTTTGGATATTAACATTTTATTTGATAAATGGTTTGCAAATTTTTTCCTATTCCATAGTTTGCCTTTTCACTTTGTTGATCATTTGCTTTGCTGTGCAGAAACATTTTAGCTTGATGTAGTCCCACTTGTTTATATTTTGCTTTTGTTGCCTGTGCTTTTGGTGTCATATCCAAAAAAATCATTGCCCACACCAATGTCATGGAGTATTTCCCCTATGTTTTCTTCTTGAAGTTTTATGGTCCTTAATCCATTTTGAGTTGGTTTTTGTGTATGGTATAAAATAAGACTACAGTTTCATTTATTTGTATGTAGATATCCAGTTTTCCCAACAACATTTATTGAAGAGACTATTTTTCCCCATTCTGTATTCTTGATGCTTTTGTACTTGATTATTTTTAAAAAGTTAACTTCAAAATTTCATTCCAGATCTCACTTTAAGACAAATTCTATATTTAACAAATTGTAAAATCTAAGGAATCAAACTATCATAAATAATTTGAAAATAAGTAAATACTTATCAGAATTAAAAGGATTTTAAAAATTTTAAGACAAGAGAAAATAACTACACACAAAAAGAACATATTTGACTATGGAAAATATTTAAACTTTAGCATGAAAAGTAACCAAAATAAGGAAAAGCTGAAGTAATCATGCAGTAAACATAACAAAGGGTTAATTACTTTGCTATATAAAGAAATTATACAATTGTTAATTTATACTAAGCCCCTACTTAATACTGTATCCAAGGCAATGAGTAGAAAATTTACAGCTTACTATCAATTTAAAAATGAAAACTTGCACATTAAAAATATAGTTTACTAAATTATCAGATATTTTCTCAAATACTAAGTGCTGTGTCAGCAAGTGTAGTGAAATTGATAATATCAATTATTTGAGATAAACATGAAAGTAGAATTTTTCAGATGAAAAGATTTTTTGTTTGTGTTTTCTGAGATAAGGTCTCACTCTGGCACTAGGCTAGCGTGCAGTGCTGTGATTATAGCTCACTTAAACCTTCACCTGCTACGTTCAACGGATCCTCTTGCCTTAGGACTACAGATGTGCACCACCCCACCCAGCTAATTTTTTAATTTTCTTTTGCAGAGATAGGGTCTTGCTATGTTTCTGAGGCTGGTCTTAAATGCCTGGCCTCAATCCTCAAGGTATCCTCCTGCCTCAGCTTCCCAAAGTGCTGGAATTACAGGCATGAGCCATCTTGCCTGGCCAATTTGGATGTGCAAATAAAGAGTTTTAAGCATATTCAAACCTTTGAGCCATAAATCCACTTTTAAGATTTTAATATGTCTAAGCCAGTACTCTTATGGGCAAAATACACATTAAGAACATGTATGTATATTTCAGAATTATTCACAAGACATTAAAAGCAACTCAAATGTCAACTAAATCACAATAGTACCAAATAAATTGGCATTTCAAATACTTTAAAATGAACCAATTTTAAAAGAAAAAAAACAGTTGAAAATAGAGGTTAAAACACAGTGCTGCCTCTTATTTAAATTTCATAAAGAAGCATATATTGATAGTGATTTATGCTAAAGTTATAGCAAATAGACATGGCAAATAATGAAGTAGAACTTAATTACTCTTGAATTCCCAAATCTCTATCTTGGGAGAAGACGTGGAAAGAGAAATTGATGTGTAATTGCTCCCCCATGGTCCCATTTAAGAGTTAAATTTTGATTTATATAAAAATTTGGATTTCTTCAATTCACTTATGCTACCATAATGTCTCAAGGTTAATGTAATTTTTATTAAGATGTTCATATATTGCAGTAAGAATTTCTTTCTTTATGACACATTTCAAATTTTAGAGAAAGGGAGAATAATATTACAAATATGAATAAACCCAACACTTAGAATTAATAAGCATTTCATACATTTTCTGTATATATTTTAAAAATAAAATATTATAGACACAGTGGAAATCCCTTAATATTTTTCTCTATCTCCATTCCTTCTCCCATCTTCCCTAAAGTCAACCATTATCCTGATATTGATAGGTTTTCTTTCCAAACATGTTTTAATACTTTGCCTATGTTTCTGGTATCATATGTAGGATCATATTATATCCTTAACTTAATAAGGGACATCTATAAAAAAATCTACAGCCAACATCATACATACTGGTGAAATACTGCATCATTCCCCATTAAGATCAGAAACAAAATGAGGATGTTCTGCTCTCATCCATCCTATTCAAAATCATACTGAAGGTCTTAGCTTCAGTAGGCAAGAAGGCAAGAAATAGAATAAGTCAAGAAAAAGAAATAAAAGGCATCCATATTAGAAAAAATAAAACTGCCAATACTAACAAATGACAGGACTTGGGATTTTCTATCTAGAGAAGGAATTGTACAAACATTGTAGTGTTATAAACATTGGAAAAAAATTAAAGAACACCTAAATAAATGGAAAAATATACCATGCTCATGGATTGGAAGACTCAATTGTTACAATTCAATATTCTTCAAACGTCATCTTCTTTGTACTGATAGATCTAATATAGATTCTGTAAAGTCATTGTAGATTCAATACTTTTCCAATCAAAATACCAGAATTTTTTAATAGAAATCAATTAGCTGATTCTAAAATTTTTATGGAAAGCCAAAGAATTAAAAAAACCAAAACAATTTTGTATAAGATTAACATTGAAGGACTTATATTATCTGATATCAAGAGTATAAAGCTATATACACATATATATGCAACAAAAAAGACTTCAGAAATAGACCCACTAATATATAATTTACTTGATTTTTGACAATTGATTTCAACAAAGATACAAAGGGATACTATAGGGAAAGAAGGGACTGTTCTAAAAATTGTGTTAGAACAACTGGACATCCACATGCAAAAAAATTTGAACTTCCTTCTCTACCTCACACCATATACAAAAATTAATTTCAAATGGATGGTAGACTTAAATGTAAAACCATAAAACTACAAACCATAAAAGAAAGGCTTAAAATTTGGACTTTATCAAAATTAAGAATTTCTTCTCTTTGAGGGTGCTTATAAGAGAATAAAAAGACAAACCATAAACCAAGAAAAAATATACGTAAATCATGTATCTGATAAAGAATTTTTATCCAGAATATATAAAGAACTCTCAAAACTCTAAAGAGAACAATCCAATAAAAATGAGGGCAAAATGGTGAACAAATACTTCACCAAAGAAAATATATATTTTCATGGCAAATATGCACATGAAAGAATGTTCAAGATCATTAGTAATTAGGGAAAGGCAATTAAAATTATAATGAGATACCACTACACACCTATTGGAATGGCTTTAAAAAATACTGACATTACCAATTGCTGGTGAGGATGCAAAAAAACTAGAATTCCTCATACATTATTGGTGGGAATGCAAACTGTTATAACCTCTTTGAAAGGTGTTTGTCAGTTTCTTATAAAATCAAACATACACTAACCATATGACCCAGCAATCCAACTCCTAGATATTTATCTAAATGAAATGAAAATTTATGTTCAAACAAAAACCTATTTATGAATGTTTATAGTATCTTTATTCAAAATTGCTAAAAACTGGAAATAATTCATATGTCCCTCAACTGGGAAATGAACGAAAATATTGTGGCATCTCTAGTCAATGAAATGCTGTTCAGTAACAGAAAGAAAGCAACTCCTGATATATGCAACAATGTGGTTGAATCTCAGATGCATAATGCTAAGTGAAAGATGCTACACTCAAAAGACTATATATACTGAATAACTTCATTTACATGACATTCTGGAAAAGCCAAAACTATCGGGACAAAAAAAAGATCATTTGTTACCAGGGCCTGGGGTTGACTGAAAGGAGCGGATGGGAAATGTTTGGAGGTGATGGAATTGTTCTATATCTTGATTGTAGTGGCGGTGGTTGCACAACTGTATACCTTTGCCAAAAGTAGCATGGACTGTATACCAAAATGGGTGAATTTTACTGTATGTATATTATACTTAATTAAAAGTGAAAAAAAAACTCATTCCTTTTTCATACTGTCCGATTCAAGTTTTATGTTTTCTCTTCCTTCATCTCTTTAATATTTTCAACATGCTTATATTAAAATCTCTTTGCACTGTTTTTTGGTTTTTTACTTTTAGAGATATTTTATCTTCAACAATGGGTCAAATCCTATGTTTTTCTTAATGACTTTACTTAAGGTTCTACCGTCAAGTACAATCAGTGTGAATTTGAACTCTTTGATGGTTAATTTTATGCGTCAACTTGACTAAGCTAAGGAATGCCTAAATAGCTAGTAAAACATTATTTCTGGATATGTTTTGGAGAGTATTTTTACAAGGGATTAGGATTTGGAATCAGTAGACTGGTTATGGAAGATCCATCCTCACCAATATAAGCGGGCATCATCTAATTCATTGTGCATCCAAATTGAAAAAAAACAGTGTTGGAAAGGTGAATAGATCTCTATCTCTTCCTGAGCTGGGACAGCCATCTTCTCCTGCCCTAGACATTAGAACTAGTAATTTCAGACTCTGGGACATATACCAACACCACTCTCACCCCCTCCCACCCCTTCTCAGCTTCTCTGGTTCTCAGGCCTTAAGACTTAGACTGAATTATACCAGTTTCCTTATTCTCCAGCTGCAGAGAGCATATTGAGGGAATTACCAGCCTCCCTAATTCCAGTTCCCATAATAACTCTCCTCTCATATATTCATATATATACACTATTGGTTCTGTTTCTCTGGAGAATCCTGACTAATACAGACCCCATAGTTATTCAAAGAACAAATTGAGGTTGTATATTCTATCTCTTGACTTTTCCCACCCAAGGCACTAGAAAATGCTAGTTTCTTATTGCTCCCAGTCTAGGAGTTTTTCCTATTCTGACTTTCCTGAACATAGCAACCCTTTCTAGCTTAATTTCTGTACCCTGCTTTGCATGGATTCAACTTCTCATCACCTATCCACATGGGTATCAAAACCTTAAGGGCTTGAGACCCTCACGAGCCATCCAGTTCCAGTGACAGCTCGCTACTCTGCCCGATTTCAGTCTTTGTTCTAGCACCAAAGCATTCCATTTCTTGGATTTACGTTCAAATATGCCTTTAAATTGTTTTATTTTATTTTAAATTTCTAGCATTTCTCTGTGCTTGGATCCAGAAAGCAATTGGTTGGTATTTCACATCAGTAAAAGCTGCCATCCTGACAAAGTCTCACAGCAGTATTTCCTAACACAGAGCTCTAACATCACTTGATTTGGAAGTGAGCTGGAACGTTGAGTTACATGTTTGGATATTTTGAAAAATAAGTGTTTACCTTGGTTTTAGATATTTTATATTTTAATTACCTGTTATATGACTTCAATTTTCTACTAAATATTCCATATTTAAGTAAAAAACATGTTTTTATAGTGACCAATTTTTTTAATACATTAGTAATCCATTTAAGTAGATTCATGATCAAACTAATAAAGTGTCATTGATTCAATCAATAAACATATAGGACTTGTTTGTAACTCCAGCCTTAGAGATTAAGAAAACCCAAAAGATAACCTGAGATATGTAAAGTATTCATATAACGAATGTATTTTTATTTGTTTTAGATAATTCAAACTTATAAATAAAATCATCCAATTTTAAATAGAAATAATTTAAAAAATGTTTATCTCTTTGTTTTATTGTTTTAAGAAACATATATCTGAAATGAATAATGAAGCTGCAAAAGGACAGATGAGTTAATAATGTTGTATAATAGATCACTAGATTTAGAACATCTAACTGGAAAAGCTGGAAATGAGAAGTTTAAAGTTCAAGGAGGTCTGAAATCTAACAAGCTTAATCAAAGGAAAAGATGTGAAATGTTCACAAAAAGGAGTCTGCAAAGCCACACACACAGAAAGATTCTGCTAGTGTTGGAAAAGAATGGCAACTTTTTCCTATTAAGAAAAAATAAAAATAGGTCACATTGTTGACCTTGGCCATCCTCTGGCATAGTCATGTCACAGTCTTAACACAGAGCATAACATAAATGGCCAAAGGCTCTCAACATGTGAGAACAATTTCTGAAAAGGGGGTAGGAAATCAATTCATACTAATTTTAACTCCCTCTTGTTTCTGCAAAGGCTCATCTTGATTTCTTGGTGAACTTTAACACTCTTAGTCTCCTTGACACAGTTCAGTTTTCATACAGTTCCCCTTAGACTACAAAAGAGATCACTGGACCATAGACAGTGCAACAGATAAACATGACCTATCTTGTACTAAAAACGAGCATGTCATACTGAGCTGAAAGAAAATAATTATTCAGGGTAAATATTGTCCAGATGATAGGACCAGATCACAGGCAAAAATACATTAAGGTTTGCCTTTCAAAATGGCACAGCAACTTTTCATACTCATCAAAAACATCATCAGAAGACAGCTCCAAGTTTAAAAGTAAATCTCACTCCACTTGTCACTGTCTAGTGTTACAGAACAGCTCACATATCATGGAACCAATCATTCAATCAATCAAAAAAAAAAAACCCACTCACTAAATATAAGCTTTTGTCCATTTTTCCTGAGCAATATTGTGAAGATGAGAGAAATATAAGACTGTCTTATATTTCAATAATATCATGTTATTTACAAAATATTTTGATAGCTGTTAACATAGGAAAACTCATAGTATATAATACATTCCTCTCATTTTCCCATTATAATAGTCACACACATACACAATTAAAAAGTAGAGAATACAAACCATATGTTAAGTCTATGAAGAGTTGGAAAAGGAATTCTACGAATTTCCATGGCCATAGGAATGAATGGGAAAAAATACATCCTTGAATATTCCAAATTCCATTCCCTGAAACGGAATGGCAAGAACTGCCTCAGAAAGACTTTGATCTACTTCCCAGTCTTTGCCTCTAATACGAGCATGCAGAGCCTGTATTAACCAGTAAGCGCATAAGTACTCTTTAACTATAAGAGGCAAACCTGAGTTTGCCAGATTTCCCTGCCATCAGTAACTCTATTTACTCATCCATTTAGGCAATAATGTTTTTAATATTCAGTATAATTTTAAATCTTGATTGTGGCACTAGTTACATGATTGTTGTTTGGCATTTGCCAAACTTAGAGAACTACACACAAAAATAGTAAATTTTGCTCTATGTAAATTATTGCTCAGAAAACAAAAAGCTAAAATATATATTAATACAATATGATAGCTAAGCAGTTGTGGGAGGTGAAGGCACTATTGTGAAGAATCTGGGTATAGTTACCTAGGGAAAAGCACTACCAGTTAAGTGTTGGAGCCAGGGGTAGTGGCACACACCTGTAGTCTCAGCTAGTCAGGAGGCTGAGGTGGGAGGATCGCTTGAGCCCCAGGAATTCAACACTGTAGAGAACTATGATCATGCCACTGCACTCCGGCCTGGGCGGCAGGAACTTTCTCTGTAAAAAAAAAAAAAAAAGTAATTGTAAGGCCAGATAAATGCTGGCAGGCTGACAAAATCTATGGGAAATAGATTTTATTCACCTCATGGAATTTACCAAACTAAGATCCAAAGAATGTTCATAGATGTATAAAAATAATATGTTCTGGTCAGGCGTGGTGCTCATGCCTGTAATCCTAGCACTCTGGGAGGCCAAGATGGGAGAATCACTTCAGGTCAGGAGTTGGAGACCAGCCTGAGTAAGAGTTTGACCCCCGTCTCTACTAAAAATAGAAAAAATTAGCCGGACATGGTGGTGCATTCCTGTAGTCCCAGCTACTCAGGAGGCTGAGGCAGGAGGATGCTTGAGCTCACAAGTTTAAGGTCGCAGTGAGCTATGATGACACCACTGCGCTCTAGCCAGGGTAAAAAAGCGAGACTCTGTCTCAAAAAAAAAAAAATGTTCTTTGCAAAGTACGTTTAACAAAAACTAATTTAAAATTAATTAATAGGCTTCTTTGCTACAGGACTTCTCTGAGTACTTGATAATGCATTTCCAAGAGGGAGAAGTGGCATATTGCATTTCCCAAAATTATTTGACCATTTCACACTTTTCTCCTTACATTTGTGAAATTCTCTGGCAAACAAATGGCAGTCAGAGACTAATTTGACCCTCCAGATAGAGAGACACTAAAATTAAAATTAGGAGAAAATCCCATGCTAAATGATTAGCTGCTGGGCAACATAAACTGGGATAGAGCCCGTAAATACTGGCTTTCAAACCATAGACAGATCTAGGTGCAAATATTCCAGTAGCAAAAATACACAGTTGAGGGAACTAAAGATACAAACACACCTATCTAGATGTCTCTGAGTTCGAAGGTAGATAAATGAAAATATATATATAAATATATGTTGCATAAAATATACATTTATGTTATATAAATATGTTAAACTACTAAAACATAAAGGAAAAGCACAATTCCCTGAAAACTTGGAATAAAAAATGATTTCCTACATAAAACACAAGAAAATTATGTGGTTGGGTGTGGTCCCATCTGTAATCCCAGCATTTTGGGAGGCCAAGACAGGAGGATTGTTTGAGCCCTGGAGTTCAAGGTTACAGTAAGCTATAATCACGCCACTGCACTCCAGCTGGGGTACCAGAGCAAGACCTTTTCTCAAAAAAACAAAAAAAGAAAGAAAATCATGCGAAACATTTATTTAGTGTACCAAAAAGACCTGAAGAGATGAGTTCTATAAAGCAGAAGCAAAGAGTCATAAGAAAGCAACATTCTGAGGTGAAATTGAACAAGAAATTAATGTTGGCTAAAAAATAAGCAAAGAAACAACTTTAGAAAATAACAGCAGAATAAAAATTAATCATTGTAGCAGGAAAAACCAAAATCGACATTAGAGAAAACTAAATCAGTAACAAGAAAACTCAAATAACTCTCTCAGAGTTAGAAGAACCAGATAAGGAGAATAAAATCCAAACATGTTGACATAACTTCCAAAATTCATTATACTCTGGCCCCTGCCTAACTATTCTGACTCATTCTAGCAGCATCTCAACCCCTCCACTAACACATTCCACACTTTAGCCTTAAATAATTACTTACAACTCCCTGTACAACATGATGCTGCTCTTTCATTTCCCCAATTTAAGAGTATCAATTAAGGAGTGAAAATGCCAGTTCAAAGTTCTTCCAATGACTAGCCTTATGATCTCGAACAAATTACTTAACCTTTCAATGCTCCAGGGACTTCATCTGTAAAATAGGGATCATATCATAGGCTTTTTTCTAGGTTTTTAATGTTTTGCCTCTTCTTTTCCAAATAGCTAAATTCTACTCTTTCTTTAAACTCAAATCAATATTTATGGGTTAGTGAACCATTCCCTAGTCTCCTAGTCTAGGTTAGACATCTTAAAAGCATCTGATTTTTAAAGACGAAGTCTAGTGTCTTTACTATTTTATCTTCTGTCATCTAGAAGAGTGGTACATTTAAAAAATTCAAAATATATCCATTGAAAGTGCAAATATATGAATAAACAAATAGATTAATGATAAAAAGTTGCATAATTCTAAAACTGGGGCAAAGATGAAGATATTAGTCTAGTTTAGGATGATAATAATTACTAGCTAACTAGAAATTTATAAAGAGAAGATATCGGACACCCTGTAAAATCATATCTTCAATCAGAAACTAGGCTGGGCATGGTGGCTCAGGCCTGTAATCCTACCACCTTGGAAGGCCAAGGCAGGAGAATCTCTTGAGGTCAGGAGTTTGAGACCAGCCTAAGCAAGAGTGAGACTTCTTCGCTACAAAAAAAAAAAATAGAAAAATTAACCAGGCATGGTGGCATGTGCCTATAGTACCAGCTACTTGGGAGGCTGAAGCAGGAAGATCGCTTGAGCACAGGAGTTTGAGGTTGCAGTGAGCTGTGATCATGCCACTGCACTCCAGCCTGGGTGACAGAGTGAGACCATGTCTAAGAAAAAAAAAAAGAAAAGAAAAAAAGAAACAAATCAGGAACTAATAGTTTCAGTTTTGTCTCAGTGATTACTTGGTTTAGGTGAAAATTGTATCAGAAACCCACTATGTTCTATTCCAACTCTAAATTTTGAGAGCCTCTGATTTTTAACAGATACAGTTTTCTGGAGATATGAACATTAAAGAATAGGTTGCATCTGAATAGTAAGAATGAAGGAGGACATTCCAAATTAGGGAACATGTCCCAAGGCATGAACATTTTAGTTGTTTTGCAGTGAAAGAGAAATAAATCAGTAAAGTTAAACACAAGGAATAGTGAAAATCCCACGAGCTGCTACCAGAATTCAGTTTTGTTTCCTTATGATCACTACATATTGACTACCTAGAGGGTAGTAATGGGGTGGTAGTTAAACTCATGTTCTCTGCACCCAGACTACCTGTATTCTGATTTCATTTTTGATGCCAATACTCTTGGGCAAAGTTGTTAAACTCTCAGTACCTAAATATCCTTGCCTATAAAATAGGGACAATAAAGGTACTGAACCTATAAAGTGGTTCTAATCATTAAATAATTTAATACATGTAAATCCCTTAGAACAGCAACTGGTACATTTTAGTGTTCAGTAAATATAATCATCTAATTTAAGGCCACAGGGCATTTCCCATAAAGGTTAGATATGTCTTGCAACATTTAGCAAGATTAAACTCAGTCTTTCCTAAGCCAGAATTATAGCAACTCACTGCCACTTTAAGATAGGTTCCAGCCCTACAACACAATTTTATTTGGGGTAGCATGACACTTAATGTTATAAAAGTCAAAAGAAGACTCTAACTCCTCTGAGTACATTCCATTCATTCCCACTGATGGCATTAAAAAAATCCCAAGTACAGTTACATTAGAATTAGATTGTGCTAAGCAATGGGTAGCTCTTGAAAGCAATATATCTCTAGAAAAAGTGCCACGTCCCCACTCAACCTAAAAAAAAAAATGTATCAGAGACTGTTTAAAAATTCTAAAAACTTCTTTCTAAATCACACTGTACATGAGCCATTGGCTTTGTTTGTTGTCTTGAGCTAGATTCACTCAAAGAAGTAACTGAAATATTAATCTGATCTGTGATTTGGAAAATGTTTCTCAATAAAAATATTCAAAAGCCTGACTGCTTCTCAGCTCTCAGATGAATTAAGATTTAACTCTGACATGAATTGAACCTCTCTCTGGGGATGCTTCTCTTTAGGGGGCTGAGATCACAGAGTTCATCCTTCTGGCACTAGCAGCTCTTTGATTTTTGTCAGGGAGGCCTGCCACCAGAGCGCAGTGCATAGCAACGTCAGGGTACGTCTCCCATGTTCCCTAATGAAAAGCTAGCCTGGAGATGGGGGCAGGTTGAAGGGTAAATTTCAAAGAGGGGAAAGGTCAGTTCTTGGTCAAAGTATGAAGAGCTTATGAAAGAAAGAAAACTTCGAAAACAAAGCATTAACATAAATTACTGAAAACAGCCTTTCAAGTCCTATAGAAAGAGATGAAGCAATGCTACCATGATAAAGGCTCCCCTTTTTAAAAGATGTATCCATCTTTGTCCTCTTCTTATTACTTCAGAAAATTATCAGAAATGTCGATAGATGATTCTATTTGAGTTTCTTAAAGAAAACTTTACGATCATTGAAATTTAAAAAGATCCCACCTCTTGAAATCAGAAAGGTGATAAGGTCATGGTTAGCTTTCTGGGAAGAAAATAAAATCTGTAACTTTGCTAGGAGAATAGCCTTTACTAATTGAGGGGGAAATGGTTAAATCAACATAACATTATAACATAAACTACATCAGTTTAAAAAGATAGGGACACCAGTTAGTGTCAATAATCTGGTAAATTTAATAATCTATAAGTAAACCAGATAATTATTTTTCCAGAGTGAAAGGTTTTGGAAGGCTGGAACATCTGCTGGCTACATGGTTCAAGGGAATAAAATTACTGGCCAATCTTCATTTTCCTCTACTGACCAACTGGGACGAATGACAGAAGAATGAAAATAGATCCAAAAGCAAAAACTCAGCTAAGCATAAAGAATATTAGAAATACTTCTGGTCTTTTCAGGCAAGAAGTCAGTAACAGTGGTTCTCAAATATTTTGGTCTCAGGGTCCCTTTGCATTCATAAAAATTATTGAAGATCCCAAACACCATTTGTTTATAGATATTATACCTTTTCAATACTTGCTGTTTTAGAAATTAAACTTTAAAATTTATATATTCATTAATTAGTTCATTTAAAAACAATAACAATAAACTCATTATATGTTAACATGAATAACATTTTTTGCAAAAATATCTGTATTTTCCCCCAAAAAAAATTTAGTGAGAAGAATGACATTCTCTTACACTTTTGCAAATCTCTTTTGATATCTGGCTTAATAAAGGTAGCTGCATTCTACCTGTTTCTTTACTCAATCAGTTGTGATATCTTAATTTTGATTAAAAATATCAAGAAAATCTGATATCACACAGAATGTAGCAGAAAAGAGAAAAATTATTTTAGTAGCCTTTTCAGACAAATGTGAGTATTCTTGTTTAGTACTACACTGATACATGACAAATAGTAGTTTCTGTTGGGTTAGTTGTAATGTATAATGGAATCTGAGAACATATCAGCAAATTTTCAATACTCTGTTACATTGAAATCCATTGGTGAATATTGAATTTTGAATGGATCTTTCACCCATCTATGATTTGTAACATCACACATTGGACATTTGGAAAATAATGGTTCCCTGAGTTATGTAGATCCTTCATTACAAAATACATTTTTAAAATCCCATTGATTAATATTACCACAAATCTCAGTAGAAAACACTTTCACTATTAGGAATCTGTCAAGCTCACACTAGTGGATACAAATTTTCCAGAAACTTAATTTTTGCTTGCAAGCTTAAATTTTATCATTGGGAACAAATACTGTGAGTTGTTTTCCTTGAAGTGATAGTTTCACTTTATTCATTATCAAAAAAAATATTGCCAAATACCATACATAATCATAGTTTGTCGATCATTCTTCCAAATAAAAGTGATGTGCCATGAAAAAAAGTGTTTTTGCATAAGTGCTTTTGCTCAAGACTACTGCGTTTCAGTATGCAGCAAAAGTGCATTATGAATATTTCCTGTCTTGTCACACAGAATATTAAAAAACTTGTACTCCATGATCAAGAAGTAATCAAAATAATAAGTTTTACTTTTTCACCAAGAATATTCTTTGTGAAATTGGCTTTTCTTCCTTTTTTTTTTCTTTTAACTATAAGTCCAGCTTGTTACCACTGCCTGGGTTCATTCTAAGGCACCAGCACTTTTAATCAGCTTTGCTTTTTTACCATCACTACAGACATCAACACAAAGAAGCAATCAAAGTACAAGCTCTCCTCTGTATCCATGGGTTCCTCATCCAGAGATTCAACCAATCATAGATCGAAAATATTTAGGAAAAAATGATAAAAAAATAATAATATAACAATTAAAACTAATATAAATAAAAATATAACAATTATTTACATAACATTTACATTTTATTAGGCATTATAAGTAATCTAGAGGTCATTTTAAATATACAGGAGGATGTGCATAGGTTATATGCACATACTATGCCATTATATATTAGGAATTTGAGCATCTGCAGATTTTGGTATCTGTGGAGGGAAGTAGGATGGGAGTGTGGGAAGTGCCCTGAAACCAATCCCTTGCAGGTACCAAGGGGTGACTCTAATGTCTTAGTGTGATTATGAAATATTTTTTACTTCAATTTCCTGAAAGGGTCCTGTAAACACCCAGAGGTCCACGGACCATACTTTGAAAACTGATAAAATAGAGGAAAGTTGGCTAAAGCCCAGGAAATAAGCAAGTACTACTCTGCATTAAGGAGCAGGGCCAATTTCTGACCAGAGCTAAAGGCACCTGACTTTCTATTGTTTACACTGATCATTTGGAAAGGGAATCTTTGGAACTATAGATATTGGTCACTTCCTGAAGGAAGTCAAACATGTGCAGCCAACCTTTTTTAACCTATGTCTTCAGTAGAAAGAAAGAGAATTGATTCCAACTAATGGGATACAACTGTGTCCAGGAGGCCTAGGAAGAATTTCACTCTAAATTAAAATGGGAAATCTCTGGACTATAGAAAGAATGTCTTCCAAAAAAGAGATTCTAAGCAATAGAATGAATGATTAACGAGCTAGTGATATCAAAAAAAATGGCTCATGTGTTGCAACAAGGAAAAGAAAGATGAATCCAGATTTAAACAGAAAACAAAAACTATGCAAGAAATTCTGATCCAAATAAGAAGTAAGCTAAGTATGGTATGATTCTGAGCAATCGATGGAGAGAAAGAAAAAATAATCTGTTCTATTTGATGCCAGAAAACTTCTCCTTTGAGTTGCTCAAGGATTTTGACACTGAATTTGTAGAAAAGGAACTATTTATATAGTTATGATATGAACATTGTTTACTCATTTCTGATATACATATATCAAAATTAATTAACCAATAGACAAGATATAGATTTCAATACAGTTACAGGAAAACATGAAATACCAATATTGGAGATGCAGGGCAGAAGAGATGGGGAGGGAACAGTAGAAGGCCTAAGAATATTCTCAGTAATAGAGAGTCAAGAGATACAATTGAAAGCTAATGGAATAAGAAATACAAGGAAACTATTAAGTATTTAAGTGAAGTATTATTGAAAGTTACAAAGTTAAAATTTAGAGATTTAAAACATGCAGCTCTCACAAATTAGGAAAGGTAGAAAGATAGGTATTGTGAAATGAGCTAAATGGTTTTTTTTAAGTTCTGAGTCAATAAATAATGCTTAAATGTGATAAATCAAGAAATTAGGATATAAATGATATTATTTAGAGAGAGAGCCTTAAGATTCAAAATATTTGATAACTATTATGGCACAAATGCATATTGATCAGAAGAAAAGTCTATGTATATTCAGAATGGAAGCTGACTGGAACACACTCACTGCATATCACCTCTGTTTTTAAAAAAATTAGGGAAGTAACAGCTAGAAAAAACCAGATAGGAACAGGCCAAAAGGTGGGCAGGGTCAAAGTAGGGAACCTTTGCTTTTTATTAAAAGCCCTTTTATGCTATTTCAATTTTTACTATATGCATGTGTTACTATGGTAAGAAATAACATTAAAATATGAATAGCATGTTTTCATCCTATCAGTAATTAGCTCCATTTAAAAATTGTGCTGCCATTCTCTTTACAGTCTATAAGCAATTGATGTTCAATAGAAATAAATTCAATACAATATGATGGTAAACATTTCCTTGGTTTAGTAGCAGTTGTTTTTTAAATTTCTAATGTGTTCTCACATGTATTCTCAGGAATATATAAAAGATTTGCTTCAAGTCTTAATTTGGGAGATAATTCACAATTTTAATTTCTTTCCCATGATGACAAGGAAGCAATGGAAAATAACATAAAACATATAGGTCATCTCTAGGGCACATTTCTTTAAAAGTTATCAATGCTTTTGAACAGTAGGAGATTCTCCTACCAAAATTAAAGATTATATTGGGAATTTTCTTTTACGTTAATGAATGGGCCCCGATGAACCATAACTTACATCTATATGGCACAGTTAACTATCCTTTCTGTTCTTCAGATCACCACAGAGAACAGGAGGACTACGATAATTACAAGATGTATTTTGAGGACATTGCTTCATTTGAATTTATGAGTAGTACAATTAGTCACAGATATTGTTGGCTGCAAGAAATAAGTCTGTGAAAAATAGCCTTCCAAATAACATAGATGCCTTTGCTAAGAATTTGGATGTTGGACTAATTCACTCTTAAGGTATATGAAATCAGTAAAGAGAATCATCTGTACTGTAAGATCAAAATGTAGCACTTACTTGCAATTTTCCTGTATCTCAAAACCTGTAAGTCTATAGAATTGTGTGTACATGTACAGCTATAAGAAATGTTTATGTCTATTGGACAGCTGTTACATTACAAGGTATAAAGGTGTGGGAGGTGGACAAAGTCCCAGAATGCTTGGGTTTATACGGAGGAGGGCCTGGCTCAGAACAATTTGGAAGGTACAGCCCATTTAACCAAACGCCTCTCTCTTAAATCAACTTCCTCACTCTGTGTAATATAAGAATATCTTGGTGCAGTATTTTGAATCTCCAGGGTCACATAGTATTTCAGGCCATATGGTGCTCTTCTTTTGTCTGTTTGAAACATTCTGGTGGTAGTTCCTTCTTTGTTTATATTTATTATTAATTTTTATAGATCCTGTAGAATATAAATATACTATAATATTTATACATAGTTTGTTCATACATATGAGAAAAATAGTGGAATTTCTACATGTAGGCACATAATCTAACTGTGTTAGAAACAGGAAAAAAGTCTTACTAAAGTGAGAAACATTGAATTATTAAATTCAAATAACTTTGTGTTTGTATACGTATGTCTACAACAGCCTAATCAAAAGCAAAGATAGAAAGTTAATAATTCAAAGCTTTGATTATCTTTAATCAAATGAGCGAATTTTGAGGCTATAAAATTTATGTAAATATGTAAATATATAAAAAACTTGAAAGGATATTTCTGAGGCCTTTATATGGTTTTAAGTACTGGTAAGGTCTTGCATTATACGTTAAAACCATGAGCTGTAGCGAATATACGTAGGAAGATACTGAAGTTAATTTTTAGAGTTAGTATAAGTATTAATTAAAGCAACAAGTTTACATAAATCAAACATACTAAAATATTTCATCCAGAAATATAAAGTATTCAAAGTAGAGTTCTTAAGGGTATTATGACATATTAAATAAATGAGTATTAAAAACTATTTTAAGCCACATTATTTCTACCTAAGAAAGCAAATTTAATGCACTAGCTTTTTTCCCATGCATTCAATTATTAATTCATCATTCATCCCATAAATATTTATTGGGCTCCCTGCTCTTGCACTACTGTAGAGAAAGCAGAGACATAAAACATATGGTCATAATATTGTGTGATAAGTACTCCTGGTTATTTACCAAGTTAGGCCACTCACAGGAACAAATAAGGTTAATTACAAAAAGTTCCTCAATAATTTTATTTTGAAACTAACTGAGTTAAAAAAAATTGCCTGTTTGCGTTAGGCTTTATTATACTATAAAAGAGCTGGCAAGTGGAAAACTCTAGAATTATTATATTTACATTAAGGAAAATTAGGCAAGATGCCTATCTTCTTAACCTTATATTCATTTAATGGACACCCATTCTTCATCGTTTCCTTCAATTATAGAAATTCTTGAAAGGCATTATAACAGGATCATTTTAATAAGAGAGAAGACCATCATACAGAAAATGACTAAATCATTCTCAGTTTAGAATTTCACTATCTATCTATTTATTTATTTATTTATTCATTCATTTATTTATTTTTGCCTCAGGCTTTGGGGACATTAAGGCCATGTTATAAATCCTGGTCACTGCTTTTTCTAAAGAACAAAAATGAGAGTTTATTAGCATCTCAGTGGTTGCCTCAATAATGACAAAACAGTTGCTCATTACTGCTCATTAGTTTCATATTAGATTCATTTGCAATAGCAATACATCTTCTATTCATACTGATTGCAAAACAACAGATATGACTTGACACCTGCTGTACAACAGAATTCATTAGATAGTAATAACACAAATAGAAATTCAGAAGCCGAACTTCTATTTGCTTCTATGATGACTCTGCACAGGAAAATGTCTCTAAAATCATCTAGGCTAGAATAAGATAAATATGCATAGCAGATGATCAGGTTTTCAAATACTGAATTCTCTGTTTTTCTATCTACAGCAATGTTCTATATACATAATGTAATATTTTAATGAGTGGCATAATTTCCAAAATAATGAAGCACTTCCTACTATACAGATGAAGTGAAATATTAAATTAAAGAAGCATGCTGAATAAAAAAGAAGCCCAAGACAATTTTTAAACTGCAAGATAAACTAAATTTCTTTTCATACATTTCGTATCTTTTTCATACATTTATACATTAATCCATGGGGAAGAATCAGGTTTCAAAGCGTTCCTAATGATTCCTTCTGATATTCAATTATGTTTGTTTACTTGAACTCCTTGTGGCTGTAGCCACATGTCACTGCATATAATAAAAGAGAAAATTTCAGCTATGATTCTTTTTAGATTCACACCACCTAAATCACCCAAAACAGCACATAAATTCAAAATGAAATGACTGTTTCTATTGTTCTGAAATGATTTAGAAGGAAAATCTCATGTGCCTTGTTTCGGGTAAGAGAGTCAATTCTTAGCCTTCTGTTATATTTCCATAGAAACTAAAGAAAAATTACATTAACCAGTCCTTAAAAATATATGAATCATTAGAGACATTATTTTGTTTAATTCCATAAACACTTTTTAGGTATTTAGGATACTCCAGGGATCATAAGATCATGATATCCATACTTTTTGCAACTAGAATTTAACAACACTTACCAATTCAATCAGATTACAGGCTCCAAAGAATCCCAACAATGGTTGAATTCCTACCTCATTGCGCAAGTCTAGAATATGGTAGCAACCCAATAAATATTTGCTGAATGAATCAATGAATGATAGCTGTGAGAAATAGAGGACAACAATACCTGCCCCTGGGATGTTTATAACTCTGGTGGAGAAGTAAGTCTCAAGACGTATTTAATATAAAAATAAAATCAGCAGCTTATAACATGTGAGAATGAACAGTAGAGACAACACTTACTTTGAGAATGAAAAAAAAATGAAAGATCAACATAGGCCAAAATTATAGGGGAATTTTTTTTTTGTTGAATGGTTATATCTTCATCCAAACTCTGAAGGATGAGCTGGAGTTGGATAGGTGGAAGCTGGGAAGCAAATATTTTAGGCCTGGGAAGGAAAATTAGCCTAAGTTTAGAGGCAGAAATGAGCACAGGAAATTTTGATGCTATCCTCAATAGATATTTTCCAATACATTTAAAGTTTGTAAATAAGGAATTTTCACAGATGCAGCACCTATTTTCAAACGTTAGTATTATGCTGTTACAACTGTTAAAGTATGCTTCATGTCATATTCAGAGATGAATCCGCTAAAATCACAAAATATACTGTTTTCATTCAGACTTATAAAATGAAAGCCAAGTCAGAGTCATGATACTTTCTGTCTAGCAAGTAAATTCATGCCACTTAAATACAATAGTGATAGAGATTAAGTAAATTAGATTGTAGAAAATGAGTTAATGATCATAGTATTAGTATGTATATTACAATTTAGGTAAATGAACTCAAATTCCAATGGGTATATTCTTCAAAAATAAAATTTCCATCCTTACAATTCCCCACAACAAATATATACATAAAATAAACTTTGCAATAATCAAAGCCTTGAGTAAATGTTACATTCCATAAGAGATAATATAATTGTTTCGAAATGTAAAGCAGATCACAGGAGAACTTACTGCTTTTCTCAGAAAGAAAAAGAAAATCCAACCAGAAATTCAATTTTATAATGACAAAATACAGGCTATGTATAAACACCAGTTATATAACTTGACTGCTTACTATTATTCATTTGTTGGGTATTCATAGCAACTGATTTAAAACCATACATTGACATTTTTTTCTGAGCAAGAGTGAGACCCCATCTCTATAAAAAATAGAAAAATTAGCCGAGTGCCTGTACACAGGAGGTTGAGGCAGGAGGATCACTTGAGCCCAGGAGTTTGAGGTTGCAGTGAGATATGATGATGATGCCACTGCACTCTAGCCCAGGTGACAGAGCGAGATTCTGTTGCAAAAACAAAACAAACACCTGGCCTTCACACCACCAGGCTAACTCTTTTTCTTTTTTTAAAGTCATGCATATTCATCAATATTCTCTCCTATGCTTTAAAACATCAGCTAATGTCTAATATAGTTTCCAGACTTATCAAATAAGAATATAAGATGCACAGTTAAATTTGAATTTCACATAAACAACAAATAATTTTTTAGCATAAGTATGTTCCATGCACTATTTGGGACATAGTTATACTATAAAATTATTGTTTATCTGAAATTCAAATTTACTGCATGTCCTACATTTTTTCTGGCAATTCTAGTCTAAAACAGAGCATCACATTCTCAAAATCAATTGTTTTAGCAACCTTCTTTTGTTCTCATCAAATACCCTGGTGTCTTGTGACCTATGATTTCAGCCATAATTTTAATCCAGACTGAATCAAGGCAATTGAGATTTATATATTTTTATTGCACAAAATTATGTTACAGAATAAGTTGTTTAACTGGCTAGATCTTGTCACTGAGGCCTTCTTGAAGACTGTGTTCTTAGTGTTATTTATACTTACACTATTTAGAGCAGATACACAGCATTCCCCATTCCAGACTACCATTTTGCACACACGTGAAAAGGCATTCTCTCTTTACATTACTTCAAAGATTAATAGCTTTTGACCCTTACTCGGAATCCTATGTTTAATAGTCAACTCTCTTCCTGCTCATTCTCAATCTCTCTCTCTCTCTGTCTCTCTTTTTCTTTCACACACACACACACACACACACACACACACACACACAAACACACACTTCCTGGCCTACCACAAACCTGTGGGATTATAATAAACCTGTTACAATTCCAACCAAGCTAGGTCCTAAAGCTACAGAAGTATTAAGTCACTGTGTATTATTTGAAGATGTAATATGATTTGTATGACATGTGTGATTTTTAAATATTTGTTACTGTTTCAGTAGAATAACTAGTAAATTTATTTTTTTAGAATGTGTACATGAATACCTTACCAAAGGTGTTTTATTAGAATGGCAATTGACTGTTTTCTAATCTGTTATTGTAATGGTTTTAGTCTGTGAAACAAATCCAGGCATTATTCTGAAACAGTGAATGACATTTGAAATAAAGAAGCTTGAGCCTGAGCTTAGAAATATATCCTTGGACAGTCAAGTGTCATTTGTTTTAGATTTTGTTCATAAAAGGGAATGTTCTATTTTTTAATATTTTTAAATAACAGTTGATTTTCTTTAATTATGACTTTTGTCAAAGAAAAGTAATACTCTGGCTGGGCATGGTGGCTCATGCTTATAATCCCAGTGCTTTGGGAGACCGAGGCAGGAGGATTGCTTCAGTCCAGGAGTTCAAGACCAGTCTGGGCACTATAGTGAGACCCCATATCTATAAAAATAAAAATAAATAGCAAAATAAAAAATAAGTAGTACTGTGAAGAGGCCTAACATGAGAATTCTAGGCATCCCAGTGAGTGAAGAAGGAAATACACTACTTGAGGATATAATGGAGGAAAATTTCCCTGGCCTTGCTAGAAATCTAGATATCCAGGTACAAGAAGTTCAAAGAACTCCTGGGAGATTCATTGCAAACAGGAACACACCACAACACATAGGCATCAGACTGGCCAAAATAAACAGGAAAGAGGCCCTCCTATGAGCTGTAAGATGAAAAAAGCAGGTAACCTAGAAAGGAAAACACATCAGACTAACTGCAGACTTCTCAATTGAGACCTTACAAGCCAGAAAAGACTGAGGTCCCATTCTCAGTCTTTTCAAACGGCATAATGCCCAGCCTAGAATCCTGTATCCTGCAAAACTAAGTTTCTTATATGAAGGAGAAATAAAGACCTTTTTAGAGAAGCAAAGACTGAGGGAAATCATCAAGACAAGAACTGCCCCCCAGGAAGTACTCAGAACAGCGTTATACATAGATCAGCACAATAAACACTCAGCAGTGTAAAATCATCCAAAAGCTAAAGGTCAAAGGCCAGATACCACAATGGCTCAAAAGAGAAAACAAAGCAACAAAGTTCAACTCAACAGGATAAACAGAAATCGCCCCACTCATCAATTCTTTCAATAAATATAAGTAGCTTGAACTGCCCATTAAAGAGACATAGGCTAGCCAGATGGATAAATAGACACAAACCAAGTATCTTCTTCAGGAAACACATCTAACTCACAAGGATGCATTCAGACTCAAAGTGAAAGGATGAAAAACAATATTCCATGCAAATGGAAGCCAAAAGAAAGTTGGCCTAGCAGTTCTGATTTCAGATATCTTAGTCTTCACACCAACGAAAGTAATGAAAGACAAAGATGGTCACTATATAATGGTGAGGGGTACAATTCAACAAGAAGACATAGCAATTGTAATATCAGGTACACCCAGATTCATAAAGCAAACCCTACTGGATCTAAACAAAACGATAAATAGCAGCACCGTAATAGCCGGGGCCTTCAATAACCCACTGACAGAACAGGACAGAGCCTCCAAACAGAGAATAAACAAAGAAACAATGGACTTAAACAGAACTCTAGAACAAATGGGCCTGACTGACATTTACAGAACATTCTATCCCCAAACCACTGAATATATGTTTTTCTCATCAGCTCATGGAACATTCTCTAAGGCTGACAATATCCTAGGTCACAAAGCATGTCTCAACAAATTTAAAAAAGTAGAAATTCTCCCATACATCTTTTTAGACCACAATGGAATAAAATTAGAAATCAATGCCAACAGAAACTCTCATCTCTACACAAAGTCATGGAAACTAAATAACCTTCTACTGAATGATTATTGGGTTAAGGAGAAAATGCAGCTAGAAATAAAAAGATTCTTTCAACTAAATGATAAAGGAGACACAAGCTATCAAAATCTGTGAGACACAGCTAAAGCAGTCCTGAGAGGAAAATTTATATCGATAAATACCTACATCCAAAACACAGAAAAATCACAAATCAACAATTTAATGAATCATCTCAAAGAACTGGAAAAGGATGAGAAAACCAACCCCAAACCCAGCAGAAGAAAAGAAATAACAAAGATCAGAGTAGAACTAAATGAAATCAATAATAAAAAAACTATAAGGAAGATTAATAAAACAAAGAGTTGGTTGTTTGAAAAAATTAACTAGTACAACAAGTATGGAAAATAGTATGGAGATTCCTCAAGGAAATAAATGTAGACTTACCATTCAACCCAGCAATCCCACTACTGGGTATCTACCTAAAGGAAAAAAGTCATTTTATCAAAAAGACATCTGCACTTGAATGTTTATTGCAGCACAAATCACAATTGCAAAGATGTGGAAACAACCCAAGTGGTCATCAATATATGAGTGGATTAATGAAATGTGCTATATGTGTACCATGAAGTTCTACTTAGCCACAAAAAACAATTGTGGTCTAGTACCTCTTGTATTATCCTGGATAGAGCTGGAGCCCATTCTACTAAGTGAAGTATCCCAAGAATGGAAAAACAAGCACCACATGTACTCACCATCACATTGGTATTAATTGATCAATTTTTATGTGCACATACAGTAGTAACATTCATTGGGTGTCAGGCAGATGGGAGTGGGGAGGGATGGGTATATTCACACTTAATGGGTGCAGTGTGCACCATCTGGGGGATGGACACACTCGAAGCTCTGACTCAGGTGGGGCAAGGGCAATATCTGTAACCTAAACATTTATACCCCCATAAGATGCTGAAATAAAAATAATTCAAAAAAAAAAAAAGATTTCAGAGTTATCTGAAGGAGAGTACTTTTAAAAATTAATTTGGAAATTCCATTTCTAATAATTGGAAACTTGGGAATTTTGACCAATTCTCCCCTCAGAACAATGAGGAATGTTGGACCAAACAAACAAACAAAAAAGCAGCTGTCTGAAATTATTAGAAAGGTAACAAGCAATGAAAATTTAGGTAGAGAACTGAGAAGAAACTAAAGAGTTGAAGAGGCATTTGGACTGCTTTCTTCTGAGAGTCACATGTGGATTCTGGAAACACTGACCAGCTGAGAGGCTGAGCAGAACTTTCATCAGACTTGCCATTGCCTTAGCACATCTTTAAAAGAGAGAAGATGGTAATCTCTACTTCACAGGGTTGTTATGATTTCATGACAAATGAATGTGAGCTTTTGTTTATTTTTGTTTGGATCTACTTATTACTAATAGTGCTGAATAAAAATAAAAATGGCCATAGAGTACAAACTCCCTATGTTTTTCCTATTTTTATCCTTATTTACTTCTGATTTAATATCCAGGCATTAGTGTGCCCCACTCACCCTTGGCTAGTTTATATATTGTGAATTCCAGCCTCTCAATGGATAAGGATAACTTAGTCTGTCGGTCAATTTTGCTTGCCACATCAGGGAAACACTGTGACTCTTTTTGGTTGGAGTATAGGCCTCCATTTCTGATACAGGGATAGAAAATAGGCTATGTATGCAGGAAGTCTCTCCTATCTCCTACCTGCCTGTCCATGTAGCAGTCTCAGTGATACAGGCATGACTGTGACTGTTTCTCAGTCTGATCCTTCTGCAGAGTGAATCCTTTCAGTCTGGCACCTCTAGTATCCCTCCGGCCCCTTAACACTCCTTACCATCTACCAAATTAGGTTCCTTGTCTGCCCCAGCTAGAACAATATCTCCACGAGGGAAGACAGGGAATCTTTTCTATATGTTTACATAAAACAGTGCCTAGCCCAGAATAGGATCTCAAATAAATATTTTTAATACATTAATAACCTTCCTTTTTTAGTACAATTGTGACTCTACAACTATTCCTGTGATTTCAGAGGCATTTCAGTGGAGAACTCCAACAGGCAAAGCTAGCTGGCCTCCATACCTTGGATGTCAAGTGCATTGTTTTTAGAGCCAATCATTTGAACATTTTGCAATGTATATCAATTTAAAAATATATATATTTAACAGCCCAGGGCATCTTTTTTGGTAATGTCAGAGAAGACAATTGAAGTCCCTGAATTTGCATTAAGAGCAGCAACTTTCCTTCAAATGATAGCTGCCCTAGGGCAAGGGCAAAACCGCAGCAATATTGGCTAGACAGGGACGAAAAACTGGATTGGTCACAGACCCTGCTCTCTATATATCATCCAATGAAATTAGTTTTAGTTAGTAATATTAATTGGAATGGAATTTCTTTTTTGGGTTTCACTGCTTCTTTTCACTTCTAAAGATCTTCCTCCACTTATGGTTATTCCACCTGCCAGTCAAAAGGCTTCTCTCCAAAACTGCTAACGGAGAAGGTACTTGAACTGGAATTTCTATTAAGTGTTGTAAACAATGATTCAGTGTCATTTCTCTAATAAATCCTATTAAATTATGGAAGAAATATACAAGTTCTGTGTCATGTGTTTTTTTCCTCTTGATGAATTTTTCCTTCCTAATAATAACACTTAAATTGTTAAGATGTAAGAGATATGTTCTCCTGACATATTGTTTTGGGGCCTGGTTAATATACAGGGCAGATCAAAACCAGTTCAATAAAATGAAATTATTAATGGTTGAAATCTAGAGGTTCTCATTGTTACACCATAGATAATGCCATTATCTGAACTAAATATCACTTACTATGTGGAAAACAATATCTGGGGCTGTCATTTTCCAACAATTCTCTGATATAGCTTTTAATTCAATTCTATTCTGACACTAATTACCTAGTTAGTGTTAGATTCTATAGGCTTAATCGCTCAATCCCCTGTTGGGGCTCAAGACATACTACCCCAAAATATGACTGTAGGAGACCAGAATGTGCAGCTCCAAAATATATTTCTTTGGCATATTTTGAGCTGGTTATTCTGAGAAACTGAAGATTCAGGAGTAGCTCTGAAAAGCTGTCCTTTTGTAAAAGAAATTTACATCTACAAAGGAAATCTATCTTAGTAAAAGTATCTGTATCAGGAAGAGAGATGTTCCGGACAACTTTTACTACCTGAGAGACTTATCTGGATAACAAAGCAAACTTTATTCATCATACCTTTCCTCCACTCATCCTCCCATAACTTGTGTCACCACCAGGCCCCAGAAGCCCCAAGCCCCTACCTTTCTGTAGCTCAGGATGCTATACAAGTAAGTTTCAATCATCTGGCCCTTCTTTGAGTCTCATATTATATGGGACTCCATGCCTACATACATAATTAAAATGTTTTTCTCTTGTTAATTTGTCTTATGTCAATTTAATTCATAGCACAGCCCAGCCAAGGAAACTAGAAGAATAGAGGGAAGCCATTTTTCCCTCCCAACAATTGCCGATCACTAAGGCACATCACCAGCTGGGACCAGCTCTCTCAAGACTGCTATAGCTGCATGATCCCGAAACTCCTGACAAAATGCTGGCCACAGGTAAGATTTCTTACCATATCAGACTCCCAGACCTCTGCCTGCAGGGTCTGGTCGAAGTAAGAGTGGTAAGAGTCTCATTGTCTTTTGCTCTTTCTAAATTTAGATTAGCAGAAGACGATGTGTGTGAACTAGTTCTTGTATAGTGACTGGTGTTTCTGGGGGAATATGAGTGTTCTTGTTTCCAGATCTTTTCTTTTCCAGAGATGGTCATTATTTTCCTGCATCTCTGTCTTTTGTGTCATGTGCCATAAAGGAGAATCACAGAGCAAGAACAGAGCAAAGGCCCTGTAACATCAGCCTGTCGCTGAGCCAGTCTCACACACTGGTGAGTTCACATTCCCACTACACTAGAGTCTGTTTAGACAAACTTTACTGTGGGTTCCTGATATAAAATAACTAAATGAGGTTCTCTTTTCATATTGTTTTATGCCCCAAGAGCTTGGTTTTTTTGACCAATGAGAATATTCTCTGGTCTCTGCAGCTGGGAGGGCATGAATGTTGTTGGGTTGTATCAGACAGCCAATTGAATAGGCTGGAAGCTCTATACACAAGGTGCCAACCAGCATTCTCTTTGTCCAGCCATTCCAGCCCTCAGCGGAGTTTTTCTTAATAAGAGGTCCCAGTCCATAAGAGCCTGTCTTATCTCAACCTTCCATTGCTTGGTCAGTGCTGGGAAACCTAATCTCAGTAGTGTCTGCCCAGTGTTAGATTAACAGGTCAGTGACTGGAGGCAGCCCACATGTCCAAGGGAGACTGGAGACACCGTTCTCACGAACACTAGTCCTACCACCTGTAGCAATGAAAATCTTGGATTTTTTAGTCCCTCTCTGGAAGTGAACTTTTTGGATCATGGCAGCTGCATCTTCTGTGCCCACTTTGGGAATACAACTTTTATACATGGTATTCTAAACCCAGAAAGTTATCTCTGGATATTTCCATGAAAACTTATTGGTTTGAATTACATCTGGGATAAATAATTGACTACATTTAAAAAAATTTTTAGAGAGGTCTCATTCTAAACAACTGTCTTACTGATATCTATGCAAAGATCAAACTTAAAAGACTTAAAGGACTATAACTGCTAGTCTTAGGGACTCCCTTAACAAGATTAAAAGGTGGAAATCAGATTTAGAACAGTTAAAATTCTCTGAACCCACCATTTCCCTTCTCTGCCCTCATATACTCCCCAACTCCCTCTCCCTGACCCTCTAGAAGATTGTTTGGAGCACTGGGCCCCTAATTTAAACCCCCCTTCAAATATGGGTCCATTTCCTCAGTAAATTTCTTTAGTGCAGAAGAGAAACATTTGTAAAAATTAGTTTGAATTATGAATCTTGCTTTTGGGTACCCATTTGCTATTGCTCCTCTCCCTCCCATGAACAGCTATTGTTTTCTTGTTTATCGCTCTCTCTCTCTCTCTTTTTTTTTTTTTCTGTCTTGAGAAGGCCTTGACTTTCTGTCTGGTGAAGGCACACAGGTTATCAAGCTTGCATGCACAGGTGGCCAACCAAAAGGTTGGCAACCCCCAATAATATGGCTGGACAGAAATATGGGTTGTACACAATTTGCAGCTGGCAAACCAACTGTTGCCAACTCTCAGGGATGTTGTCTTTCTTTGGGCTTTGTTTGGGAATGGCTCTGTGTCATGGAAGGGCTACATCTTTTTGTTCCCTCTTTGGAGACACCTCATGGGGTTCAGCCGCAAAAGGCTTATTAGCTTTGGTCTTGAGTCACTTTTTAGGTATACCTTGGTCTAGAACTTTGGTTTATATTTAGAGCATGATAGAAAGTTTCTTTTAAGGCCTTCTCTCCTAAGCTAAAATGGAGCTATATACTCAGAAAGGAAGAAATTGATTTATTAAACATTCCATAAATGAAGAGCTTCAGATCTAAAACAAGAAATCTTTTGATTTCCGTCTTAGTTGGAAATCTGCCCCCTGATATAAAGGAGCAAATTGAAGATAGTCAGCCCCTTGATATTGTTAGGCAGACAGTGAGGGACTCCAGGTCTCCTAGGGATGAAAGTGGGTGCTGTTGCCCTCATCTTGATCCTGCCCAACCCTAAGTCTCCATTCCTAGAGGAGGAGGGAATATTCTATGAATCTGCCAATCAGAGTTTGGTGTGCCAGCTGCAAAAGAATGCAGAGGACTCTCTAGCCCATGAGACAAGCCACATGGGTACCATAAAGTCCAAAAAGTGACCTAGAACCCACATGCACAATAAGACTCAGGTCATACAGCTCCCCAACTGTGCAATCAAAGTGGTTCCATGAAGCCGTTTGAACCATGGGGAGGTCCCTATCCGGACACCATAAAACAAGACCCAGACCATAACCAAGCTCTCTTTTCCTGCTGCAACAAGAGATCCGGTTGTCATCTGTGGGGTGTGTGTGTGTGTGTGTGTGTGTGTGTGTGTGTGTGTGTGTGTATCATGCTTTGCACATCTATGTCTTGCTCTTCCTCTGTAATCCTATCTTCTCCTCCTCAATAAACTTTACCTCATTCTTGCTCAGCTTTGGTACATCTGGTCATTCTTTGGCCATGAACGCACTAAGAACCAACATTCCAGACTAAAACCTGACAATATCATTTCCAATTCTTTGAGGAATTAAAAACAACTGTCCTTGTCCTACAAATTGAGTCTTTACAAAAATGGAAATGTGCCTCAGAAAACAATTCAAAATCTACCTGTCCTTTTCACTAATCCCCAAACCTCACCTATTCATCTCAAGTTGCTTGAAGATACTTTGAAAAATCAGGATATTGTGGTGCAGTGACAGATGCCGGTAGTTGCAACTACCTGGGAGCTGACATGGGAGGATAGCTTCAACCCAGGAGTTGGAGACCAGCCTGGGCAACAAAGCAAGGCCTCATCTCAAAAAATAAAAATAAAAAAATAAAACACTGGAAACAGAACTGTCCTACTTTTAAAACAAAGAAGAAAATATTTAAATAGTAATTACTCTAGACCTCTAATAATAGGCAAATATGCTCCCCCAAACTCCTTCTTGGTGAAAACTTACATCCTTTCTCTGTGCCTTTGAGATGTAAATTTTCTACCCTGTCCTACCCATGAACCATCCCTTTTGAAATGCAAACCTCGATTCTCAGCAAAATAAATTTTTTTTTTATTAAAAAAGGAAAGAACTATTTGGAAACTGGCAAATAAACAATCTTAAGTAGCCATCTAATCAGGTAACCTTAGCTTTTCCCACTTGCCAGATCCAGCTATGATTTTATAAGTGAATTTTGAATTATCAGATCTGGCATGTGGCTAAAGTTTAGAGTGAGAGCTGTAAGATCTGCTTCTATCGATATGGTTTTTTTAATATATATCTGTACATGTGTATATATGTTATGCAATGTGTTATTTTTCTACCTCACTGGCTTAAAGAAAAATAGTACTTATAAAAATTATTCTCTCAGAAAAATTGAAACTAACCCAAAAGCTTTTCACATTCATGTGACTTCAGTAAAATTTGATAATGAAAATATGGCTGGCTTAATGAAAACATTAAGCCAATTAAACAGATAAAACATTAAACAATTAAAGAAATTGGCATTTCTTTGTAGTTGCCAACATTAAATATAATGCAGACACAAAATTTTTATCTTAATTAGATGTTTAAGATCCTAAAACTATAGGTTCAACATAGGAACAAATGTGCAAGTGAAAATGAAGTGTCCATTACTTTGTGTATATCAAGCACAGTAGTAAAACAAAAATTTGATTATTTAACTTTTTACATTTTTGGTTTTGTGATACTTGCCTAACATGCAGATGCTATGGAAGTAGTTAATGGATATAGCTTGAGATGATGGCTAGCTTTGTCTAATGTCTCACTTAATTTTCCTAAGTAATCTAAACATATTCATTAAGACTAAGTGAATTAAATAAATGTGAGATAATAGTTGATAAATGAACTTTTTAACAGAGTTATGTTTTATGATATTTTTGCTTTAAAAGGTTTCCCAATCTTATGGGTAACTATACCCTGAGATGATGAATAATTCATTGAATGTCTAGGTCATTTCCAAATAAGGTAAAATACTGAAATATTTATTGCTGAATGTAAGTTTAAGTTTATTTTTGGCTTCTTAAATTTTATAGAAAGACAAAATATATTTGGATCTGTTAGTAAATATGTCCTGTTACACAATGAAAAACTGTTCTATGAGGAAGCATATGTTTCTAAAAATTATGAAACATGTATTCATAAAATGTTGGTATATGACAGACAGTTCAAAATTGCTTGCTTCCTAGATTTTTACTGGAAATTAGGATTACTAAGACTTAAAATTCTATTACATATGGTCCCTGGCTTAACAGTGGTTTGACTTACAATTTTTCGACTTTACAATGATGTGAAAGTAGAAAGGGTAGGAGAACCTCTTGTAATCCTGGGTGGCAGCAGTGAGCCACAGCTCTTAGCCAAATGAACACGAGGGGAAACACCAATATTCTACAACGTACTGTATTGCCAGATGGTTTTGCCCAACTGTAGGCTAATATAAGGGTTTTAAGTGTAAGAGTGTTGTAAGAAGTGTTATAAGCTTAAGCTATGATATTCAGTGGGTTAGGTGTATTAAATGCATTTTCAACTTACAGTATTTTCAACTTATTATGGATTTACTGGGATGTACATAACTTCATAAATTGAGAATCATCTGTATGTAATTAAAACTACTAGGAATAATAAGGGAAGCAACTCTGTATGTAAAGTGAACAAGGCAAGTAAGATGTTATAAGATATGAAGATGTATTTTTTGTTGAAGAGAAAATAAGTTTGCCTGGTTTAGAGGGTATTTAAAGTTTGTTTCAGAATGAATGAAGCAAGGGTGGACAAAAACTGAATGAATATAAAAAGTTGGGAAGACAGAGAGAATAAATTTTATGTGGTCTAACTAAAGTTGAATGAATTTATTATAAGGGATTTTAAAATGTGTCTTAATATCAAAAATAGACTGATACAAAACTAGAATTTGGTCTTCTCTTTTAAAAATATGATTTTCTTGTAGTATTGATAATAGATCGTAAAAGATTTTTCTTTATTTGCCTTTTTGAGTGAGCTGCCAAGGCGGTAAAAAAAGAGATTCTGTGTTTTGTCAAAATAATTTCCTGGGCTTCGTGTTTTCTTTACTAGGTCTTTGACTACATAAGAAAACTGAGTTTTCTCATATTAGAAGAACTAAGTTTTTTCTACAACTTTTTTACATTTTTGTTTGAAATAGTTTGTCACTTTGGTATCATTTCATGTACGTACCACGCACTAACTGGCTGCACCACTGGAGGTCTATTTTGGTATTATTTCAAAGTGATCTGTGATGCTACTTAATCAAATGTTTTAGACATTTTTATATTTTTGACAGACTTCCCACAATCAGATTCTAAATGAAGTCTTTTTGACCTCACATTAACTTTGGGTTATTTCCAGATGGGGCTCTGGAATTTCTCAAAAGTAAATTGTTCTCCTGTATAAAAGAGAGGTATTAGGCTAATTAGTCTTATTTTATATGTTACATTTGTATGGAAAGCATTGTCAAGAATGTTTAACCTTCCTTGAGTTATTATATATGGATATATATTGTTAATATGTGTTCCAGATATTGTATGAAATTCCTAGAATCCTGATAAGTCCTGGTAAATAGTCATAATTCTAGTTATTATTTTTAAATGTTAGATGTCACAAAATAACCAAATATTTTTGTCAACTGCATTATAATGAACTCTTCTCCAACCTTTCTTATAATTCATAGACAGTTAAGTCTGTGCAAAAAAGGCTTTGTCTTTAAGAAAATTCACAGAAAGGACTCTGACAAGTACAGGTTTTTGATAACTTTAATTTCATACCATTGAACTGAGTAAGAATTTCCAGAACTCTAATGGAAAAACTGGAGTTATAAAATTGCTAACCATCATCAAAAAGAGCAAGAACTAATTACAAGGGACTAAATAAACCGATTAGGATAATTTCTTAATAACTTTTGGTTTGAAACATTGATGATTTTTTTATTTTTTAAATTTTTTTATGTTAGTTCTGTCTAGCCCCTTCAGACATTGATTTTTTTTTTAAAGTTTTGTTTTTCAGATTTAAGGAAAGACTTTGTTTTCTTTTACACTAGCTACAGTTTATAGCAATTTGGTAAAGTACAATTTTGTAACATAAATGGAAACATTTACTTTTTCTCTCTACCTAATCCTTCCAGAATTTAAACTACTCATGAGTATTCTTATTTTTTTAATAACAATGCAGTTATTTGCATAAGTTCAATAAGAACCTGTTCTTTTAATGGAACACAATTTGAAGCACTGGTTATATTACCAAGGCTTTGACTGGAATGTCATATTTTCTGATATGGCCAGACAACTTTAAGGAACTGAGGTTGAGTTTATGGAGCCAATAAAAGTCTTTGGGGAAAAAAAAAAAAAACTGGCCTGGTACCTTGAATATATGGTTCACATGGTTTCCTTATAGGTGGGTAAGGAATGTCATTTCTTGGCAGGCCCAGGAATCCTGAGATATTTTGGAGACCTAAAGAAAAGAGGACTTTACCCAAATCTATAGGTGTTACAGGCAAAATTTGATGGTGAGTCATCTTTGGCTTGCCTTTATAACATTGAGAGCTTTTATAAATTCAGTATAAGATTCCTTATTAAAAGTTCCAGCAAAGCATACTTAAGAGAGCCTATATAATCAATCACTCTTCTTGCTGCACTTATGTAAACAATTAGGCCAAGTTTAATGAGACTAAATCTTATTTTGTCAACCAATTAGTGTTACTGTGATTATCTTTGGTAAAAATGGGTGACTGTAGAGAGAAATTGTGTTTCAATATAAAACTATTAATATAATGCACATTTTATAAGATTTTAGTTCTGTTCTTTGAAGTTTTGTTATTCTACCTGTAAACTGGACTGGATCCTGAATTCCCCCAGTATCTGGCTACAAGTCTCCAAACTAACATTTTAAATTTTCTCCCACCTTTCTGACTTGGAACCGTTAAGAACAAAAACTGCCATTTTCTTGAAGCCCAGCAAGCTGGAGCTGAATTACTTGATATGAACTTTGGAGAGATCACTACACAGCTCATATATGGACAATCTTAATGCCTGTTGCCCAGGGGGCTACTCAGATTGTTAACAGAGACATTCAAACTGCAAAAGATGCTTTGAACACAACATCTAGAAGTCTTCTTGACTGGCTGCCCTGTAGATACAGAAAGTTGGTTTATAGTCTGCTCCAGTTATTAACCCTGATTTTTGTTTGTTTCCATAGAAATGTCTCTTCAGTGAGTTATGGGACAATCTATCAATATAGTTTCTGGACTGTAAAACTTCTTGAGAAAGTTTGAAATGGGGAAATTCTGGGGTTTAGAACACACCACCCCAAAAAATGACTGTAAAAGAATATGCAATTCCAAAACATACTTCTTTGGCATATTTTGAGCTGGTTATTCTGAGAAACTGCAGATACAAGAGTAGCTCTGAAAAGCTGTCCTTTTTAAAAAAAATTACATCTATAAAGGAAATCTACATTAATAAAACTATCTATATTAGTACTGCATTAGTAAAAGGGATGCTACAGAAAACTTTTTTTACCTGAGAGACTTTTATCTTCATAACAAGACAATTTTTATCACCATACGCTTCCTCCCCTCACCCTCCCATAACGTGTTGCCACTCACTACCCCCAGAACTTCCAAGGCCTTTCTGTAGCTCTGTATGCTATATAAGCTTCAATCATCTGACTCTTCTTTGAGTCTCATGTTTTATGGGACTTGCACGCATATGCATGTAATTAAAATGGTTTTTTTTTTCCTTGTAATCTGTCTTACGTCAATTTAATTTGTAGCCCAGCCAAAAACCCTGCAAGGGTAGAGAGAAGCCTTTTTTCCCCCTCTCACACTCACAAGACTGCCCATACTTCAGATGCTAGTTGCAAGTCCAGGGTCCCCAAGCTGCCCACACTTTTGTTAGATGGCTAAAAAGTCAGAAGTTCCCGCAGCACACACCCATTTAGATTTGACAATTCACTAGAACAACTCACAGAACTCAAGAAAGCACTGTACTTATAATTACCAGTTTATTGTAAAGGATACAACTCTGGAGCATCCAAATGGATGAGATGCACCAGGGCAAGGTGTTGGGGGAGGGGCAGACTGTCCGTGCCCTCTGGGAGCACCACCTCCCTGCACTTTGATGTTTGGTAACAACCCAAAGCTCCTCTAACTTCATTGTTCAAGAGTTTTTAAGGTTTTATTTCTTAGACGTGTTTGATTAAATCATTATCATTGGGCGATTGAACTCAATCTTCAGCTCCCTTCCCCTCTCCAGAGTTTGGAGGGATAGGGCTGAAAGCTCCAACCCTACAATTACCCTACAATTACGTGTGTAGCCAGCTCTTCCCTTGAAATTATCTAAGGGCCTGCCTAGAGTCAAATTATTAGCATAAGCTCAGGTATGGTCAAAGGGACTCATTATAAATAACAAAATACACTCCAGTCACTCAAGAAATTTCAAGGATTTTAGACACCCTGTGCCAGGTATCAGGGACAAATTATATATTTTATAATATTATACTATACTGAGATAATAATATTTACTGGCCAAAGATATTTTGCCTATTACATCTAAATCATACTAAATATTTTAGTGACCATTATGTAGCCAGGTTTTTAAATGAAAAACATAAAATTTAAAAACTTACAGTATGTTTTAAAGTGTCAAAAACTTGATTTAATATGTCAATATATGAAAATTCAAAATATGCAATGTTTTATAAGTCATAACTAGAAGGAAGTTGGCTTATAGAGAATAATAATTTTTCAAAAAAGAGCAACATTTAAATTTTGGGTGTATTTCATTTTGTATGTTTCTTATAAATGATTTAAATTCCAGTTTTAGGTGAATAAAATTAAACCAAAAAAAAATCAAGAAACAAAAAAATCTATTAGATTCTGTGTCCTTTACCTGCCAAAACACTTTAATGGTGAAATATGTAAATAAACATAGTATAAAAAGATCTTTAAATACATAACCAAAATTTAATCATCACCGATAGATAACTTGTATGCATTTATATAATGTATATATGTAAATGCAATCCTCATTTATTTGTGTCTGTTATTTACACATCTAAACACTATCAAAAATGCAAAATGAGACAGCAATGGCAGAATAGCCAGCTCTAGATAATTCATTTACATATTCTGATTGCTAATACTCTGTAATGTTGAAAAACTAAAATGCTCTTTCAATAGTAACCTTGTAAAGAATTTAATTTTTTAATTATCTTAAATTTTTGAATGTGTCATTCCTTTCCTCTAATTTTAAAACAAGTAATAATTGCTAAAGAGTTTTGTAAAAACAGACATAGTACCTTGCTCAGTATAAATTGATTAAAAAATATTCATATTAATTTCATATTGGACTGAAAATTTTTCTCAATTTACTCAAATTTGCATATGTTATAGGTTAATACTTTTATAATATTTCAGGAGATAATAGAAATATCACCTAAACAATAATGATACTACAATGTTTCCATTTTCTCATAGTAAGGATTTAATAGCAGCTATTTTGGACAGAGATAATTCTTTGCTAATTAGTTCATTTTTAGTAGCTTTAAAATTGACACATGCACTAAAAATTGGTGCACAAACTTGGGAATATACTATATTGTAATTTGTTCTAAGCAGTGTGCTGTTTTATTTCTTAAAGAGATAAGTTATTAAATTGATACAATGTGCACTGGACAACAGTAAAGTATCAATACTATACAATCCAGGATAATTCCAATTGAGACTATGTCCTTTCTGGTACGTTTAAATATCTAGCTATGAAGACAGACTCATTGATTACAATCTTTCAACATATGGCAAAAAGATATTAAATGAAAAGAGTTAGATAAAGCCAATGACTCATTAGTTTCAGTGTAGGCAAAATTGTCATAATTGTTACCAGTTAAAATCAGTTGTATTCTTTACCCTCGCATTCTTCCTCAACTACTAAGATTACCATTGCTGTTATTTGAGTAATCCAAATCCATAGAATTCTACTTGAATTCTATGCAGCATGCATTCTATGTCTCTGTCTTCAGACATTTGGGTTTTTGGAGACACCAATGCTGAGGCAAACTTGATTTTGTTTTTTCCTTATAGCTAGCTACATTTCAGTTCACAAACATGTTTTCAGCGCTTACCATAGGCAAGATACTGTGTTTGCTCCTGGAAATTCAAAGATGAATTTGGTTATGATCTTTGCCTTCAAAAAATTTACAATCCAGTTTGGTAAACTGGCATTAGCTTCCATAATATAATACATCCTGGAACTTTTGTTGTTTTCATTAAAAAGAGACCCATTAAAAGCAGCTTGAGGTAAAAGAGCATTAATTGTATAGGTGTAGATTTGCAGTGGAAATCTAAAGACGGGGAACTGGGAAGGTGTCAGGAAGCAGTAGAACCCAAGCGGCATCTTTGCTTCTTTCTACGGGTTCTGCTGACACCTTGATTTTCATGCAGTAAAACCTACTTCAGGTTTCTGACCTCCAGAACTTTAAGATAATACATTTGTGAATTTTTGAGTTACTTTTTGGTAATTTGCTACAGTCATAATAGGGAACTAATACAGAAGTTATACAACCATTTTTTATCCTAATGGTAGCAATATTCAAATTTTAGAAATGTTGAACTTATTATTTCTTTGCCAACATCAAGAACAAAAAGGAAACTATTAAGTCTTCTCAGGTAATATAAAAGATATAGCATGCATTTACCTTCTGCCATTATTTTTCAATCTGAAGTTTGTTCAGTTGCTTCTTTGCTTGCTTGTTTACATGTCTATGAAATAATTCAGCTTTTAAATTCAATTAATTAGTATTGTAATTAACATTTTTTATTATGAGGCAGTACAATGTTTGTTCTGGAGTCAAACATGTTTGGCTATGAATCCTGGCTCTACTACTGCCTGCGTTGTGTGACCATGGACAAATTATGTAGACTTGCTGAGCCTATTGACCTTACATGAAAAATGGGTGGAGAATTCACATACCTACCTCATTATTATTTGATATTAAATTAAACAATGCAGGAAAAGCATCTGGCACTAGTAATCACTCAGTAAGTGCGAAATATCATTATCTTCCCTTGCAAGAATTCCTTTTTGACCTTTGCACTAAGTACCTAAATCATGTTACACATATTTAGGTATATAAAAGGTAAAATTTATTTGAACAGATTTATTGCTCACTACAATAATTTAGTTATTTTATTAAAATTAATTTTTTTGTCTGACAGAAATATTCTGCTTACCTATTTGTCTGACAAGAGTATTCTTTGGGGAAAAATTTTGAGAAAGAATATGTGGGTAGGTATATTGTGTGAGTCTTTACATAGCATGAGAAACCATTATGTTGCTCTCAAATGTAAATGTTAGCTTAGCTAGGTATAGAATATTAGAAATTTTTATGTTTGAAGCTCTCTCTCTCTGTCTTCAGACATTTGTTTTTTGGAGAGACCAATTTTGGGGCAAACTTGATTTTGTTTTTTCTTTATAGCTAGCTTTTTTTTTTAATTCAGTGAAGACATTTATTCACTCAGGTAAATTTCCCCCAATGTTTTCTTTGATGATTGGTTTTCTGTCTACTCCCTTTTCTTTTTCTAGAATTAATTCCTTGGGCTCTTGAGTTACACTGCCTGGGTCTTGCAAATCTTTTATGCTGGGCAAGTTGCTTAAACTTTTGTGCCTCAGTTTCATCATGTATAAAATGGAAAGCATAATAGTACTCACCTTGTACAGTTATTATGAGGATAAAACCTGTTATTGTATGTAAAAGATTAAAATTCTGCCTAGCAGATAAGTGTTCAACAAACATTAATTATTATCAATAGTATTTTAATCATCACATTCTTATAGAATTTCAAACCTACAGATTCTCTCTCACATTTTAATTTTAGAATAGTGTTTTGCAACTAAATGCAATCTTTTTGTAAATTGCTAAATTGTTTGCATTTTGATAGACATCATGTTTTCTAGACTCTTGGGGGAAATATGAAGTAGAGATTTCTGAAAAGTTGCTACTATTTCTTGGAATAAATCTGTTTTTATTTCTCCCCAGAAGACATTCGCTGTATCTTTTCACAATAGGTTTATTTCTTGGAATAAATCTATTTTTATTTCTCCCCAGAAGACATTTGCTGTATCTCTTCACAGTAGGTTTCCTCCCTGGAACTACTAAATATTTCCATTTACCTGGTAATTTTTCTGTTTGTTCAACCTTACAGAGCCAGACATTTTGTTCAGCTGGGGAAGTTGTTAAGGGAACCCCCAGAAATTATGTGGGTTTTCTTTTCTAACTTTTAACTCTTGTCAAAGGAGAAAGGAAAATGTTTTCATTTTCTATAGCTTTATTTTAAAAAATTTTGTAAATTATTATGGCTACATAATAGTTGTATATCTTCATAAAACTATAGAGGCATACAATGTGAATTAATCAAATCAGGATAATTGGATTGTTTTATTTTCCCTTATTTCTGGGAGCCCCAAGTGGCTGCAATGAACACTACAAGAATATCTGGGGAGGCAGTCACATGACAGAAAATTCTTCGTTTTGATCAGAGATTTATTTTTTCCACAATTTTTGAATAGCCCAAAGTTAGCTAAGCACTTGTCCCTGAATTTTCCACCTGACATGTCTAATCTCATGGGTGACCTGTTATGACATTGCTTATCTCAGTCAGTTGTCCTATTGGTGAACATCAGCCAAGCAATGTACTTTTATTTGCCCTCCACTGACTACCCCAGGGCACTCAATTCACAGCTTCTGTTCAGATATTGGATTTTGGAGAGGAGGCTCAGATCCTGTTCTCTTATTTTGCAGGTGAACTTTTTTCATCATAAGTGCCTAATTACAGACCAATTATTCTGGCCCCCAATTTGATCCCATTTGCACTGTGCACTACATTTTGTAAGGGCAATTATCTAAGTTGGGGCATCTTAAAGGCCTTCTTTCCTGTTACCCAACACTGTTAATGATTTCTTTTTCACTATTTCCCACTCTACATTTCTTTGATAAATTCCTTGGGACTTAGGAAAAGAGTGTTAAATATATGTGTTCACGTTACTATCCTGAAATGGAATGGTCCTATTTTTCTTTTTTATGGGAGATCCTTACTTTCCCAAAGCACTGACATTAGTATATAATGAACCCATATTTGAAGTATGTGATTAAATATGTAATAAATCTCCTTGAAAGAGAAATCAGTTACCTTATTTCTTATTAATGATAGTAAAGCTATTCTCTTAGATTTGTTGTTAAATTTCTGTTAAACAAATAAATAAACCAAATCACATGAATTTTTTAAGGTGCTACTTGATAATTATATGAAAATATTCATGGTACATATTGTATCATATTACAGACAACAAATATATAAAAGAACATAATCTCACTTGAATATTTGAAAATATATTTTAAAAAACAGAAGCTTAAAAACCATTAAATTCACTCCAGTTCTTCAATGACAGCAAAGTTTTTATTTAGTTCATCTTACCTTGTTAATTCTAAAAGATTTCCATTTTGTGAATAGTGTATGAGTGTTTACCCACTCAAAATTCAAATTCCTTTTATAGGAAAGAATTTTTAGATTGTTATGTTTCTGAAATTTATATTTCAAAAGGTATTTTTATTTATAAATATAATGTATCATTGTAATATTGAATTATACTTTTTTCAAGTTACAATACTTCTGCAGAAATTCTGATATGCCCTCTAGGCTACCTAAATATATATCCAACTCTTCTAATTCCTCTGGATGAATACAGTGATCAATATGGAGAAATTACACCTAAACATTTGTGCTATTTATTTATTTTTATAGTAGCAATATGGTCTGGCTAAGAATCAAACTCTGACTTTTCTTTTAACTCCCCTTTTTATGATCTAGGGACAACTGACCACTTCGAATTATAAGGGTATAATGACTGGTTCTGTCTATTCTGTATGTTTTGACCCATCTGCCTGGATGCTTCTCCTGCTCCAGGACCTCAGCACTTTCCAGTCTGTACTCTCACTTCATCCAAGTAAACTCTGTGCATCCACTGGTCTTGTGTCTTCTGCCTTGGGAAATTTTCTATACCCCAAGTTTGGCTTGTATTCCCTGTGTGTGCTCATCAATATTACAGTGCTTTTTGTATAGTATTTTAAATGGCTCTTTAAATGCCTTTCTTAGCAGATAGATAAATTAAACTCATAGCAGGCAAGGACTAGGTCTTCCTCAAATTTGTAACTATAATGCCAAGCGTAACATCAGCTCTCAAAAAATATTTGTGGAATTAATCACTAAATAATGTGACCATGTTGAACATAAGAACATTAAAGAGAAATTTTTAACACTGCTATCACAAAGTTGGCAACACTAAGAATATAAGTAACTATTAGTATGTTAAGTGTCAGGGTACTACCTGAGTTAAGGCTGATGAATAAGTAATTCTGAGTTTGTTTTTTAGAAAATTTAGCAGTAATCACAAAATGGAAACATCGTGCAATATTGACATTAGTTAACATTTAGCCATTACTCTATTCACACTAGGTTTTCACAGCAAATGAGATATAAAGAAGCAAGACAATTATCCAGGAAATTGGAGTGTGTGATGGGAATAGAAAACTTTGACCTAAATGACAATAAGTATATACTTTAATCTATCTCTGATTTTCTAATGCTATAAAAAAGAACTAGCATTCTAGTTACTTCAGAATCATTCAGCCTTCCTGACCTCCTACTTCTAGTGTAAAGTCTCCCCTTAAACAAGTGCTTGTCAATCTTGGCAGCACATTGAAATCACCCGTGTGATTTTGTTTATCAAGCTGAATTTCTGAGGAGGACCAGGGCATCTATCTACTCCTCAGAAGTATACTAGTTTCCTTATTGCTCAGAGTGAAGAGTAAATAAGTACTATTTCAAGAATTAGAGAATTGACTATGTTATACAAAATTATAGTTATAGAAGAACAACAGGAAGAACTAGAAAAACTGTGTACTTTGAATTTTTCAAACATTTCAAATATTTTATTATAGGGGAACACAAATATATACACAAAACAAAAAAAAGCACAGATCATTAGGAATGGATTTAAAAGAAGCATTAAAAATAAAAATAAGTATAAAACAAGATGATATAGCTAAGAATAAACATATTAAAGTATATGGAAGGACTACATGGAGAAAATGTTGAAAAATTATTTAGGGACATTGTTTGAAATAGTAAAAGACTGAATGCTAATTAAGTACCAATCAACAGAAACCTGGTCAAATAAAGTGTGATACTTCCATATAATCAAATACTGTCCAGCCATTAAAAATTAAAATGATAGTTTTTTCTATGATATGAAACAATTGCCGAGATATACTGTTAAGTGACAAAAACAAGGTACAGATTATATAAAATATGCTACTATTTGTGTTAAGAGCAGAAAAATAAATGTTCTTTGTAAATATATACATATGTACGTATATAAGCATTTGCATATATTATACGTTTAAATATGAATAAAATATATCTGGAAAGTGTAATAAGGAATTGTAGTTTCTTCTGGGAAACAGAGTTAGCTATGAGAGACTTACTTTCCATTGTATAACTTTTTGTAGAATTGAGCACTTTAATTAATTAATTTATTTATTTTTTAGACAGCCACAGAAGCTGGGATGAACATCTGTTAAATGTGCATGTATTATCTTTTTTTAAATAATAAAGTAAAATCTCTAAATTAATTCTGATACTGGAACTAAAGACCATTGGTGTAGTATAAAACATTTAGACCTTGATAAAGCTACTATATAGCAAGGGTTTTAACCTTTTTTGTGTCCTAGACCCCTTTGATAGTCTAAGAGAATCTTTGGAGCCATTCTCTATAAGCTTTTGTTGTTTTAAAAATGGATAAAATAAAATGCATAAGATTTTAAGGGAAATAAGATATATTAAAATTAGTTTTAAAATATTTTAAAATATTAGACCTGGCAGTGGGTCTAATAGCCAAAATTTTGTAACAGCAATGAACAAAAATGATATTTAGGAAATCTACAATAGCTCTATTGTGATATGAAAACATCTTCAATTTATTTTGTTGGAAAAATCACAGGTAATGTTAATACTATGTAGTTTGTTGTATAATTACAGGAAATTCTAAATTCTAGTTAAAATTAGTGAAAATAAAGATATGATTTATTTTTTCCCTTGCAAGCTCACAGACTACTCCTAATATCTATCCCAGAACTCATTGAATGTGTATGGATTCCAAATTAAGAACATCTCTTTTTTAAAAATTTCAAAATATTAAGGAGGTACAAATGTTTTTGTTACATGGATACTTATAATGCTTAAGTTGGGGCTTTTAGTATGCCCATCACCCAGATAGTGTTCACTGTACCCAACAGGTAGGTTTTTACCCCTCCCCTTTTCCCTCCTCCACCCTTCTTGATTTCTAATGAGTTTTACTTCACTCTGTGCCCATGTGTGCCCATTGATTAGTTCCAAATAATTAGAGAGTGCGTGTGGTGTTTTTTTTTTTCCATTCCTGAGATATTTCACTTAGGATAATGGTCTCCAGTTACATCCAGGTTGCTGCAATAGACATTATTTTATCCCTTTTTATGGCTGAGTAATACTCCATAGTGTATATACGTACATATATACACCACATTTTGTTAATCCACTCATGAATTGATGGACACATAGGTTGATTCCACATATTTATGATGGTGAATTGTGCTGCAATAAACATTCAAGTGCAGGTGTCTTTTTGATAAAATGACTTCTTTTCCTTTGGGTAGATACCCAGTAGTGGGATTGCTGGGTTGAATGTTAAGTCTACATTTATTTCCTTGAGGAATCCCCATACTATTTTCCATAGCGGTTGTACTAATTTGCAGTGCTACCAACAGGGTATAAGCATTCCTTTCTCTCTACATCCATGCTAGCATCTATTGTTTTTTGACTTTTTAGTAATGGCCATTCTGACAGGGGTAAGGTGACATCTCATTGTGGTTTTAATTTGCATTTTCCTGATGATTGCTGATGTTGAGCATTCTTCTTTTTTTTTGTTGACCACTTGTCTTTTATGGAAAAATTTCTGTTCATGTCTTTTGCTCACTTTTTAACGCAGTTGTTTGTTTTTTTCTTGCCAATTTGAGTTCTTTGTAGACTCTAGATATTAATCCTTTATCAGATATATAGTTTGCAGACAACATACACTGGAGAAAGGAAGTCCTATTCAATAAATGATGATGGGAAAACTGGAAAGCTATGTACAGAAGAAGGAAACAGGACCCTTATTTCTCACCATATACAAAAATTAACTCAAGATGAATTAAAGACATAAATGTAAAGCATGAAACCATAAAAATTGTAGAAGAAAATGTAGGAAAAACTCTTTTAGGTATCATCCTAGGCAAAGAATTTATGACTAAGACCCCAAAGGCAAATACGGCAACAACAAAAATAAATAAATGGGATTTGGTTAAATTAAAAGGCTTCTCCACAGCAAAGGAAATAATCAACAGAGTAAATAGACAAACTACAGAATGAGAAAAATATTTGCAAACTACACATCTGATAAAGAACTCTTTCTTTGTAAGAATTCCCTGGGCTTAAATTCCTTTGTACACAAAATAAGGCCAAGTACAGTAGCTCATGCCTGTAATCCTAGTACTTTGGGAGGCTGAGGCAGGAGGATCACTTGAGGCCAGGAGTTTGAGACCAGCCTGAGCAATAGCGAGACCATTTCTCTACAGAAAAATCTTTTAAAAAATTATCGGGGCATGGTGGTGCACACCTGGAGACAGGAGGAACGCTTGAGCCCAAGAGTTTGAGGTTGTGGTGAGCTATGATGACACCACTACACTCTAGCCTGGGTAACAGAAGAAGACTCTGTCTCAAAAAAAAATAAAATTCCTTTATATACAAAATAAAAAAATTTAATACAGACTTTTGTATCATAAGGATTTCAGATAAGGAGCTAAAAATGTTACTTTTATATTTAATTCGAACTCATAAGTATGCTTGAAATTTATTTTTTATTTTCTCTAAAATATCACAGACAACAAAGTAGCTATAAGTAATATGGCCATTTAGTTTGAGTGTGTACTAACACATGAAATGAAAAAATATAAATTACTCAGTGAATCCTTTCCATATAAACATCTGTCAATATTGATTCTACCTTTTTTTTACTAGGACTTTCTCTTAACATTTTTTTTTTTTTTACATTTCCATTATGCACAGGATTCAGCCAATAGCTTCCCCCATGCCTCCCAACATTATCACAGATGGCTACTGAAACCTACATCTTCATTTGATTTTATATAGCATTAACTTTTTAATCCTGGAATATGTGATTGAAAGAAATTGCTCAGGTTCCAATGCCCCTGACTTTTAAACAATCACTGCTTCTTCCTTTTGTCTCAACCACCAAAACCGTTAATACTTTGTACCCTCTATAAGTTGCAAAATGTCCACTTAAAACCCTTAATCAGTCAGAACGTTGGTAAATTATACCTTCATGCTATCCATATTGAGTACCCATTACTCCTGGACATAGCACATTAACTGACTCATTAGCTATTTCAAACCATATGGACTTGGGTTTGGGTGGGTCATTTTGATAATATCCTGAGGTGAGTTTCCTAATTATTGCAATTATGTGATCTCAATCATGAGGCCAGGTTCACAAAATAGTGTCAGTGCCTTTAGAATGGGTGTCACTGCACCCAGACAATGACTGAGATGAGCAACATGCTCTTTGGTTGTTATAAGTCCCTTGATACTCAAAAAGTAATTACTTGAAAAGTTCTGAGAAACTGCCAGAAACAGTCTGAGAACTGAGTAAGCATGGAATGGTTTAATGCTTGACAATCGTGGATAGATTGCCTGAAATTGAAAGTGGGAAAACTTGAATGCCTCAATGTTGATGCTGTGTAAACATGTGTTTCTAATGTAAATTATGTATACTATTTTAAGCAACAAGGTAGACTTTAAAAAAGGGGGGCAGGGGAGGACAGGAAAAGAGCAAATGTAAAAATCATGCTGTCCATAAGAAATTCTGTGATAGCATCACAAAACAAATATGAAAGGTAAGAAGTTCACATGCTACAGAGTTTGAGGATTTTGTATAAACAAAATGTGTCTATATCGCCTGCCCCTATCTATCAGCTAGTTAATATTTTGGAAGACATAGTGTATCAGAAGCAGGAAGACAGAGATGGAGAATACAGTGAGAGCATAATGTGAACTATCCACAAAGAAAGAGGTCGAGAGACAAAACAGAAACAAAAGATAAATTGTAACAGGAGGAACATCAATATATTGAATAAATATATTCTTGCTTTAAAAAATGTGTCTGTCTACACACATGTACCACATTTTGTTCATCCATGCAACTGTTGATGGACACTTGGGTTGCTTCTTGGCTACTGTGAAAAATGCTGCTATGAACACGGGTGTATGAAGATCTGTTCAAGTCCCTGCTTTTAATTCTGACCGGTAATCTTTAAAGCGCAAAATAGTAAATGTGGATTTTCAAAGACTGCTCTCTGCCTAGAAATCACTAACTACAAATTAAAATAAGACGTCTGCAATTAAAATGATGATCAATTTGAAAGTAAATTAGACGAAATACCCAAAGCTTAACACTTCCTTTCATGTTTCTCTCTTCTTTTATAGATCATAGCCAACGAAAAAAATTAGAAGTCAAATATTACTGTTTCTAGGCCTTTAAGATATATATGAAAGAATTAGCACAATTAGCCAGGCGCGGTGGCTCACGCCTGTAATCCTAGCACTCTGGGAGGCCGAGGCGGGTGGATTGCTCGAGGTCAGGAGTTCGAGACCAGCCTGAGCGAGACCCCATCTCTACTAAAAATAGAAAGAAATTATTGGCCCACTAAAAATATATATAGAAAAAATTAGCCGGGCATGGTGGCGCATGCCTGTAGTCCCAGCTACTCGGAGGCTGAAACAGTAGGATCGCTTAAGCCCAGGAGTTTGAGGTTGCTGTGAGCGAGGCTGACACCATGGCACTCACTCTAGCCAGGGCAGCAGAGCAAGACTCTGTCTCAAAAAAAAAAAAAAAAAAAAAAAAGAATTAGCACAATTAGAGTTGCCAAGGTAGGTCAGCTGGGGCCAGCACCTGAATACCATTATGGAATCGGTATAAAAGCTTTGGGGGAGCGTGGCCATTTTCAAAATATGGGGATTCACTGGGAAAAGCAACGAAGTTTGTAATCCATCCATTTGAATGCTAATGTGAACACTAACTGTCTGGTAAGGAATATTTTTGACTCTGAGGAAAAGTCCAAAGATGGGGAGACAGAAGAGCAGCTCCTGAAATAAACATCTATTTAGGCTGGAATTGTGGTTGATGTGAATGGGTCTCAGGTTTGCCAAGCACCATTTAGATGTGTAAATAGCTTGGAGGTACAGTGACAAATATTTCCAATTTAGAGGTGGAAATGACAGACTAGAAAACAGGATAAAACAGAAGTTAAAAGAAGCTTGGGGTTTTCTTGGTCATTCAGTTAGAAGAATTAAAGTACTTCAGTGAAACCTCAATTGGTAGTGGGAGCGTAAATTCAGGGGATTTATTCACCGAAGGAAAAGAAACTCCTTTGGCTTCAACACTTTTAAGTTTATTTTTAGTAGGAAAGAGAATTGTGGCCTTACTGATATTTTATTTTGGAATTGTATGTCCTTCTAAACTCCAGCCTGTCCAACTTTATTCCTTTCCAGACATCCACAAACCCATCTGAAGCAAATCTATTACCTCTGTTGTAAGGGCCAGATACCCTTTAGACATTTTATTTCAAGTTTTTTTTTGTTGTTTGTTTGTTTGTTTGTTTTTTGAGACAGTCTCACTGTAGCCCCTGGTAGAGTGCAGTGATGCCATGGCAGCTCACTGTAACCTGAAACTCCTGGACTCAAGCAATCCTTCTGCCCCAGCTTCCTGAGTAGCTGGGACTACAGGTGTGCACCACCACTCATAGCTAATCTTTCTATTTTTTGTAGAGACAGGGTTTCACTCTTGCTCAGGCTGGTCTGGAACTCCTGGCCTCAAGTAATCCTACCACCTTAGCCTCCCAGAGTGCTGGGATTACAGGCGGGAGCCACATCACCTGGCTTATTGCAAAGTTTTGATATTTTCATAAAAGACCTGACTCCTAAAACACTAAGCTCTTAAGGCATTGCATAGTATTTAATTATTGCTGTAAGCTGAGGATGCTAAATTTAATTGGTTAGTGTGACAGCAATTTTATGAGAAAGATCAATCATTTTTGGAGCTAGGAATTATCAAAAGAGATGCATATATAAAGGAAAAAACCTTTATCAGAAGCCAAATGTAAATGTGGGTGATGGACATTGCTTTCTGCATGGTGGTTGGCTTGTATAATAAAGGCATAAAGGCTAGCTAGTAAAGCTTCTCTTCTGGGCAAAGGATACTTCATATGGTCATTCTTTAATTGAGCCATCCTTGTCCTTAATTGCATGTAACACTGAACAAAGTATGCAATTTAGTACAGTGGTTAAAAGTACAAGTTCTTCACTTAGACTTCCTGGGTTCAAATCCTATCTCTGCTGCTTCCACACTATAGGAAGTTACTTAAGCAAGTAATTACACTGCTCAGAGCTCCAGGTTCATCCACTATAAAACTGGGAAAAGAAAGGGCATATCTCATATATTTTCTTTTTTAACTATTAAATAAGTTGATTCCCACAAAGCAATTAGAACTGGGCTTGGCACATATTAATAGCTCCATATGTGGTAAGCCATTACTATTGCTGTCACTGACACGGTGGTTTCCCTCTTCCATTTGACTTCTTAAGGAGAATTCAAAGGCTAATTTTAAAGAAATCTCAAATTGAAGGATCAGACAAAGGAAGAGAATCACAAGATAGAGTTTTTTTTAATTAAATGTCTCCTACATTTTAATCATTTTTAAGTTAAATGTCTTTTATCTACCCTTGTGTTTGTTGCTCAAGGCTCTTCTGTGAATTTTGCAAATTCATAAGCCATGGTTTATCTATTGTTTGACTTAGATCTGATAGACAGCCAAGGAAGGTGGCCTGAACTTATTTTTCAGGGACAGAATGAATCCTCAAGATGGCTTAAAGCTGTCCTTCTGTTTTGGAATGCTTTTTCTTGGTGTGCATTGAGGTTGATTCAGTTTACTAGAGAAAGGATGCCAGTTGGGTGGCTTTTATAGAAAAGGTAAGCTTCTGCTACACCTGAGCTTTGCCGATCACTGGCTCCTGTATTAGCCTTTCCAGGCAGTGCCTCCTTTATCTAACTTTTGCTCCCATACCCCTAGTTCCTTTTCATCTAATTTATAAAGTGTACAAAGTATTCATCAGTTTGTAATGGTCCCTGTGATTTCAGTATAAATGACTACTCCTCATGCATTAAATAGTGTTCTATAAAACTATGTGTAAATGAAACAAAATGTGACTCTACTGGGGTATTTTAATATTTCAACTATTACAAGTCTTCCCTCGTTCAATGTACTCTGTCTCACTTGTTCCATTACATCATGGGGGTGTACAAAGTCAAAATTGCCTAGCACATTTTCCCTTCTAGGAGAATAATGGAAAATTTTTGAATTGCTGAACTTATTGGAATGTCTGTTTCCTAAGAGCAAGTGTTGCCAATGAGACCAATGGGGTGGGGGGGGGGAGAGAAAGAAAGAGGGAAGAAAGGAGGGAGACAGTATAGTGTCCAGTTTATGAAATTAATTTCTGGAGCATGAAAATCTAAGGAAAGTTGATATGAATTCTGACAACTATAGATCCACAATAACTCTTCCTATGAATATACAACTATGAAAAATAAAAAGGTTCCCAAATGGTTTGAGGTTCTTGCATGAAGCTTATCAGTATTGGCATGTGCAGCATTTTAAAAGAGTAAGTATGGTTCTGCTGTATTTTTAGAATGTATTGACCTTAATGGAATAAAATACCATATATTAACCTTATTTTTCTTTTAGGCTGGTGTCAAAAGGTAAAATATTTCTTTGTTGACTGCTGAAAGAATATGAATCTATAAACTTTAGCGGTTTGTAGCTAACTCATGGCAATATAGTTTTTAAACTTTTACTTAAATAAATAATGAGTAGTAGAGCTGTTTTATTCAAATTAGAAGCGCCCTTCTCTTTTTAACTCTTTCTCTCTCTAATGTTCTAGCTCTGCCATCCCATCATATTCCATAATTAATGGCACCAATCCAGGATGCCCAGTGACTCAGCAGGATGAGAAAAACGTCATCAGAGACCAGCAAGAATCCAAGGTACGACAGAAAGACCAAATGCCATTCTGTCCAACCCTATGGACATACGTAAGATTCCACAAGTATTAAATTTACATCCAGAAAATGTACCAGGGGTGGCTAGTGGTGAGAAGACTTCTACGGAGTAAGGAAAACAGCCATCAATGATAGTATAATCTCTAAAATAAATGAATATATATTCAAAAGAGTCTTTTAAATGACAGAGAACTGGGTTTCCCCTACTTAACACACGTGTGATTTTGTGTGGGTCACATGTTAGTGGTGGTGATGGAGGGAAGTGGTGGAAAGGGTTGGGGGGGATGGATTGGTCAGCCACCTGTGGAAATGGGGGCTGCAGAGTTGATAAAAAATGTCAATTATAAAGTTAGTCAACTACATAAATTAAAATTACTTTTTTGTACATCTGAGTCATTATATATAAATATTGATCCCTGTACAGATAGAAATATTGACAGAACTTTCTTACAGGTGTTTCAGACTAGAAAAATAATCTTGGCTCTATCTATAAGATTTATAAAAGTATAACATGGGAGGGTCAACAAAAAGAGAAAAACAGGAATGGTGACATTAATAACAGAAAAAATTTTTCCAGAAAAGAAATTAAATTGCATTTCCATGAATATGGCCAAAATTTATAAAGAGAGATCTTAAGAAGGGGAATTGGGCTTGACTAAATGACATAGTTTTAGGAAAATGTAACACTACAGTAATTATCTGTCTGCTAGAGGACAAAGACCACAGCCGGGGCTTTCAAATGAAGACGTGCCTAGCAAGGAAGATAGTGACTATCTGTTATTAAATAAGGCTCAAACAATCCCTTAATCTGGGGCTTTAATCTAGATAGAAAATGTCCGAATACTGCACCTGGACTTGCCAGCTAGTTTTAGGATAGATAGCAGGAGAAATCATTTTTATCTTGGGACTTCTATTTATTCTGGTCTAGTGCTTTATACTCCAGGGCTCCCAGAAAGAGGTGACATTTCAGACGGACAACAAGTAATATCATTTCCTGGTCTTATCCATAGTTCCTATTTACAATAGCTCTGCATCAAGGGTTAGGGATATGACAAAAGGAAACTGTTTCTTCCAAAGAGCAATCCAGTGGAATAGTTGCCAGATTCTTAAAACTCTTGGAAGTTATGTTAAAACACTTAGCAATTTTGATTTCTCTAGAAGAATACCCATAGACATTCTGGAATATGAGAGATCTAATTGCAGTTCAGTTATTCAATAATTTTTAAAAAGCCAGCTGAGAAATCTATCTGACAAATTCCTTGAGAAGCCAGAAGAGCTCTGTGGAAACAGATCAGCTATTTTCTATTTCTATTGCAAATGAAATAAAGGGGGAAAAATAATAGACAAATCTCCAGATACGAAGAAAACAACATAATTTGCATCTCCAGTTTCCTTCCACCTCAATGTCTTTTGCCTATTTGGCCCACTTCCACCATTCTTCTTTGTCTTAAACCAGTCTCCTCTCAGCTACCACTGGAGTTAAACTCTCAGAGGTCTCTCATTTTCCTCTCTAGCATTGCTAGATGGGACCATCGTGCTTTGCATCAATTCAGGTAGAAACAAGGTTTGAGTTTTACAGAAGGACTTTCCCTAACATTTAAAGAGAAAGTTAAGTACTTCTGTATTGACCAAATGTCTTGACCAAAAGATAGTAGTGGAATAGCTTGCAAGATCTTGCCCTGTTTTCTTTTCTTAGCCACAATCTTTTCTTATTGCTATATTAAATTATTCAGATTGCTACATTGAGGCAGCTGTAGACTGTCTCATCTGTCATATTGAGGTTCTTAGGATTTGTTTTTTTTGTTTGTTTTTGCATCAGAGTGACCATTCTGATCTGGGTTCTGATGAACTCCTGGTCTACATTTATGTTTGATCTCATGTGAGTTTTCTTTGAGTATCTAGATGAGTAAGGTACATTCCTATCTGGCCCCTAATGATACCTTCTGATGTTCTGAAAGAAACAATTCACACAGCATTTATCACTGCTGAACTGAATATTAGTCAAACTCTAGAGTCATTGGAGTTCCATATTTTCCTAGATTTTGGATTTCTGTCTGGTCCAGTCTGAAAATCTTCAGAGGGCAGTTATTAAGATAACTAGTAACACTTTAATTCTTATCTAAGTTAGCAACCCAGCTTAGCTTCAAAGTCATTTTTTCAGTAGGTAGTCTCAGGCATGATGCTTATTCTTGTCCTGCAATGGCTAAAGGACCTCTCCTATTATAAAGCTGTTGCTGCATGTTAGGTTGTCTCAGGCCTCCTTCAGCTCTCATCAGCTTCATACAGATACCAAGGTTTTGCTCAATGAATATGCAAGCAGATATTGCTGTTATTTCCTCAGATCTAATAACTTTAAATTAATTACCCTCTCACAATCTTGCCATCATCCTAAGCTTTGACATGGGCCAGAAAAAAAAATCATATTTTCTTGTTTGATCAAATCGTATTTGAAATGTCTATTAGATCTTTATAGAAATATCAAGTAGGAAGGTAAACACTAGCTTGGAATTTACTGGATTGCTCAAAATTTGTGTGACAGATTATACTTTTCAAAGATGGCAGCAAAAATCTCTCCCATCCTGCATGTTCTTCTCTATTGTGATCTTCACAGTACTCCCATCCAGCGGTGGGTCTACCTTGCTGCTCCTTAAATCTTGGTGGGCTTGTGACTTGCTTGTAATCAATAGCATGGGGTTAAAAGTGACATATGTGACTTTGGGGGCTGTGTAGGAAAAGGCAATGCAACTTCTGCCTTGTTCTTTGGAACACTCAAGTTTGATACTCTGAGATACCAGGTAAGGTAGGAACAGTACTCCGAGGCTGACACTCTGCGAGGAACCTACTGACCTACAGAATATGTGAGCTTAATAACATAGATGTTGCTTTCTGCCACTAAGTTCGAGTGGTTTGCCACACATAAATTGTAACAGACTATCCTTCACTTTAATAAAAGATGCTCAGTGTCTGCACTCTGGGTACAGACTAAACAGAAGCAGATTAAACAAAGTAGACTTGGAATAGCCAGTGGGCCAGAAGGAGCACCAGGAGAGTTTGGTGTCATAATAATAAAAAGAAGAGAATTGAGCTTAGAAGTGATGCATTTTTTTGAGATAAGAAGACCAATAGTATGCTCCTCCCTTCCCTCAGAGTGATTGGCTTCAGTAGGGGCAAAGAAAAAAAAAATCACTGAAGTCGAGAGGTCAGGTAAAGAAAACTTTCAAGTACATTTTTAAATGATGTTTAAGACAATTGTTTAGACTCCAGATCGTTAACACCACCAGTATCCACCAACTATAATTTCCCTATGTCATGTACAATTCAAATGATAAGCCAGGTGCTTCCCTTTCTCTCAAGATCTAGGTAAAATTGGCTTAGAACTCCTTCCTAAAATTTCTCAGGATTTTCAGGGGCTTGTGTTTCCATGGCTACCTCCAGATTGCTGCTTCTTCATGTGCTTGAGTTATATCTGCTCAGATGTGATACATGGACTCTTCAATTTACACACTCACTCATACAAACTGAAAAAGTGAAAGGAAGGTAGAAGAGGAGTTGAAATTACAGCAAGCCAAACAACTTAGAGTGGAACAGTAGACAATGTCATTCTTAAATGGCTCTTTCTCCATCTCACAACAATGACCCACGATGACCTTTTACCCTATACAGCATCCAGCTACATACCATCTCTCTGGGTGGTTGATCTCCCTTCCCCTTTCTGTCTTGCTTCTCTTCTCCCACTCTTGGAAAACTCAAGGAAATCCAAATTGTTTCTTAATTCTAAAGAGCAATTTTTCTTTCAAGGTTTTCAGCAGATAAAATTCACTTCCATAGCAGTTATTGTAGTTATGAACATACAGAAAATAAGCCATGCTCTTACTTTTGACTCATATTTAGTAGTTTTTCCTGGGATTTTAGTCGTTCTACTCAAGAAGGTTTCCATATGTTTTCTTTCAGCTAGGGCTGCTATAACAAAATACCATAGACTGGGTGGCTTTATAAACAATAGAGATCTATTCCTAAAATTTATTTAGTTCTGGAGGCTGGAAAGTCCACGATCAGGGCACTGGCAGATTTGTTGACTGGTGAAGATCTACTTCCTGGTGCATAGATGGCTGACTTTTCACTGTGTCCTTACATGGCAGAAGGCGGAAGGAAGCTCTCTTGGGCCTCTTTCATAAGGGCACTAATCCCATTCATGAGGGCTCTACCCTTACAACCTGATCACCTCCCAAAGGTTTAGGACAGTTCTCTAGGTGGTTTTGTACCATCTCAGTACTCTGCCCTTTCTCAATTGTAATTCTTAAGAATAACTGTAGAATGTGCTGGAAATGCAAAATTCTGAGATTAGGTGGAGCTGCTGGAACACCCAAGGCTCTGTTCCAGCTTCCCCTCACCCCCTGAATAGGATGTCAGTGCTTTAGCCTAACATCTCATGTGACATTGGGGAATAAAACCCAGGATGGGCTCCTTTTCCTCTGTTCTATTCCATCGATTTGTCCTGGCCTCAGAGCATAAACACCACCTCTCATTTTTGTTCTTCATTTCTCAAGGCAAGGCAAAAGGAGGCCTGACACCAGATTGTAGAAAACATTTTTTTAACTTCATTTATCTATTCAAACTATTTATTAAACAACTATACAATAGGCCCTATTCTAAATACTTGGTGGTTGTCTCTTGGTGTGGGGAGCAATCTCAATAGTGCCAACTTATTGCTCCATAAGGCCTTTTAGGCCCATGATATGGTCTGAATGTTTTGGTCAATATAAGTGAGGTTGTGCTCCTGATGACACAATGCCTAGGTATTCTTTTCAGCCTTAATACCTCAAAATTTCAAGGGGTGGTAGTATCACTTGTCAAGTGCTTTCTCTACTGTATTATGGGCACATTGCTCTTCTAAAAGAGGATGTTTTACATTGGTATGATAAATCTTCTTTCAACAGAATTTTATCTAGGCTGGGTGCAGTGGCTCATGCCTATAATCTCAGCACTTTGGGGGACTGAGGCAGGAGGATCACTTAAGACCAGCAGTTTGAGACCAGCCTGGGCAACATAGCAAGACCGCATCTCTATAAAAAAATTCTTAAAAATTAGCTAGTGACACTGCACTAAAGCCTGGGCAACAGAACAAGACACTGTCTCTAAAAAATAAACAAAAAAATGCAATTCCATCTACTACTTTTAACAGAAGTGCCTCAAAGTTTCTTACATATGTCCAGTATTAATCTTTATTTTCTGCTGCTAATATATTTTTATTATTTTTGATATATAAAATTTGTATATAAAATATTTTAATATTTTAAGTATTTTATTTGTTATATTTTTCTCTATCCCCCTCAAAAATATTATATTGGACATTTCAATGGGTATTTGGGAGGAGGGATGTAAAAACCTGCTCTTATCGTTATATTAACCAGAAGCTTTTCAATGATTTCTTCACCAAACTATGTTCCCCTTAATCTCTGTCTTGTCTATTGTCTATTTATTACATTATTTTTGTTATTGGTAGGAATTGCATTCCAGAAAATTATTATGTATATTAAAAACTTAAGAATATCCATGTAACATGAAATATCCTGTAATAGATTGTCCAGATAGCTTCAAAGGAAGATTTCCTGATTCTGGTAACATTTGCATTTCATAGTTGATCAAGTGCCCTTGTAAAATAATCACCACTGTCACGAATACTTCTCACTGTTGAGTCACTCCAATACATTGGCATTTGAATGTTCATCACCCTTATCAAATCAATTCAGCATTGCTAACTTTATATCTAGGGAAAGGGATTTTTGTAGCTTTCTCCATAACTTGGAAGAAGAAAAGAGAGAAAGATCCATGAGGTATGAAAGAGCACTAGAATTCTTCTATTTTATAAGTGAATTCAGATGGCATCAGATGAAACCCAACCGCATATGCATGGAAATATGAAATACTAAGGTGTGGATAATAGTCAAGTATAAAATGAGATTGCTGTGTAAAAAAACACCATCTTTAAAATAAAGTTGTTCTTTTAAACTATATAATTGGGAAATAATCCTGAAAGAAAGAATTTCCATTGCTTGTTATGGTTGTTATCCATTAGGAAGACTTCCTAAGAACAGCTTGAAAGAATCCTCTTAAAAGTCCTTGAATAACAATAATTTTTTCTTATATGCCTAATACAGCTAAATAAAGCATGGTCTTTCCAGAACTGAGACCAATACAATATATCATTAATTTTATCCAATTGCTTCCTGAAGAGGTCCCAGTTATATGACTTTTTTCCTCACCTAATATAATTGGTAAATAGGAAATAGAATATAAAAAGCATTATATTTACTTTTCCATCAAGAAAAGGGAGTATATTAGATGTAACAAATTATTTTGCACACTTTGTATTAAAAAAAGAATATATATTCCTTTAAACTATAAAGTATCTACCTTCCATGTGGTACTAAATTATCTTTTCTTAAGACCTCTTCTAAAAATAAATGTGGTGAACAAGGGGTGGGCAGATCATCAATTTCACTTTATAGCGATAACACACTTAGATTTTTCTTTGATGTAGTGAGTAAAAAATGTCTGAGATCTAACATAAAATATTAATCTACTCCTCTTTCTATTCCATGTCTTAAGATAATCCATGTAATCAGTATCAAAATGGTGTACACCTTCCACAACCTTTTCTATGCTCATACAAATAAAATTTATATAAATTTAGATACAGAGAGAAAGAATATGTGAAACTAGCCAAGACAGTACCAAAAACATTAAATGTATTATAAAATTACTATAATCTAAAGAATATGGTATTGGCTAAAGAATAGACCTTTCACATAAACACCACTCTCTATTCTATGTGGCTATCACACATGAGCAGTTAGTGTTAGCCTCTTGCTCAAGTTTCTAGTAATTCTCTATTGTCTATAGTACTGATGCCCAATAGAATTTTCTGTACTCATAGAAACATTTTATAATCTACACTGTCCAACATGGTAGCCACAAACTCCATGTGGCTAAAGAGTACTTGAAACATGACTCACACAACTGAGGAAACAAATTTTTAATTTTGCTTAATTTTAATTAATTTAAATGTAAATGATCACAGGTGGTTTGTAACTACGATACTAGATAGCAAAGGTTTATAATGTCAAGGCCAACCACCTTATCAAGCACTTAAGCTCTCCACAATTTTAGTTCAAACAACTTGAGCTCAATGTCTGCAGGGCTTGAGAATAAAAACAGAAGACTCTGTTAGAATCTATTTATATGCGAGGGGTAGTTGGGGGCAATGGAAAGGTGGGGTGCAGGAGACAAATAATTTTTTACTCTTGTTCTATAGACATTTGCATATGTACAACAGAAAACTTAAAGAAAAAAAGTTGTTTGAGGAAGATACAGAGACCAAATTCCTCATATTTGAAATGAGTATTTTAAAAGGAGTGGGCCAATACCTTCCTACTCAAGAGTATTCCCAGGATCAAGAAAACTGAGGAAATGTTACCAAAAACTTGGCACTTATCCTGAATGAGGACAAGAGGTTTGAGGAGAAGGAAAGAGAAGTTTATTAATTTGCTGGCAAAGGAGGAAGTTGGCAGACTCCCATCTTAAAGTGCCAAGGACCTGCCTCTGAGCAGGAATACAGAGCTTTTAAGGGGGAGGTTTTCAGCTTCAAGCTATTGTTGTTCTACTATAGTTGATGACTCTGATTCATCCCATCTTTAGCCAAGACAATCTCTTGACCTCCACCAGACAATTCCCTTGAGTCATCTCCTGTGGTACAAAGAATGCAGGATACCCCCCTGCCCCTCTTGACCACTGGCCTCAGGCAGAGATGCAGGTGTTAATTCCCAAAAAGATGCAGGGAGATTTTAGAGAGACAGAAAAACATTTTTACCCCTTTTCAGGCCATTTCTTATGTTACAGCAATACACTCATATCTGAGGGAAATATCGACTCCATTAGATGGTTTACCATCTTCTCATTTAAACCTTACAATACTTCTGTTATACGTACCCTTCCCTTTGGCTAATAACAAAACTATTTTCAGAAAATGATCAAATAACTGAATTGAAAAATGGGCAAAGCTATAGAAAAAAATTAATTTTGTGAAGTTCAAATGCCTGATAAATGAGAAGTTGCTTAACTTTATCAGTAATTAGGAAAATAAACATTAAAGCAGCACAATAATTTGCCATCTGATTGGCAAAATATTTAAGACTGAAAACAGGCAATGTAGCAAGTACTTATTCAATGAGCATATATTTGATTGCTTACTACATGCCGGTAAAGGGATTACAATATGATACTATAGGGGGCAATGCTCTTTTCCCCCTAAGGTTCATTGAAAAGTCACTGATATGAGGCAGATCAATTAATAGGAGGAAAAAGATACAAATTTATTTAACGTCTATACACAGGAACCCTCAGGATGAAGATTGAACTTCCCAATGGGTTTTAGAAACTTGTATGCCTTACTGGTAAAATGGGTTTTGGTGGGGGGAGAAAGAAGAATTCTGTTGAGAAGTAATAAAGGATTGCTAGGGAGGATTAATGGATGGGGAACAAAGATTAACTGGTAAATAGTTCTCTTTGGAATTTGAATGAGTTTGAGAGATGGGGCATTATCTCCTTAAAGTATCTGTTCAGGTGTGGTCACATTCATGGTATATAGGAAGGGGAAGAAAAGAAAAATTGTTGCTGCCCAAATGGGTTATATTGCGGACACGGAGAAGAGCCAGTACCCTGACGCACAAAACTCTTTGGCTGCCTCCTTTCTGCCTAAAAGCAGGGCATAAATTTCCCTTTGTAAAGGCAATATAAATTTCATTTGTAATAGTGTTTCTCTTTCCAGTACCAGGAAAAGAATGACTCTTATCTGCATAACAAACTTTACTAAACAACCCTTATCTATTGTAGATTTCCCAGTCACCTTTCCACAATTTCCCGCCCCTAGGAGCCCAATCCTCCCACTTTCTTTTGTCTAGTCACTACTCTACAATTTATCACCCTTTGTTAAAATGGCATATAAGCCCCCAAGTTTAATTGGTTCTTTTTGTTTTCATTTCTTTTCTATGAAACCCCATGCACATTTAAAAAAAAATAACATCAATAAAAGGACATATGCCTTTTAGCCTATTAATCTTTCCTTCGTCAGTTTAATTTGCAGGCCCCAGCCATACAACCTCCAGTCACTGCTATCGGTGCAATTAAATTAAGACATAAAAATCCCTGTTTTCTTGATGATTCATAATCAGACTGAAAATACCTAAATAGTCTTCTAAAAGAAAAATGGTTGAATGATGATACATCTATACCATGAAATACTAGAAAATGTTTGAAACTGGAATGTGGTAAAATAATTATTTATTAATGCAGGTTTGGGAAACTAAGATGCTATTAATTGGTAAAAATCAAGATGTGGAACAGCAAGTAAAATATTATCTCATTTATGTGAAAATAAAACAATTTTAAAATGGCATTATGTAACCCACATAATTCTGGCCAAGTTGTACCACATTTTGAAAAGAGGCTCAGCATAGGATCATATTCCCAGAAACAACTCTCCTGCAGCCAAAGATAATTGAAAGCAATGTGCATCCTTATTGCACTTGCTCAAAACATTGCCACAAGGGGAAGTACATTCAACTCTTTAAAAAATGCTCTTTTTATATCTCTTTCAGTCTCAGTAATCTCAGAGCAGTGGCTCTTCACAAAAACCTTTTCGTATTCCTTTCTCCTTTCTCCCTGAAAATCTCCTAGACCCAATAGGATTGAACTCTGCCTTTTTTGCCTCTCCTTCAGCCTTCTTGATTTACTATTTTCTCTTCCTTAGTAGTTTACCTTTATTTCAATATGAATTCCTTGGCTTCCTAAGATCTTTCTTTGTCTTTCTCTAGCCCATTACCTCAATGTGCACGTTAAAGACTCAGGACTTGGCCACTAAGTTGGGGGAAGGGAAACACTACAGGCGAGGAGAAAATGTGCCTGTTATACCTTTAATTCAAAAAAGCAGAATAAAGATAGTACATACACACAATGTGAGTACAGCTATGGAAAACATATAACCTGAAAACTTTTATGGGAAGAAAAATAAAGCACTGAAAGGAAATGCACTAAAATGTTAACAGAGATTATTTTTTAAAATTGTTTTTCCATGGGCAGTTTCCCCCTCCCTATTTACTTCTTGATATTTTCTTAAATATTCCTAATAAGCATGTATTTTATAACATACAGACTTAAATATTGGTATGTCTCAGCTAGAATCTATATTTTTGCTCATTTCTAGATTCAGATATATCTGAGTCTATTTACCTGAAATAACAAGGAGTCTCCAGTGAGAGAACTCATATGTTAATGACAGAATGGGAAGTCTGGAAGATCAGGTTTGTGCGGTAACTTTCCTGATGTCTGAAAGACAACAAATCTGAATATAATGTGCTATCTTTAAACTGCTGTGCCCACTAGCTCCCCACTGCATTGTGAAGTCCTGAATTTGGGGGTAGCACTTGGAAGGAAAACCTGAATAAACTGTTTACACTAAAATATCTGCTAGCCCCAGAGTAAAAGGGGTAAAGCACTGAGGCAAATTGTGACCCAAAGGGGCAAGACAAGCCTTTCCTCTTGTGTGGACCACAGCTTGGTTAAGTGCATTAAGGGTTCCAGAGAACCCAGGTACATTTCCATGCTTTGCAGGCTTTACAGTGTGTGGAAGGAGGCAAGTAGCAGTATCAGCCAGTACCTTGCACCTAGTTTGTTTAGGAGTCTATGTCTCAACAGTAGATATTCACCAAAAGGTCCACAGCAGGAGAGAGAAAATGACAGGGTTTATTTAGGAGCACATCTGAAATAGTCACTGGGAATGGCTAGGATTATTTGGGGAACAGAAGGTTCTTTCAGGCCGCTCAGAGGATGGTGCTGCAACTGCATGAAAGGAAAGCCTAATAACAAGGCTTACATGATTGCCGCCCAACCAGGTTCACTTGCCTGCTGCCCAAGAGGAAGCCAATACTCTGAGACAGCAGGGTTTGCAGCAGAGAAAGTTTATTCCGCATATCACTAAGGGGGGACACAGGAGAAATTTCTCAAATCCACCTCCGTGAGAATTTGGGAGAAAGGGTTTTTAAAGACCCCTGGCATACTTGCCATAGGCAATTGAATCTGCTAATTGGCTGGGTTCAGGGTGGAACCATAAGGTTGTATAAATTGTCTTCCTTGCTAACCAAGTTCTTGGGTGGGGGTCATAAGACCAGTTGAGTCAGTTCCATGGTATTGGCCACTGGTCTGGGTGGGTCATTCTACCAGAATGCGGGACCTGGAAGATATCTCAGAAACTACCCCCTAGGTTTCAAAAAGGTGATATTTTCTAAGGAGAAAGCTAAGAATCTTTATGACCACCAGCTATGTGGCTCCAGAGTGGCGATTATAGAGAAGTAAATGGGGGACAATGGATAATTATTATTATTTTTAGCTAGGCCTGTGCCTTATTTTTAGCTAGGCCCTTACCGCAGTTCTTGCCTTGTACCCCTTTTTATTAATTTGTAAGCGTGGTTTCAACATGACATATGGGACAAGTGTTTCTTATCTCTCCTCTGAATACATCATCAACTCTATTCTTACTGAATGCAGAGATTCTGCTTAAAGATCATTCAGCCACTTCCTCTTCTTCCTTTCCAGATCATATTTTTGGTTACTGCAGGCATGTTAGTTGGGGAGAAAAAGGATGTAAAGTATAAATGTAGTCTTAGGATTAACCTTTTATGAAGCTTGTATTTGGGGAATGGACAGGGTAAGACTCATACCCTTTTGGTTAGTCAAATATTAGGTTTACTACATTCAATTGTTTGAGAGATAATTTCATATATATTTACATTTAAATTGTTTGGCAGCAGGGTTCTATTAATATCCCTAAAAATATTTTAATTGAGCCTGTTGACATACTGACAGAAGACATTTTAAATTATTTTTTGTATCCTTGTCTTTCATTTATATGGACAATCAAGAATTATGTCTTTTGGATGATTAAATTCATGCTTTGCATTATAATAGTCTATATGTAAAGAACACAAAGGACATAGATATTTGGTCTGACTGTGTATCTGATAGGCTTGGGATTCCATTTACTTGAATTCTATTATTTTCAAAATTTCTGTGTCAATAACTGCTTAGCTGTCCAGGGGTTGTGAGTTTATGAGTACAAATGGCCTCCTCATTTTTATAAAACAAAAACTAGCTTTGCTCTGGCAGGCAAAACGTTCCCACTGAAGTGATCTCCTTTTCTCACTTTAAATAACAAAGATTTGATTTTTCTAAATGTTTTGTCTATGCAACATCTTTAACACCTTAATTGATTTGAAATGATCTTGGCCTTGTAAATATGCTCACTAAACGGTTAGGTTTTTCTTTTTCCTTTGAACCAGTGTAAGCATTTTATAGCACCTGGTCCTTTGAAAAGCAGAACCCACACCATACCTACAAGTTGGCATACAGCCAAGAAAGTCCGTGTGTGTGTGTGTGTGTGTGTGTGTGTGTGTGTGTGTGTGTGTGTGTGTTTGCCGTGAATCATTCATAGCCTGTAAGATCTATCAAAATAGCTTTGTTTGAAAACCTTGTTTTTCTTATCTTTTTTTCTGATGACTCACATTTCAGTGCTTTCATGTCTAGATTCTCTTTTCTTTCTTGTTTCTCATCATGTTCATTCAGAAGATGTTCTTTCACTAGTTCCAAAATTTGTATTTCTATATTCTGTCAGTTTTCATCTTGAAACATACACACAGCAATATGCTCTGAATCATAAAATTCTGCATTAAATCTCAACACTTAAAAAAACCCATATTCTCAATATAGGTTTACCTGCACTTCTGTTGCCATTTTTATTTAGTACAAATTTATGAACGTTTTAAATTCATTGGCACTTATGAAACCTGAAATTTTATTTTACTGTTAGGAAGATTTTGGCTGCAAAAAACATAAAAACTAATGCTAAGTGATTTAAACCATAAGTACTTAATGCCACATAGAGGCATATGAAAGTACAGTGGTTCAGGATTAGTTGAAGTAGTAGTTCAATAATGGCTTCAAGGACTCAGGTTCTTCCCATTTTTCTTTTCCGCAATCTTTTAAATCAGTTTTATTGAGGCATAATTTATAAATAATCATTTTTAAGTATACAGAAGAGTTTTGACAAATGTATACTCATATAACCACTACTACAATCAAGAAATTGAGCATTTCCAACATTCCAAAAACTTCCATCAGCCCCTTTGCGGTCAATCCCATCTCCTCACATAATCTCTGGTAATTTCAAATAAATGGAATTAGATAGTACGCACTCCTTTGTGTTGTGAACTAAAATAAAATCTTAAGCCCCTCATCTGACTGAATGGTATTCCACTTGGCCAAGAGGACCCCAGGAAAACCTTAAAGCTGAGTTGCTGGCCATGAAGACAAGGGATGTCAAACACACCTTATCACGTCCCCTCCCTTTTGGAGTTACTCTTTGTTACAATAAGATACTAAATTGTTAACAGTCTAAAGCCGTGGGAGGCAAAGCTTAAAGCATACCTGCAGGCCATTAATTTACTTAAGAGATTATTCGAGTTTTGGTAAATGTCCAGTGACTTGTCTCTGATTAATAGACATCCTTATTTTAAGTTAAAACATTCCAAGCCTTTAGACAAAGCTTCATTTCTTTAACCAATTACAAATCAAAGAATCTTTAAAACCACCTTTAGTCTGTATCCTGTAACTCCCGGCTTCAAGATGTCCCACCTTTTGGGCCAAACCAATGTATGCTTTCCACACATTGACTTATGATCCTATGTGTAATTCCTGCCTCCATGAATATATACAACCAAACTGTAACCCAACTACCATGGGCACATTTTCTCAGAACCTCTTGAAAACATATGTGCTCTGGGCCATCATCCAGGTTGTTGCTTGTCTTGGTAGTTTGTTCCTTTTTATTGCTGAGTAATATTCCATTATATAGGTGATATATTACAATTTGTCTATCCATTCATCAATTGATGAAATTTGTTTCCAGGTTTTGGCTATTATGTATGAAGCTACTCTAAACATTCACATATAAGTTTTTGTGCAGATATAGGTTTACATTTCTCTTGAGTAAATACCTAGGAACATGAATTCTGGGTCATATAGTAATTAATATGTTTAATGTAATAAGAAACTGCCAAACTGTTTCCCAGAGTGGCTGTACCATCACCAGCAATATAAGAGAGTTCCAGTTGCTCCACATCCTTGCTAACACTTGGTATCTTAACAGTGTTTTTTGAAGAGCAAACATTTTTAATTTTGATGAAGTTAATTATCAATTTCTTCTTTTAGGTTTCCAGCTTTTATTATGATTATTATTATTATTGGACTTTCTAAGTACACAAATTAAAACACTACAAAGACTTTCTCCTAGGTTTTCTTTCAAAAGTTTTATAGTTTTAGCTCTTAGATTTAGGTCTATGAATTAATTTCAAGTTAATTTTTACGTGGAGTGTGAGTTAAGGGGTGAGGGTTTTTCTTCCTTCCTTTCCTTTTTGCATATATGGGTATCTAAGTGTTCTAACCTCATCTGTTGTATGTTCTTCCACTCCTGGTGTATTCGGTTTGTACTTTTTCCCACCCATGTATCGCAAGATGACTGTAGCTGTTCTAGGTACTACATCCAGAAGAATATCCTGGACAGGCTCCCTTTTTCTAGAAAGCGTTGAGGAAACTTTTTTCACCCCTTACTAACTAGACTTGACAAAGGTTTACTGTTTGATGTCTAAACTAATCACTGGACATGGGAATGGGGCCACCATGACTCATTTATTCATTCAATAAGGAAATGGTATGTTCTCTATATTCTTTCTAGGGGTTGGGGATACAGTAGTGACTAAAACAGATAAAAATGTTGCCTGACTTCATGAAGCATACAATTTACTGAGGAAGACTATTTGTCTATTGTCAAAATAAATATGTAAACTATATAGTACATTGCTATCTATTAATGGGAAATAAAGGAAAAGAGGCTATGAAGTATAGTCGGTGGGCTCAAATTTTAGATAGGGTGGTTAGGAAAGGTGTCACAGTTGACTTTTGAATAAAGACCTGGAGAAAATGATGGAGTAGGCCATATAGATACCAGATTGAAGAATGGTCCAGGCAGAAGGAAAAGTGCAAAGGGAAATTTTGGCCATAATTAGGGATGTCTGGGGACATTTGGTTGTCATAACTTGGGGGGAAAGGGAGTGCTGGGGAGGCCAGCGTTGCTGCTATATATCCTACAATGTACAGGACAGCCTATGTCTCGACCTTCCTCCTGCTCCAACAAGAAATTATCTGATCTGAATGTCGATGGTACCCAGGTTGAGAAATGCTGTTTTAAGTCATTGTAAAGACTGGTGTATACACTAGAATGACAGTGAAGTGTTGTCAGCTCAGAAATTAAGCTTTTAAGAGGATCACTTGGCTGTCTGTTGTGAGTAGACTAAAGGGGTAAAAAGGGTGGAAAACAAGTATAGCATTTAGGAGAGTATCCAGACAAGAAAATATGGTTTGGACCAGGATGAACCTAGTAGGGGTGGTCAGTGGTAGATTGTGGATATATTTTGAAGGTTGCGCTAACAGGATTTACTGACATACTGATATGTGCATGTGAAGGAAAGGAAAGAAGTATGAGTTATATGCTGTGGCTGGGGCTGCAGCTGTATCTTCCCAAAGAAAGGGACCTGGAGAAGTGGTGGAAATCTGAACACATTTGGAACGGGGGAAAGACTATGCATGTGGTTATTAGGTTAGGTAATCAATTGTATCTGTAACATATCTATATTATGGAAGTAAGAATGGACATTGTTGGATAAGTGAATGACTACTTTAAAGGGCATAATTATTCTAAAACCTAAGTTTCTTTAAAAACTGCTTTTATATTCACCACATCGTTTTTTAAGAAACATCTTCTCATGCCATCTTTCATTTTGGTGAGAGTTTGATAGATGTAGAAGTCCCAATTCCTTATCCCATCAAGGTCACTAAAGGTCTTCAATTTTCCTTTCAGTATTTGCACCCCAAGCAATTATTGACTTCTCCTGTGTACAATGTTGATGTATTGTTTAATAGTTGTTTTCTAAGCATTTTTGTCTACTATAAAATATTGTAAGCTGAGTCCTTATGTATTAGAAAACTACTTAATATAGTACTCTCACTTGTCAAAATAAACTTATAGCCTATAAACTGGGGTTAATTCCATTTCACAGATGAAAATGCTGAAGTTTAGTAAAGTAATTTCATTTAGTCAAGATTATCCAACTAGTAAATGGCAGAGCTAGGTCCTGAGCCAATATGCCTTTCAGGGCCTTAAACGGCTGTGTTTTAGGTCCTCTTACTCCACCTTCCCGTTCCAGGGGGCTTGGTTAGCAAGGTGAGTTGCTTGTTGAGAGTTCAATAAGGACTTGCCGATTGACTTGGAAGGTCCTGGTACTCAGGTCACGGTACTGGAGACCTAAAATTTTTCCTATACAAATGCACGTCGTGGTTATTTCACACCAGACTGATCCGATGGCTCATCCTCCAGACTCTGGCGGGAGAGGCTGGATGGCAACAATAAAGCTCCCATTCCCGATTTAGCCCTGTCACTCTCTGTGCTTCCCCCGGGCGTCTCCAGGCGTGGACAGGCCGCCGGCAGGGCACCGCCGGCAGTGGCCCGTCCGAGGCGTCGCGGGCCGTGGGGCTGGCACGGACCCGCCCGGCGCGGCCCCGCCGGAGGGAGGTCGGCCTGGCGCTTCCCGAGGGCCGGCTCGGGCGCAGGGCCCGCCTCCCCGCGGGATTGGAGGCCCGCGGGCCCCGCCCGGCCCGGCCCAGCGAGGCCGGCGGGAGGCGGCGCGCACGGCGGGACGGCGGGAGAGCCGACACCCGGTCAGTCAGCTCCGGCCCGGCGGTTCCGGGGGTCGGGGCGGGACCCCAGCAGGTCCCCGGCCTGCCCTCCGCCTGTGTGGCCGCGCCCCAGGCCCGGGGAAGGGCTGCCGTCGGAGTGGGCCTCCGGGGCGGGGTCGTTGCTTCAGTGGTCGGTTCCCGACTGTTCCCTAACTCAGAGTAAGAACTGGCGGCACCTTCAACCCGCGTCTGCTAGAAGTGGGCTTGGAGGAGTTAGGTGGAAAAGAGTTGAGCTTTTCTTTTTGCCGGAGCAGAGAACGCGAGGCGGAAGTCAGTCTCCCGGCGCCAGCGGCCTTCCGGGGCTTGGGGCGGGACCCGGCCGGGGGTCCCGGGGCCGCCGAGGAGGGGCCGCGCTGCTTTCGTTTCCTCCCCCGGTGTCAGTGGCTGCGGTCGGCCTGGAGCCCGGCTCTGGTTCATGTTAAGGCCCCTGGGTATCCTTTGTCGCTGGAAACTCGTGTTGCCCGCTGATCACAGCCCTGGGAAGTTACCCGGAAGCAGCAGGGAGGCCGCCCCCAGGATGTGCATTTCATATCAGGGGCTCCTTTCAGGTCTTAAGTGCTGGTGCCACTGACTTGCCCCCACACTGTGTTTGCTTTGTAATTATTTAGAATTTATGCTCTACTCAATAGTTGTTTTTCAAAGACTTTAAGTTTTAAATCAGCAAGTGGATAATGGGCATCAGTATACGTAATGTATTGGTCAAGGGAAACCTCCCTAAAAACTTTCTACTTGATGATACAACTCGTTAGTCACGGTTCACCATTCCAAATTCCTGGCTTCCCTTGTGTTCCTGCTGGGAGGAAGACAGGTGAATTTTGTTGAGGTTATAGGCTGTGTTCCTTCACTCTGCCTGGGGCGTTGCTATTGTTAAGTAAAAGCAGGGCTTTGGATTAAGTAGGTTAAGGAGGGAAAAACCTATTCAAGGAAAAATGGATACTTTCTCATATGGAAATGGGAAGTTTATATGAAGAAAACTTTACATTTATGTATATATATATTTATAATTAAATTTCATATCAAAAGCATTCATCAGTTAAAAAAAATTCTTTAGAAATACTTAGAAGATCACCATTACCTTTAGTTAGTTTCAGGCCTATATGCTGGTATATTTTTTTCCCTAAGAAATTTTCTTCAACTTAAAATCTCCCATTGTAGGCCGGGCGCGGTGGCTCACGCCTGTAATCCTAGCACTCTGGGAGGCCGAGGCGGGTGGATCGCTCGAGGTCAGGAGTTCGAGACCAGCCTGAGCAAGAGCGAGACCCCGTCTCTACTAAAAATAGAAAGAAATTATCTGGCCAACTAAAATATATATAGAAAAAATGAGCCGGGCATGGTGGCGCATGCCTGTAGTCCCAGCTACTCAGGAGGCTGAGGCAGTAGGATCACTTGAGCCCAGGAGTTTGAGGTTGCTGTGAGCTGGGCTGACGCCACGGCACTCACTCTAGCCTGGGCAACACAGTGAGACTCTGTCTCAAAAAAAAAAAAAAAAAAAAATCTCCCATTGTGATATTTGCTAACCTGTGTACAATTACAATTAATTGATTAAAATTGTATGGCTGTACTGCAGAGATTTTGCTTTCATTGTTGGTGGTACAGCAGTAATCTCTGAGGCAGGGCTATTTTCACTTTGATGAAGTGAGGAAGAGAAAGGGTAAGAAGGCAAGAAGCGAAGAGAGTAGTTTGCTAGCCCTGAAACTACTCAGTGACCTAGTATTTTACTAAATTATATATCCATGAAAATCCCTTGATCATTTAGCAAATATTTACTGAGTACCTACTCTAGGTCAGATGCTTTGCTTGGTAGCAATGATGTGTATAAATACATTACCGTTGTCTGTATTTTCGCAATATAAAACTATTCTTTCCTAGTAACTGAAGACCTTTTCATTTTTAACACTTAACAGTCTCACCTAGAGGAGTATTTCCATGTATATGAAATTTATTTTATTTTTGTCATTGGAAATTAATCACTTGTTTCTTAAGGTGTATTCTGCACTGTTAATATGTATTATAGATTCTCTAAATGAATTTTGGAAATGTTGAGTTAAATGAAATTAAACAGATTGGTTTGTTTTTGTTTTTTAATATAAGTACCTCTTAGATTTCAATATTGTATGTGAATTTCTAATTTGAATATAGTATATGGCTTTCCCATATTGAATTGACTGTAGAATCTTAATTTCTGGGAACCTGGGAAAGTTCCCATAGAAGACATTTTGGGAAATGTAGTTTAACGCTAAGGAGTTTTTTTGTTTGTTTTTATTTTTACCCATTTATCTCACCCTTCCTGCCAACAGAAGTGATGCCACCAAGAAGAAATGAGAAATACAAACTTCCTGTTCCACTTCCAGAAGGGAAGGTTCTGGATGACATGGAAGGCAAACAGTGGGTACTGGGCAAAATGATTGGCTCTGGAGGATTTGGATTGATATACTTAGGTAATGTATAAGTGTAAATTATCAAATATTCTTATATATGTGACTGTTACTGCCATTATTTAATAATTAAAAAAATTGAAAAATATAGAATTCATAAATATACTTTATTAGAATTCATGAATGTACTTTATTAAGTAGTAATATGAAGATAGTTAACGTTTAGTACAATGTCTAGGGTTTATGACATGACTGACCTACTCCTTGTTGTCCATGTTTTTCTGAATACCTCTTAGAAGTCTTTTCAGAGCATAATTATACAATCTGCCAGACAGAATGCTAATGTTCCTTTTTTGAGAGCTTGTTTTCTTGGAAACATGCTTTTTACAGCTCAGAAACCACAACTGTATAAATACAAACACTTTATGTTTGTGAATCTTAATCATTAATATTTAGGTAATGCAATGGTCTAGTCATTGCTTAACTGAGCTCCACTGACGAGTTAATAGATAAGGCGTCTATTGCATAGAATGAATTAACTTCTCTCTTGTGTGTCTAGAGTGGTATTAATTATATGCCATCCTTGGGATACTTGAGAAGGTAGGCACTCAGATTATTTTCTGTGTTCTGTGGTACAGGTAAGGAATCTTGGCAGGCTATGCTTTTACACTGCATTTAAACGTCTAAAAATTACACTGAATTTAAATAAATCAGTCAGGGCTATCTTAAATCCGTAGTGGAATGAGGAGGGGATACCCATTATAAGACTGGATTTGGTGAATAAAATAAGATAAATATGAATGATTTTTTAAAAAATACCCTCAAGGATAAATTCTCCTAAATGTATTATCTCATATTACATCTGTTTCCATAGATGTTTAAGAAGTTAATAAAAGAGTCATGGATCATGAAGGAAAAAGATTCTCTTCTGATAAAATTAAGATTGTAGTTTTGAATGAATGGATGAAATTTGGTCAATAAGCAGCTGCTTGTTAATTACCTTAGTGTCTAATCTAGTTGGAAAGGCAAGATCAGCACAAAAAAAATTTATGGGCTAAGTAAAGGATAGTTTCCTCATTTAAAGGGTCCAAACTTGTTTGAAAAATGCTGATTCTAAGTGCTAGATTGAGCGGACAGGCAGCACTGTACAATAAGAATGTCATGTAAGCTGCATATGTAATTTAAAAGTTTCTAGGAGCTACATTAAAATATGTTAAAAGAAACAGGTGTAATTTATTTTAGTAATCTGTTATTTAATCCAATATATCCAAAATAAAATTCCAATATGTTAACATGAAAAAATGAAATATTTTACTTTTTTAGGGAAGGTCTTTAAAATCCAGGGTGTATCTAGTCTCAAGGGCTCAATAACCACATATGGCTAGTGGCTACCATATGAGATAGTGCAGATGAAGACCATGTGAGTGCTTGGAATCCACAGAGGGTAGAATTCCCTGTCGAATAAGTGTTTGAAAATTGGAATTAGTGAATTCTCTTTTATAACGAAGAGTTAAGATCTCTAGTATACTATCTGGACTCAAGGTTAGAGATATGGAGTTGAATAAATTATTTCCGATGTGTCTGAGCTATAGTCTTAGATCCCACAGCTTATCACTTTTATTTTCCTAATGTTTGAATTATTTGAGTAATATCAAAGAACTAGAGATAAGCATTGATTGGAATCATATCTTTTTTGTCTTTTAAAAATGTAAATGTTATATGTATTAATATGTATTTAAATTCAAGTGCATTTTTAAAACTGAATAGTATGTCTGTACACATGTATGTATATATGTCTACAGATACTACTGGTGTGGTTCCTGTTATGAAAAAGGAATGTATTTGCTCAGGCATGTGACGTATTGTTCATATTTAAATATAGAAAAGTTCTTCTTTCAGTCACATTTTTAAACTTATTTTTTGTCATTACCAAAATACTACTGTTTTACAACATATTTCAGGGTTTAATATGTTATACAGCACCCTCTACTATCTGAATTTTATTTTTATTTATTTGGAGACAAGGTCTCCCTCTGTTGCCCTGGCTAGAGTGCTATGGTGTTATCATAGCTCACTGCAACTCCAAACTCCTGGTCTCAAGTGATCCTCCTGCCTCAGCCTCCCAAGTAGCTGGGACTACAGGTGTGTGCCACCATACCTGGCTAATTTTTTTATTTTTTGTGGAGATGGAGTCTTGCTGTGTTGCTTAGGCTGTCCTCGAACTCCTGGGCTCAAACAGTCCTCCCACCTCATCCTCCCAAAGTGCTAGGGTTCCAAGCATGAATCACTGCACCCAGCTCTATCTGGTTTTTAGAACCTGGACCCTAGAAAGATTAGTAAGTGCATACCACTGGGGAAACATTTTTAAGAAATGTTTAGCTATTTTGAGAAAAAAGTCTCCATACTTCAGAATATATAATAAAGCTGTATGTTCCAAATGTTGTCATTGTTCCATCAGAAGTGATGCTAATGAATCATAGGATCAGTTTAACTTCATTAAACTTAGTTTTTACTATTTTCAAAGCTATATAAGCAAATTCATATGAAATTACATCATGTTTTTGCATTTTATCATGACTTTCATCCCTCCCTGTATATAAATAAAGAAAAGAAGCAATTAAATTCAAGTTTTCTTCAATACTTTGTGTCCAGCTACATTCTTTTCAAGTATAATTTCCAGATACACTGTTTTGGCAGACACTTTATCAGCATTTGCTGCCTGAGGCTGAGAAGAAACTAGCTTCTGTGTCTAACTCATTGTGCATGTACAGCTGTCCTCTAGCTTTGAGATCAATAGCCAAGGCCTTTCAGTAATCAGCAACTCACAGTAAAGGGGTAGGGGCAGAGAAGTGGGTATTTACTCGACTTGGAGAAATCATGTGCCTGTAGCATTAACAGGAATAGTTATAAGAGAGAAAAGAAAAGTTTGAATACAAGAACAAAGTCAAGGTTCTTTCTTTGTATATGAAAAGAGAGGGGGGTGAAGAAGGAAGAAAGGAAACTGGTTTAGGGGATGGGAAAAATTGTTCTCATTTTAGTATCAAATAAGTGAAAAAGTTTCTAAAACTCCAGGGAAGGAGAGAGAACTGAGGGTTTGAATTCTACTTTAATGCTAGGCTTAACATAGAACCGAGTAAACTAAGGGAGAATTGCATAAATAAGAGCAGGGATTTTGGTGTTTGGTCTGAGTTGAATCCTGACCTGACTAAGCCACTTAAAAACTGAGTTACTTTTACCTAGTTACTTAATCGTTTGGATTCTTTGTTTCTATTCTGTATAATTGGGATAATAATAATTATGAGGATTAAATGAGATAATTTTTTAAAGAACTTGGTAAACTCTTAATAAATGTTAATTATGCACTTAGAATTTTCCATTCTAAATATCCAGGGTCACAGTGGATTAGGATGGTGACAAAGACCTCCATTGGAAGGGTTTTTTAGTTATCCTGCCATGGACTCAGGTGGAGTTAGTTACTAATGTGGTAAAACTAGGAACATAGAGAATGTCAGCAGGAGACTTTATGACATTTTATTTATCAACCTATATCTTTTTCTTCCCTTAAAATTTAGTATAATAGCTGTGATGGATGGTGAAAAGTTCTCATTTAAACTGTATTTTATCTGCTTTAGATATGAAAGATGCTGGGTTTCAGAAATTATTCAATATCTAGAAAAACAGAATTGTAGTATACACTTCAGCTACATTCCTTTGAAGGCTGATTATATGAGTAAAAATAAATATGATTTATCTGTGGAAGTTTTTGTTTTTTGAAGTTTGGCATAGTGATGACCATTTAGCATCTTTGGAGTGTCAAGACAGAATAGATGTTCGACAGTTATTTGCCTAAGAGATTGAGACTGGGGTTGGAGCACTTTATCAAACAAGTTAGTTTGCTTTGTCCTCTTCTGTGATTATAGATGTCACTCTTAACTCCAGTCTGCAGTCTTACAGATGAGTACCTTTAGTCACAAGGAAAGATGAGTCAAGGAAACTATCATGATTTCATCTAGGAGAATGTACATCTGCTTTATTGATGGTAAATCAATAGCATTAACTTTATTATTAAAGAATAGCACATTATTATAGCTAAAATTAATGGTGGTGAAGCCTTACGATTGGATCATTTATTCATGGATAAATGTTTAAACTTCATCCAAGTGACCGTTAGGCATTTTTGGGGACATCCTGTCAGATTACCCTAATTTTGTACTTTTGAAACATGGAATCTTTTGGGGGAGATTTTTAGAAATTATCAAAGTTTAACTCATTTATCAATAAAGAAACATTTCTATTTATGAAGAAATAGAAAGAAAACATTTGTGCCTGTATGGTTTTTATTTTTTAGTCAGCTGTAATGGATTGATTGTTTTTAAGATATGCAGAATAATGTTCACTAAAGTCCAGTGATCATGCTAGCAACAAGGTAGAGTATTGGAATACATATTGCTTCATTCACATTGCAGTATTATATGCTATTTTGGCAGTGTTTTATAGAGACAGCTTTAAGATAAGCAGTTAGTCTTATTTGACACAATGCAACATTATGGTGCCACTGCAATTGTTAGTAGGCAATTTTGCAAATGATACTGTGGGGGTGAAAATAAGGGAATAAATGTGGAAATAAGGATAATTTATACTAGAAATCATAGTATGTGATAAATTAGTTCCCAGATGAAGGTGTAAATAATGGAAAATAACTCAAAAAGAAGGGATCACTTGGTATTTTGTAAATTTAGTGCACTTGTTGGACCTTTAAACAAGAAGTAAAAGTCCCTAGAAGATGTATTTTAATTTTGTATGTGTTTTAATTTTGAGTTTTTAAAGAGATAGCAGTGCTCATTTACCTATCAGTTAAGAAATCTAAGCTGTTAAGAAGGTTTGGGTTCTTCTATAAAAAGAAAGTTCTTGTAAGGCCTAGCCTTTGCTTGTGTTTTCATTTTTTTAAATGTCCTCTTTTTAACATATTTTTTATTATGGTTCTTTATTTGTAGCATTTTACTGTCAAACTTTTTTGCCTTAAGGGAAGGTTTATAAACTACTTCATTCTTCAGTGTGCTTATATATTATGTCTATTCCATTTTACCTGTTACTATCTTGTAACTGTTTACAGTGGTCAAGGTTTTTTTTTAAAATTTGAAACCTATTGCTATGGGGAAATTTTGTCTTCCTGAAATGAGCTCACCTCTATTGCCACACAATAAAAGAACTCTCAGTTTTTGAGAGCTTCTGGCCTCCTTATGAAATATGGATAGACTTCTGCTTCTGAAGTGTTTTAGGTTTTTCCCTTTAGATAAGGAAGAAGAGGAATAAATAGTATGAGGTGTGTTTCTTCTTTTAAGACACAAGAATATCTATAAAATAAATGAGAAGAAAATTAAGATACTTTAAAGCTTTAAATGAGAGTTCATTAGAAACTAGCTATTGGGATGATGAATCTTTGTTCATCACCCACACTTAAAGGTACTTTTGGCTTTTATACTACTTAAATACTTGATTTTGCAATTTGTGCTTCTTTTAGAATGTTTGCCTCTTATAGCTCCATTACATGACTGAGTTTTTCCTGAACACTATATAGTATTCTATATGAACGAATATTTCAGGAGAAAAGATAGAAAACTCAGTAATTATTTCAAGATAGTTGTTGAAGACTTCCATTGTTTCTTTTTAAAAGGATGACCTTTAGTTAGCCAGGTGGATTTATCCTTTCTTTAACATCACCAATCAAGTAATACTTGAGGGAAAAGATTCTGTAGAAAGACATCCATTGAAGGCCAGAAACATCTACAGATGCAATATGATCCCAAGCAATGAAGCATGTGGCCCTTCATTGGCATTATATGATAACAGGAGGATCTTCTGGCAGAAGAACTGACTTTTGCTGCGTTCTGCATGCTGCCCCTCCAAACCCATATTTGATTGGCACCTATGCCCTATTGAAACTGGCATCACACCTTCTGAATGGGCACAGTGCCAGGCAAGCAGATGGGTATGGGCAAAAGCATGCCAGAAACCCAGTATGTGAATCAAGTTTAAGTATCAGGGGCCCAAACTCCCATCCAGGGATATAAAAACTGCAGTCTGTTGAGAGCTTTTTGTGCTTAAGGTTAAAGGACATGCCATTTCTACTCCAGCTTAGAGGTTGATTAATTTTGAAAGTCAAATAGGAGCTCCTGTGGCTGTATCAGGCAAAATTCTATCTTTGGTGAATGAGAATTACTACTTCGTGTAGGGAAGGGAAAGTATTGTAATGAAGTTTCCAGTGAGAGTTACTCTCCAGCAAGTGCCTCCAGCACTTAAGCAGCATGCATTCAGTGGAGATGAATATTCCTATTCTCCTACAGAGCCAGGTGCAATCAAAGCCAGATCTTCAACCTGCTGCAGTAAAGAACCCTAAATTTAGAAAGGGCAAGCAAAGTTTAGAAGAACTCCTTGGTGGCAGCTCTTCTCACCATGAGCTGATGAAGCTTCACAAAAGTGTATAAAGGAGATGAAGGGAAAACTCCAAATAAAAAACCTTCATAATATTTCAGCCTGAAACAGAAAGGTCTTTAATAAACCAAAGCAAAAAGTTTAGTCCTTTCTCCTCAATGCAGAAATTCTTCTGAATTTTCTATCAATAAAAATTTAGTTAACCAAAATGTTAGAACCAAATTAATGCATAAGTAACTAAACTTCCTATTTTTACATTTATTTCATTGCATGTCTGTCATGTATATAAACTTTGCTTCTTGAATAATGGATTTTGCATAAAATTGAGTTCTAAACATCATATTCCTTATGATTGTCTCACACCCACTACAGAACTCCCCCTTCCCCCAAAAAGAGGGCACCGTTCCTTGTGATCATTTTAGTCACATCTTCTAAGTGCTCTTAAATTTACAGGAATGCCTGTAAGACCAGCTGTGGCCAAGAGAAGCTTTTCCTAATCGCCTTATAGCCATTGCTTTTGCTTTTCCACTGTGTAAACTTTATCTATGAACAGATTCCATGAGACCGTTGTGAATACTTCAACGTATTCAAAACATATAACTGCCACAAATTAAACTACTAAAACTAAAGCTGGTGCACTGTAACTGCCAAGTAAAACTGGCACGTCCCTCTGTCAGACTGCAGGAGAGAGTGCCATACAGTCCTCGGAAAACACAATTCATCCAGAAGCACTCTTGTCACTTGCTCTGATATTAAACCAGAGAAAGTGACATTAATTAAAGAAGTGACATGAGCCAACAAAGGCAATGAATTTTAAGCTTTGGCTCATGTGCAGACCTTAATCCAACCTGTTCTGCTTAGGTATTGTGGCCATTTTTGAAGAGTAGTTAGTGTGGCTACTTTCACTGCTCCTCCTCTCATCGTGCCATTTTGAAACACATTTGCAGGAAACTAACATTTTATATCCAGAGTTGGACTGGTTAATTGGCACACTGGTAGTCATTGCAGGGCTTCCCAAAATAGTGTGGTGGCATGTGATGCATTTATTGCACTTGATAACTGTGTGAGATGTACAACAACTAGAGGTACAGGAGAGTTGGTCTAACAAAAAGGCAAGCAACAGCCAAACAGCAGAGCACCTAGTCTTGGTAGACTGGAAGCTGGGAGGGTCTGTTGCTAGGACTTGTGGAAACAAATGGTAGCTGGTAGCTGTTATGAAAATTGTAGCATGTTAAACAGGCAAGCAGGGGAGTATTCATAACTTCTCTCTCTTTGTTTCATAGTGTGCTTTCTTGCGATATTCGTTATTTCATATGATTACTATTTTGTACACTGTCTTTTTAACCATTCCTCATACACACATGCGTGCACACTCACACATTATAAATTCCTTATAGACAGTCACACAGAATGCTTAAATATGGCCTTGCATGTTATAGCTTTTCAAAAATGATATCTTAAATTAACTCTAGAACTAGTCTGTTATGGAAAAATGATTTTCCTAATAGGTTGTCCGAGACTAAATTTTTTGCTTTATATGTGGTCTGTATATAAGGCACTGTACTTTCAGATTTAGAGACATTATTTTGTATATTTTGGGGAGTTTGTGGAAGTATCTCTTCATTCCCTTTTCAAGTAAATTTTTAAAGTAAAAAAAGCTGTGTACTTAATTTATAGATTGCAGCATTTATTGGGAAAAGTACTCTGTTAATGCATAGTATAGGGGATTTAAAAAATGGACATTGTGTTAAGACTACCAGTTTTGTGTTTAGAATAAAACATTTCTACTGAATAGCATTTAATTGAAGTAGACCTATTAATAATAGCAAGTAAAAACTTTTGTGGGGAAATGGATGCTGTTTACTGTAAAATGAATTGACTTGTAGGCATGTAACATGCATAAGAAATCAACTTTTCAAAGAATGTAAACACAAATTTAACAGAAAATAAGTTATTGGAATTTCTTTTAATCTAAGTCTGAAAGGTTTGATTAAGGGTTTTGTACATAGTCAGAAGCTTTTGTTATGGTTTCTGGGCATAGGTATTTTATGTTTGAGATTGGGAATTTTCTATCTATGTAATTAGTTATGAAGTTTAATGTACATTTTTTTATATCAGGCAGACAATGGCTTCAAAGAGACAGCAGTGCTGCAAAGGAGCAAGAAGAGAAGGCCAAAGTTGACACACAGAGAGGCAAAACAGTGTAGGAAAAAATCAACACGTTTTGCAAAATCAATCATTGAAAATGTGTCAGCATTCAGGAGACTGTCTTTAATTTGCAATCCAAGTGAAATAGAGTATTTAAATATGAGAGGCAGTATTATTGAGCCCAGCATGCCTGCTACCACTTGTTTGACTAGCTCAGAATAGAACACTGAGAAGCAAGGGCTCAAAGTTAAATGAACATTTATACATTTTAAAATCAAATGAAAGATTCAGAGTATATTCATGAATTAAAATTTTTTTTCAGAACCCTAAATTTAATCAGCTAGAATTACTTTTAAAGTGTCATTCTATTTAACTTTTGGGAATGATGAATTTGCCTTTTAATAAGGATGCTGTATTTTATCATGAAGATGAAACAAACTGTCTTTTGTTAATTATTCCCCAGAGACACTGGCCATTTTTCTCTCTCCAATGCTTAGTGTGGAGTAAAGGCAGCTTCCCGCAAATTTATTTCAAGGAAGAGCAATTGGAAGCTTCAACATGTGTGAAAGAGGCGCATGGAGAACATAGCTTCCATTTCAGGTATTCTGTGTGCCACCTAATGAACCTCTTAGAGGTGATGTTGCCAAAGCCCCACTGAGAAGGCCGTGAACATAGAAAACAGAAAAGTAAGAAAGAATGAAAGAAGACTCTGGCAAAGAGTAGCGGATGTGTCGATTTGTCTGTGGCATCTGATAACTGCTGGGACTAGTTTTTGAAATCTTTTTTAGAAAATTATCATCTTCATCATCAACTACTAAAATCTTTAACTTAGTGTGTGCCAAGCTCTGTGCTAAGTGCTTTATTTCATTAATCCTCCCAGCAACTTAATAAGGAAGATATTAAGGCCTAAGGAGGTTAAGTAAATTGCCTCCAGGGCAAAGTTTTAATAATTGTCTCCATCTACATCTGTACTCCGGTTTCTTTGCTCTACTGATTGATGTCCCTTGTCAAAGAACGCTTTGAATTTATTGCTAGCCAGAGAAAATAGTGGCAAATGGCATGCTTATGACAAGCTCATTTCTAAAGTAACAGCAAAATATGTAATTGATAGTATTGGCAGCTAATTTAAGAAATCTGTTAGTGATGATGCTAATAATGGTGTCATTTTCATTCAGATTGACAACTCAAGGCGTAGAGCATCAGTGATATGTTTTTAATATTATTAAGATCACAAAAATCTGTGAAAGAACATCTGATATTTATAGTAAACCTAATGTTAAGCACTGGAAAAAATACATTAAAAATGTACCATGTCTTAGATCAAATATTTTTATGAAAAAAAGTGAGAATAGTCATCTAGTAGTGCATACAATCTGATTGAGAAAGATTTGGTGGATTTTTATGCTTTTGCAAAAATGAATAAATTTATCTAGCTTATAGGAATTTTATACATTGTTTGAGTCAAATAAGCAACAGGAAGATCTAAAGAGGCCTCTTTAAATCCCTGTGATACGATTTTAACAAGTATATAAAAATAGATTTAAAAAAATATATTGAATTATTCTTGACCATGTTTTTTTCCACTGGATAATAATTTAAAGATACACTGCTTAGGAGACTAGGTTTTTTTAAAGAGGAAAACAAACAAAATACTTAGATTAAAGTGGAATCTTGTTAAAGACTATGTCCCCTTACAGAATTTGTTTCAAATACCAAAATATTTTATTTGTAACATGTCTAGGTTTTAGAAAATTATTCAGTTCTTTCAAGATATTACACAATAGTAATGATTTATTGTAAACCTATAGGTGATTCATGAAAAAGTTAGAACATTTCATGTAGAGTTAAACCCTTAGGTGTTTTTAATAGAGAAGAGATATTTATTAGCTACTGCAATGCTCGTTTTTATGCTAGAATACTTTTTTTTTCTTTGGCATATATACATAGCAAGGAAAAGAATGAGCAAAATACAAGCTATTATATTAAATACATGTATTTGAGCACTTATGGTGATATGGGGTTGTTAATTTCAAATTCTGGAGAATGTGAAGAAAAGCTATTTGTTACTTGATCTTATTTCTATTAAAAAATCATGTGTTACAGTTCTTAGATCTCTAGTGTCAAATGTGAGTAGTACTATTGAGAATGGAGTATTAGTTATATAAACTTTCTTTCTGACAAGTATTAGGAGGATGGTAGACAAAGTAAAATTGACAAAAAAATTCCTACAAATTACACTTAAAAGTGAGAAGACTGAACAAAGCTGTCTATCTAATGGGGAAATGAAAATGGGAAGAAACAATTGTATGGTCTTTTATAATCAGAATTTCTGCTCTAGCAGAAAGCTTTGAGGAAGTATAAATGTTTTGAAATTAACTAGTTTAATGTAAAGAAATCTTTGTAAAAATAGGATATTTTTATTGGGAGGAAAGACCTTTAAGTTCCTTTTGACTTTGAAAACCTGTGAGATCCTGGAAGATGGTGTTAAATATGTAAATGCTCTGTCGATATTGAAACATGGACATAGGCACTGGCATTAAGGAAAGGACTGATGCAGCTGAGTAAAGAACTAGTTATACTAATAATGAACAAGCAAAGCAAATCTAAGTCACAGAAAAATGACATACAGAGATCATCAAGAGGTAAAAATAATGGCTGTATTATCTGTTTATATAGTGTATCTTTGGATAATAAGAAAAGCACACGCAATTGTAAAGACACGTAAAGCAGAGACCATAATGAAAAATGTAGGAAAAATTTCCTTTATTTGCAGCCTAATTACAGCATAAATATTAGAAAGTGTTTCAAAAGAGTGGGAATAGGGCTGGGGTAAAGATTCTTATATAATAGATTTTTAAACCTAACAAACAGAATTTCTAATATCACTTAAGGAAAGGAGGTCAGGAACTACTTCAGCCCTTACTTTGTAGACTTGAAAATAGAAAGACTTCATGACAGCAAAGGGAAATACGACTATCATTCCAGTATATTGTATGGCCAAATAGAATGTCCCTTAGGAGAGAGAAGGAAATATTTGAAATATTTGAGATCTTAGGAAACCTGAAGTCATTTCATAATAGATTATCACTAGAATAAAATGATTGAAACAGACTTACAAGAGATAAATTAACTAAAATATTAAGAAAAGATTTGATGATACAAAGTAAAACTAATAAAAATTATGGAACTTATTTTAAGAACTGAGTTATACACACAGAATTTTACAGTGAAATTCACGTTTCTAGATTAATGAATTGTCGTTCAAATTATAGAGTTAATAGCTAAACCAACAAGTTAAGTTATGTATCAACCCTTCAAGCAAGCTCCAAATGTATTTAGTTAATAATAATGCAAACAGCTGAGTTAGTTATCAGTGTTAAGTTTGAGAAATAAATGGATTGAAAAACATAATGTTGTAAGATGAAATAAGCGTGTAATGTATATCACAGCCAGTAGGTAATTGGTGAAGGAGAGCAAATAAAAATAATAGAAATTATTAGATTATAATACAATTGTCAGTTACTACATTAGATAAAAAGTCTTAAACCCTCTATTAAAGAATATTATTGGTAGAACCCCATAATTGCCAAAAGAAAAATACTTAAGATAAAAAGACACCAAAAGGTAATATTTTTCATGCACATGTAAGAGTAAAACAATAGCAGGATTTCTTGTTATTTTACATTCCATAGTAAAAATCATTAAGAGAGTAAACAACAATGTTATATGAGGTGAAAGGTTAATAAAACATAGTGAAAACATAATGATAGAATTTAGTATGATGAGAATGCTACTGTTTATTTTTATCCTTGAAGAGGAAATCTAGCAGCCATCCAATAAGAAATTATTGTTAAGTATAACTGGAAATATTATAAATAATTCAGAAAATGACAAAGCAGTTACTGCTGAGTCTTTACTCTGGTCTCTAAGGAACTCAGGTACAGAGGTGAATGGGGTAGGGGTTCTGGTCTCCACTCCCATGTTTCAACCTCAGTATTTCTGCTTTATCTCCTCTATATCAGGCACACCTCATCCTATTGCACTTCACTTTATTGCGCTTCATAGATACTGTGTTTTTCACAAATTGTAGGTTTGTAGCAACCGTGCAATAAGCACGTCTGTCAGTGCCATTTTTCCGATAGTATGTGCTCACTTCATGTCCCATTTTGATTATTCCCACAGTACTTCAAACTTTCATCATTATGTCTGTTAATGGTGATCTGTGATCAGTGATCTATAATTACTATTGTAATTGTTTTGGAGAACCACAAGCCATGCCCATATAAAACACAAAACTTAATTGATTAATGTTGTGTGTGTTCCGACTATTCCATCAACTGGCCATTCCCGTATCTCTCTCCCTCTTCTCAGACCTCCCTATTCCCTGAAACTCAACAATATTGAAATTAGGCCAGTTAATAACCCTACAGTGGCCTCTAAGTGTTCAAATGAAGGGAAGAGTCACACATATCTCACTTAAAATCAAAAGCTAGAAATGATTACGCTTAGTAGGGAAGGCATGTCAAAAGCCCACGTAGGCTGAAAGCTAGGCCTCCTGCATAAGTTAGCCAAGTTGTGAGTACAAAGGAAAAGTTCTTGAAGGAAATTAAAAGTGCTACTCCAGTGAACACATGAATAAGAGAGTGAAACAGTCTTATTGCTGATATGGAGAAAGTTTTAGTGGTTTGGATAGAAGATCAGACCAGCTACAACATTCCCTTAAGCCAGAACCTAATCCGGAGCAAGGCCCTAACTCTTCAATCCTATGAAGTCTGAGAAAGATAAGGAAGCTGCAGAAGAAATGTTTGAAGCTAGCAGAGATTGGTTCATGAGCTTTAAGGAAAGAGGCTGTCTCCATAACGAGAGTGCAAGGTGAAACAGCAAGTGCTGATGTAGAAGCTGCAGCAAGTTATACAGAAGATCTAGGTAAGATAATTGATGGGTGGCTGCACTAAACAACAGATTTGCAGTGTAAACAGAACAGCCTTCTACTGGAAGAAGATGCCATCTAGGACTTCATAGCTAGAGAGGAGAAGTCAATGCCTAGCTTCAAAGGACAGGCTGACTCTCTCTTTAGGGGCTAATGCAGCTAATGCTCATTTACCATTGTGAAAATCCTAAGGCCCTTAAGAATTATACTAAGTCTACTCTGCCTGTGCTCTATAAATGGAACAACAAAGCCTGGGTGACAGCATATCTGTTTACTGCGTGGTTCCCTGAAGATATTAAGCCCACTGTTAAGCTCTTCCGCTCAGAAAAAAAAATTTCTTTCAAAATATTACTGCTCATGGACAATTCACCTAATCACCCAAGAGCTCTGATAGAGATGTACAAGGAGATTAATGTTGTTTTCATGCCTGCTAGCACAACATCCATTTTGCAGCTCATGAATCAACAAATAATTTTGACTTTCAGGTCTTATTTAAGAAATACATTTTGTAAGGCTATCGCTGCCATAGTGATTCCTCTAATGGATGTGGGCAAAATGAATTGAAAACCATCTGGAAAGGATTCACCATTCTAGATGCCATTAAGAACATTTGTGATTTGTGGAAGGAGTCAAAATATCAGCATTAACAGGAGTTTTGAAGTTGATTTCAACCCTTCTGTATGACTGAGAGGTTCAAGACTTTAGTGGCGGAATTAACTGCAGATGTTGAAATAGCAAGAGAACTAGAATTAGAAGTGGAGCCTGAAGATGTGACTGAATTGCTGTAATCTCATGATAAAATTTGAATGGATAAGTAGTTGCTTCTTATGGATGAGCAAAGAAAGTGGTTTCTTGAAATGGAATCTACTCCTGGTCAGATGCTATGAATGTTGTTGAAATGACAACAGAGGATTTAGAATATTACGTGGACTTAGTTGGTAAAACAGTGGCAAGGTTGGAGAGGACTGACTCTAATTTTAAAAGAACTACTGTGGATAATATCCTATCAAACAGCATCACATGCTACAGAGAAATCTTTTGTGAAAAGAAGCACGGCAGACTTCATTGTTGTCTTATTTTAAGAAATTGCTACAGCTGTGCCAACCTTTAGCAGCCACAACCCTGATCATTCAGCACCCACCATCAACATCGAGGCAAGGCTTTCCACAGCAAAAAGATTACTATTTCCTGAAGGCTCAGATTATCATTGGCACTTTTTAGCAGTAAAGTATTTACTGCTAACCACTGACAACCACTGAGCTGTTCTCCATCACTATAAATTTGTCTTTTTAGGCATGTACAGGACTACTGTAAATGGAATCATGTGGTATGTAATCTTTTGAGATTTTTTTTTTTCCCTTTGCATAATGCCTCTGAGATTGATTCAAGTTGTGCATATTAGTAGTTCGGTTCTTTATTGTCAAGTAGTATTCTATGGTATGGATGTATCACAGTTAGTTTATTCTAACATTGAAGGACATTTGGGCAGTGTGATTCCTTCAGTTTTTTTTGTTCAAAATTGTTTTAGCTATTTTAGTTCCTTTGTTTTTCCAGATACATTTTATTATCAATTTTATATTTATAGAAAAAGCTTTGTGGGGTATTTTGATTGGTATTGAGTTGAATCTATAGAAAAATTTGGGGAGAATTGACATTTTAACTAGGTAGAGTCTTTCAAACCATGAATACAATTTAGGTCATCTCTGATTTCTTTTTTCAGCTTTTTGTAGTAATAGTTCTTAACATACCAGTCCTATGTATGTATTATTGGGTATACGATGACTGTCTGGAAAGTATCCAGCCATTGTTAATAAAACAAGAACGGTTTGCGTTGACACTGATGTAACCTGGCAGCCAAGGAGAGTGGACTGTCATGCGCATGTGTGAACAATGACGACTTCACTGTACTAGTCAGTGGGGTGCTAGACACTGTTGAATGAGCATGTGTACTGTGTGGCCATCACATTCAAAATGACTGAGCAAGTAGAGCAATGAATCTGCATCAGATTTTGCATTAAGCTTGAACGTTCCTCCACAGAAACTATTCAGATGATTCAGAAGGCTTACAAGGATGATGTAGTGGGTGCAGCATAAATAAAAGCATGGCACAGACACTTCAAAGATGGTCGAGAATCTGTTGAAAGTGATCCATGTTCTGGAAGGTCTGCAACAAGCAGAACACCTGAGAATGCTGAACGTGTACGGGTTAGGTTAAGAGACGCTGGGAGAACTGTGTGAGGTCCCAAGGTGCCTACTTTGAATGGGACTGAGGCCTAGATGTCCTACGTACAATGTTTCTTGTATCTTGTATCTTCTTCAATAAATGTCTCTATTTTTCATATTACATGGTTGGATACTTTCCAGACAGACTTCCTATGTAAGCTTTTCTTTTCAAGTTTGATGTTATTGAAAATGTTATTGCTTTTGTAATTTCAGTTTTCATTTGTAAATTATTAGTATATAGAAATATGATTGATTTTTGTGTTGACTTTATATATCATGATCTTGGTAAACTCACCTATTCTAGGATTTTTTTTTTTTCTTTTTGGCATATTCTTTGGGATTATCTATGTAGACAATCATGTCATCTGCAAACAGGGAGCATTTTCTTTCTTTCTTTACAATCTCAGTGGCTTTTTATTTATATTCTTGACTCACTGCACTGGCTAGGACTTCTAGTCCTTTATTGAGTAGGAATGGCAAGAGTGGACATCTTTGACTTGTACCCAGTTTTCTGGAGAAAACATTCGACCTCTCACCATTTAGAGCAATGTTAGCTTTAGGATTTTAATAGATGTTATCAAGTTGAGGAAGCTCTGCTCTATAATGTACTGAGAGTTTTGATCATGAATGGGTGTTGAGTTTTGTCAAATGCTTTTTCTGCATCAATTGATATCATAATATCATATGGTTTTTCTTTAGATTCCTAATATGCTGGATGACATTGAATGATTTTTAAATATTGAAGCATTCTTGCATTCTTCAGAGAAAGCATTCTTGCATTTTCTGGAGAAAACATTCAACCTCTCACCATTTAGAGCAGTGTTAGCTTTAGGATTTTAATAGTTGTTATCAAGTTGAGGAAGCTCTGCTCTATAATGTACTGAGAGTTTTGATCATGAATGGGTGTTGAGTTTTGTCAAATGCTTTTTCTGCATCAATTGATATCATAATATCATATGGTTTTTCTTTAGATTCCTAATATGCTGGATGACATTGAATGATTTTTAAATATTGAAGTATTCTTGCATTCTTCAGATCAACCCAACTTAATCATGGTGTATTATTCTTTTTAAGTATTTCTGGATTCAGTTTGCTTGTGTGTAGTTGTGGATTTTTGCATTTATATTACAGAGGGCTATTGGTCTATAGTTTTGTTTTTCTTTTTTTTCCTACCACCTTTGTCTGATTTTGGTATCAGGATAATGAATGCTGGCCTCATATTATAAAATGAGTTGTGAAGTATACTCTGGTGTCTGCAAGCGAACGTGTAGAATTAGTGTTAGTCATTTTTTAAATGTTTTGTAGAATTCTACAGTGAAGCCAACTGGGCATAAAGATATATTTTTCAGAAAAGTACTTTTTTAAAAAAAAAACATGATTTCACTTTCTTTAGTGGTTATAGGACTAATCTGGTATTCATTTTATCTTGGGTAATTTTTAGTAGTTCATGGTTTTTAAGGAATTACTCCTTTTCATCTAAATTGTCAAAGTTTTGTGTATAGAGTTGTTCATAGTATTCATTTATTGTACTTTTAATGTCAGTTTTATAGTGATATTCTCTCATCTCTGATATTGATCTTTTTTTATCTTTTTTGTCAGTCTTGATACAGGTTTATCAATTTCATTGACCATTTCAAAGAAATGACTCTTGGTTTCATTGATTCACTCTATTTAGTTTCACTGATTCCTGGATATTTCCTTTATTATTTTCTTCTTTTATGTCCTGCTTTGCCTGCATCCCACAAATTTGGTATGTTGTCGTTGTCTTATGTATTATATCTTAATTTGTTGAAAATTTTATCAGTTCATGTTATAATTTTTGCTCCAGCTGTCAAATATGTTTAAAAGAATTGAAGAGGAGACACATAATACATTACATGTTTCTAGATGTTTGCCACTGTTTCTCTTCCTTTATTCCTGATGGTCTACATTTTCTTGTCTCAGTATCTTTAGCAGTTCTTACAGAGCAAGTCTGCAGGCCATGGATTCTCCTAGTTTTTCTTCACCTGAGAATGTCTTTATTTAGCCTTCTTTCCTGAATAGTATTTTTGCTAGATATTGGATTGACAACTTTAATTTTAGCACTTCCCTTTTTTTGGTTTCTGATGTGAAATCTGCAGTCATTTGGGTCATTCTTTCCCTATAGATAATGTTTTGTTTCACTCTGGCTCCTTTCAAGATTTTTCTTTGTTTTTTTAGCTTTTAGCAGTTTGACTATAGTGTATCTGGACGTTGACTTCCTCAGGTTTATCTTGTTGGAGGTTCTCTGAAATTTTTGAGTCTGTAGGTTTATGTGAAAATAAAACTTGAGATATTTCAGTCATTATTTCATCAAATATTTTTTCAGTTCCATGTGCTTACTAATCTACTTCTGGGACTTGAGATGTTCAATGTTTTGTTACTGTCTGCAGGTTACTGAGGCAGTATTCAGTTTTTTATTATTTTATCTCTCTGTTGTCCAGATTGGATCAATTTTCTATTGATCTGCCGTCAAGTTCAGTTACTTTCATATGTCATCTTCATAATTGTATTCAGCCCACTCAGGAATTTTAAAAAAAGTTTTTGGTTACATATTTTTCAGTTCCAAAAGTGTCATTTGATTCTTCTTTGTATTTTCTATGTCTTTGCTGCATTGTTCTATCTTCCCATTTGTTACAAAAGTGCTTGCCTTTACTTGCTGGAGCATTTTTATAAAAGTTGCTTTAAAGTCTGTCAGGTAGTTTGAATATTCCTGTCATTTTGGCTTTGGTGTCTGTTGATTGCCTTTTCTTATGTGAATTTTTTCTGGTTTTTTGTATGCCTCATCATTTTGGATTATATCATAGATATGTTGAATATTATAAGAATTCGGAACTTTTTTTATTTCTAACAGAGAATACCAATATTTTAGCATATAGTCTTCCTGGTTGCATTCAGGCCTCAAGTTCTGACCAGTCTTCTATGGTTTGAGGTACATTGTTGGCTTAATTTTGAGTAGCATAAGTGTTATTCAGCACCGGGCGCGGTGGCTCACGCCTGTAATCCTAGCACTCTGGGAGGCCGAGGCGGGTGGATCTTCTGAGCTCAGGAGTTCGAGACCAGCCTGAGCAAGAGCGAGACCCGTCTCTACTAAAAAATAGAAAGAAATTATCTGGCCAACTAAAATATATATAGAAAAAATTAGCCGGGCATGGTGGCGCATGCCTGTAGTCCCAGCTACTCGGGAGGCTGAGGCAGTAGGATTGCTTAAGCCCAGAAGTTTGAGGTTGCTGTGAGCTAGGCTGATGCCACAGCACTCACTCTAGCCCAGGCAACAAAGTGAGACTCTGTCTCAAAAAAAAAAAAAAAAAAAAGTGTTATTCAGGTCTGTTCTGTTGTGTTACACTTAGTGACAGGTTTGGGACTTGGGCAGTGGTCTGTTCTGTAGTTTACTTTTCAGCCTATTTATGCTGTTTAATGTTAACTCCACATATGCACAACTTGTGAGTGAGCCCAGGAGTTCATAACTTTTTATGCTTGCTTTCCCAAGCTCTTCTCCCTCCATGATCTCCTTGGTACTTTCTGGTTCTGTGGGATCTCATTTTCAAGTTCTCTGACCAGAAAATTGGGCCTTTATTTATCCTTTCCTGCCATGCACCTGTGTCTAGGGCAAGTGGCAAGAAGATGGAGAGAAAAAAAAGTTACTGGATCACCCTACTCTGTTGTGACCACAGGTCATTTGATTGGAGAGGAAGGTTCCCATCCTTCAGAGTTTTAGGTCTCTATGGTTTACTGTTGCTGCTGCCACTGGCCTTAACACAGAATTGCGTGGGTGCTCGGATGGGAGAGAAATGAGAGAAAAAAATAAAGGAAAAAAGAAAAACAGCATTTTCCACACTCTTTCTGAATGTTAGGAAAATGTCAGTTAAATTCATTGATTGATGGTGCCGTCAGTTCAACTACATCCTTACTGATTTTCTGCTTGCTGGAACAATTACTCATAGAGGTATGTTTAAGTTTCCAACTATAACAGTAGATTTGTCTATTTCTCTTTGTAATTCTTTTAGTTTTTGCCTTATGTATTTTAACATTCTGTTGGTAGTACATATGCATTAAGGATTTTTATGTCTTCTTGACAATCAGCCCCTTTATCATTTAATGTTTCTCTTTATCATGGATAATTTTCCAGGTTCTAAAATCTGCTTTGTTTGAATTTAATGTAGCTACTCTAGCTTTCTTTTGATTTGTGTTAGCATGGTATATCTTTCTCTATCCCTTTACTTTTAATCTATCTGTGTCTTTATATTTAAAGTGAGTTTCTCGTAGACAACATATGGTTCGGTCTTATTGTTTTCATCTACTCTGTCTCTGTCTTTTAATTGCTGTATTCAGATCATTCACATTTAAAGTGATTGTTGGTATATTTAGATTAATATTTAGTGAATTTATAACTTTTATATTCGCTATACTTGTTTTTTATTTTCTTTTTTTCTACCTTCTCTGGTTTTAATTGAAGATTTTTTATGATTCCATTTTCTCTCCTCTCTTGGCATATCAATTATTTTTTAAAAAAAATTTTAGCAGTTGCCCTAGAGTTTTCAGGAAACATTTACAACTAATGTATACTTTCACATGACACTATACTACTTCACAATTAATACAGGTACCTTATAATAATTCTTCTTTCTTGTCCCTTGCTGTAATTCATTTCACTTATCCATCAGCTGTAATCACCAAATACATGGTTGCTATTATTAATTTGAACAAATACTTTACCAATTAAAATAAGAAAAATAAATTTTTATTTTATCTTCATTTATTCCTTCTCTGACGCAGTATATTTCTTTATGTAGATCTTTGTAATAATACATATATTGTTTTCCTTCTCTCTGAAGAACTTCTTTTTAACATTTCTTGCAAGGCAGGTCTTACTGTGGTAAGGTGTGGGAGAATAGGAGGCCTCTTACAATCTTATGATTAGATCTGTTTTTTTAATGGACCTATGCCCCTGGGATGTGACCTTCACCAGTGTTTCTCAGCACCCTTCTACCCCACTTAGGTAAGATGGGAATGCTAGAGGGGACTGGAGTTGGTTATTTCCTTTCTTTCATACTGGCTCTGGCACAGTAGGTTTCCCCTTCCCCTGCTGGATGCAGGAGGGGATTTTTCTCTGATCTTCACTGTGAGAACCTGGTGGGCTCCTGGAGATAAAACTCTGCCCCAGTAAGCTGTGACTCCGTATTCACTTGCCTCCCCAGTTGGTGGGCACTGGTTTTTCCTATAATCTCAATTCTCTGGTGGATCCAAGAAGAGTTGTTAATTTTCAGTTTGTTTAGGTTTTTTCTGTGAGGACTAGAGTGAGGACCTTCAAGCTCTTAATATGTCAAGAGTAGAAACCTCCACTTACTTTTCAAGAATGTTCAAATAGCTACTGTAGTCTTTCTGTCTAGTTTTTATAGAAGTTTCAGTGGGAGGCATAGGGTTGAGTGCTCCTGCTCTGACATCTGTACAGATGCTCTTCAACTTGTGATGGGGTTATGTTCCAGTAAAGGTATCGTAAATTGAAAATATTGTGAGTGGAAAATACATTCAATATACCTAATCTACTGAACATCATAGCTTAGCCTAGCCTACCTTAAACATGTTCAGAACATGTTCATTAGCCTACAGTTGGCAGTTGGGCAAAATCATCTAACAGAAAGCCTGTTTTACAATAAAGTATTGAAAATCTCATATAAGAGTATCATAAGGCATATTGCTAGCTGAAGAAAAGATCAAAATTTGAAATTCAAAGTGTGGTTTCTATTGAATGTATAGTGCTTTTGCACTGTTACAACAGTGAAAAATTGTTAAGTTGAACCATTTTAAGTTGAGGACCATCTTTATTTTTTAAACTGCTCACTTGACTTATTTAATGATTATATTTCTATTTAGGTTTTTTAATTTTCTGAATTATTTTGGTAAATTATATATTTTCTCTAGGAAACTGCCATTCCTTGTAAATTTTTAAATTTATTGGTGATAATATTTATAGTTTTAGCTTATCTTTTTCAAAATCTCTTCTGGATCTATGATTTTGCTCTCTTTTCTGTGCTTAAACAGTTTTGCCAGAAGATTGTTTATCACCTTATTTAAAGAACAATCTTGATTCTCACTTGTTTGTTTAATTTTTTTTTTTACTTTTTAAATTTACTTTGTAACTTTTAAATTTCAGATTTAGAAAGGGCTTGCAAAAAAGAGTTCTATATACTGTTCATTTAGCTTCCACAAATGATAATATCTTACAAAAACATAGTATATTACATAGTAATCAACACCAGGAAATTAACATTGATACAATACTATAATATTAATGTATTTATATGCTTTACTAAAATTTTGCCAGTTCTACTGATGTCATTTTTTTTGGTCCAAAATCCCAAGATGACACAATACATATATTAATAGTTATCATTATCTCTTTAGCTCCTTCTGCCTGGTAAAATTCTTCAGTCTCTCTTTGTCTTTTATGAGCTTGACACTCCTTTTTCTTCTGCTCTAAGATATTATTTATTGAAATATTTTCTTTGTAGACTTTAAATATCTTTGTGTAAGCAATTTGGAATAGAAAGGATAAATATTGTATTGGACCTAGAACATACCCTTTCATTGAATCATGGTTTCTCCACAGAAGTCTTTGGATTCTTAATTAATTGAATTGATCTTAGTTTTTTATTCTCTCAGAACTTTCTTTTCTAAATCTTAATTGAGTGTAAAGTCCTATCTGAAGAATTCCTGCCCCTCACCTACAGTCTGTTAGGTGAGTTATTCTTCTGTCTCTTAGAGAAGGTGAGGCTAGGCTGCAAAGAACCCCTACTTCTAAGGGTCTTCCCCATTTTCTCAGCCTCTTTAGGCATGTTTTTGGGTATATAATAGGGATTAGAAGTGTCTTCATTTGGCCTCCCAAAATAATTGGCCTTAAACTATAAGGTGCTTCCAAATTAATCAGAGCAAAGTAATCTGGGAGACCCCTCACTTCTACCCACCCATCCTTCGCTACCCCCTCTGGCAATTCTCCAGAAATCCTTATCTCCGAGGTTCTTCTCCCTATTAAAAAAATATGTATTTGAAGATTAAATGTTTTGGAGTCTTATACACTGCCACAATTTGCTATGGAGACATCTGTTCTGTTGGTACTGGGATAAGTTCGATATCACCACATAAAACTTTGTTGTCCCTCCTTCATCATGGAAAGGAATTAGTCTGAATTCTGTTAATTCCCTCACTGTTCCTATGCTTTGAGCAAAGGGACAGCTGCCAACGTAATTTTGTCCTTTCTGGAACCACCTCTTAGGCCAATCTTAGAGCCTTCCAGCTTTCCCTCTCACAGTATTCTCAATCTTCAGTGGCCCATAGGACCACAGAATTTTTTTTAAAACATCTTAACCATTTTTATTGGTACAGTTCAGTAATCTTAAGTATATTCACATTATTGTTCAGTAGATTACCAGAACTTTTCCGTTTTGCAAAACTGAAACTCTGTGCTCATTAAACAATAACTCCCTGTTTCCCCTTTTCTGTGGCACCTGATAACTACCATTCTACTTTTTGTTTCTATGAATTTAACTACTTTAAATACCTTGTAAAAGTGGAATCATAAAGTATTTGTCTTTTTGTGAGTGGCTTATTTCACTTAGCATAATGTCCTCAAGGTTCATTTATGTTGTATCACATGACAGGATTTCCTTCCATTTTAAGGTTAATGTTTGATTCTATGTATAGAACACATTTTGTTTATTGGATCATCTGTCCACAGACATTTGTGTTGCTTCCACCTCTTGGCTAACTGTCAGGAATGCTGCTGTGAACATAGATGTGTACACCCACCTAATTTTTCTATTTTTAGTAGAGATGGGTCTTGCTCTTGCTCAGGCTGGTCTTGAACTCCGGAGCTCAAGCGATCCTCCTGCCTGGGGCTCCCAGAGTGCTAGGATTGCAGACATGAGCCACTGTGCCCCGACTTATGTTTTATTGTTTACATTGCTCATATTTTCGCTTTCTCAACCCTGGAATCAGCCTTTTCTCCAAGGAGCCATTGTTCATTTTATTGGAAATGGTATTAGAAACCATAATGTGGGTGTTAGGTGTGCTGATTTCTACTGGAAAATTATTCCTTTAGGCCTTTTTAGCTTTTTGGTTTTGATTTTATTAATTTCTGTTTGTATCTTTAGTTTCCTAAGTTATTAAGTTGAGCACTTAGCTCACTCATTTTTCAGTTTTCTTAAAAATAAAACACTTAATGCTATAAATTTCTCTCTAGGTATCTCTTTTATTCATTAATTTGTTTACTGAATGCTATGGTTTGGATATGGTGTTTTGGCCTCACCCAGTCTCATGTTGAAATTTGATCCTCCTTTTTGGAGGTGGGACCTGGTGGGAGGTATTCGAGTCATGGGCTTGAATCCCTTGTTAGTGGCTTGGTGCCATTCTCATGGGAGTGAGTTCTCACTCTTAGTTCCTATGAGAAATGGTTGTTAAAAAAGAGCCTGGCATCTCCTCCTCTCTTGCATGTGATCTACACACACCAGCTTCCCTTCTTCATCTGCCATGAGTGGAAGCTTCCTAAGGCCCCCATCAGAAGCAGATGTTAGTGCCATGCTTCTTATACAGTCTGTAGAATGTGAGCCAAATAAACTTCTTTATAAATTACCCAGCCTCAGTTATTCCTTTATAGTAACACAAATGGACTAAGACATCAGATATTTAATAAAATAACATACTAGGCCCTCTTCTAGGTGCTTGGAACACATTTAAATAAAACAAACTATTTCTGTCTTTGTGGAGACAAATATTCTAGCAGACGAAGACAAGTAATAAGTAAGGTTTTTAACTGTATCCTAATGAGTTTTGATGTGATACTTTCACTACTACTCCGTCCTATGTATTTTTTAATTTCCACTGTGATTTCTTCTTTGCCCAGAGAACATGGGCAGTAGTACTTATTTGATATTTATTGAGACCTGCTTTCTGGGTAAAAATATGGGCAGTTTAAAAATATATTTTTGATGTGTGCCTGAAGAGAATGTATGTACTCCATTAGTGTTTTAAAAAATCTGTCCTTTAGAGAAAAACTGGTAATTTCATTGTTTCAGTCTATTTTTGTCTGCTTACCTATACATTATGGAATTGTATTAAAATCTTCAACTATTTTTGATACTATGTTGTCAACTTTTTTCCTGCTGGTTTTTGATTTATATATTATGAAACTACATTGTTAGATGATTTCAAGTTTATCATTCTTATCTTTCTGTTGCATCATTTCTTTTATGATTAGATCAGATTAACTTGATATCTAGTAATTTGTAATTATTACCTTTCTGTTGCTTCATTCCTTTCATGATTAGGTTAAGCTAACTTAATATCTATTAGGCAGGGACCAAATTTGCAGGTGGCAGATACAGGCCAGGAGGGTGGTTCCTAGGGGTGGAGAATCAGGGGAAGGGATTGCAGGAAAATACAGAACACCTGACAATCATGTATATCAATCATCTGGTAAATACCACGCCTCCCATGATCCCTCACCCAGACCAGGCTAATAAAAGGGAATCACCTGGAAGTCCTTAGTATTTTTCTCCACTTGTGCAGACCTGTTCCTCTCTCCGGAACATGCTTTTGCTTTGTGCAGCTCCCTCCTTTTCTGCAATAAAAGCTGTTCGTGTGGAATTGCTTCCTATCTGTGGTCACTCCTTCACACCAGCCCTGCTTGTGAATTTTCCCAACAATGAGCCAAAGAGCCAGGACAACAGTCCGCCAAGAGGCTGGACCTGACAATATCTATCTATTCTTCTTTCCTGAGATTTATTTAATTTTGAAAATGTACGTTCTACCCTTCTTTCAGCTAGTTTTGGCTTATTAATTTATTTTCTATTGTTTTTACTTTGATGCCCTGTATAACTAGGTTTTTTAGGTTTGTCTCTTATAAAAACAGTATATATTTATTTATTTTTTTAACAGTCTAACAGTTTCTTTTTTTAGTTGGTGAGCTTAGTCTATTTAAGATTATTAAATACATTGTGATTACTGACATTTTATCAAATCTAAGATGTCATGGATTATAAGATACATGATTATTTTATGTATGTTGAGCCTATGTCAGATGCTTAGAAGTTCAAAATTATTATCTTACTCTTGAATAATTTCTTTTGTATTTCTGTAGGATGTGCTTTATATCTAATACCTAATGCTGCCCTTTAAGTTATGACACAATACTTTAAAAACAGTCTTACATATGGAATTCATAGAATATTCAGTTGTTGCAGTTGTATCTTACTGAACTTTTTTCCATTAATATCAAATTTGTGTCCCGTTGCTCTGGTTTGGGCTGGGTAGTTAATTTTTCTACATAAACAATAATTTTTCTTATCACTGCCAAATCATTATGAATAACAACATGTAGTTCTATCAGCTATGTACGTAACTCAGTTGAAGTAAAGATAAATGGACAGATTCGTGGTTGCATAGGCAACAGCAACTTTAAGATACCATAATTTATAGGATGCATTGAGATTTTAGAGGTGTTAACAAATGAAAAGAGTAGATAAAAATTGATTTACTCAGGTATTTTCATTTATTTTATTATTATATTTTGTGTGTTTTCTATTTCCTCTAACATTTCTGTTTTGTTAGAGTTTGGTTTAGGGTTAACTCTAACCTGGAAGAAAGGTTTAGAACCTTCTTTCCTGCCTTCTATTAAATTGGTTAGGTTTTTTTAATTCTCTTTTTTTCTCTACTGATGTTGAAGTTACACGCTTTGTTTCTTTTATTTTAATGGTTAACCTTAAAATTTCAATGTACTCGATTTAACAAACTATAAAGCTAATCAGTATATCCACTTTTCTGGATGATAAAAGAACATTTCAACATTTTAACTCTGATCATCCTGTTACTGCGTTATGCATTGTTTTGTCAGTGTTTTCAGTCTACCTTATTCTAGATTTTAGTTTTACATTTGTGTATGAGTATTTAATGAATGAATATTTAATTACATATCTTATAATCCATGACATCTTAGATTACTATACTGCAAAAGTATATACCATGTCTGTTTTTCATCATCATTTAATTTCACTAGCTAGAATAGGACTTGGCTTACAACAGAAAATAAATATTTTACCTGGGCAAGGTGGTATGTGCCTGTAGTTCTAGCTGCTTGAGAGGCTGAGGTAGGAGAATTGCTTAATTCCAAAAGTTGGATGCTGCAGTGAGCTATGATGTATCCACTGCACTCTAGCCTGGGCAACAGAGTGAGACACTGCCTCAAAAAAACAAACAAAAAAAAGAAAATATTTTGTTTCATTAATTAACTGATTGCTTTTTACTGTTTTACTATAAAAAGATCTCTGGTAACTAGAATAATCTATTTGTTCATATGGAACTTCCATCTCTAAGAGCCTTCTAATCAGTTGATTTTGGATTTCGATCCTCCGATATAATCTGACTTGGAAGTTTGTAGAGATTGTTGTGTAGCTACCAGTAACAAATATAGAGAGGTTGTAGCACGTGATTATATTCATTTGAAATAATGTGAAAGGAAGATTTAGATTATAAAGTGATAGGGATAGAATGATTGAAATCAGTGAGGAGTGGGATCTTGGACTGGTTGGATATCTTTTTTTCCAGTAGTAACATAGTAAGTTATTTATCTTGTTGAAATCCCTATTTTCCTCTGTACTTTTCAGCTTCTTACATTCTGTTGGGCTTAAAGATTCATTTGTTGCTGTGGTTACTTGCTGTTAGATAAGAGGCAGAAGAAAGTTTCTATGGTCTACTTCAGGAAGCAAGCAGACTTGCCTAGAGTAGGTACTGCTCTAAGTGGACTAAGGTTGAGATAGGATATTTTTCCCCAGCCTTCAATACCATGCTAGTAAGACAGTTTATCATAGGGTGGAAAGAAAGTTTTTTTCTCACCCCTTCCTCCATACCAAGACTGGACCGCTTCCCCTGCACATACTTTCTTCAGTTTTCCTCTTATTAGATGTAGATAATTCACTCTTCTTGTTCTCTTGGGACTATTGTATGGGTGAAAATGAAATAACTTTACATGAATGAAGATGAAAAGAGAATTTTAAGTGATATAAATAAGTTTAATTTGTTACTGTAAAGAGGTCAGATAGGACTAATGTTATTGATATCTAATAATTTACAAGTTATATCTAACATCAACTAGAAGAGTATTAATAAGAGGACACAGCATTTTAATAAACATACTGAAACTATATCTGAAGAATTTGATCTTGTTCTCAGTCTGAGTACCAATTTTCAATTGTATTCAATATTAGTTCCGCTTTTTTTCCTTTGTCTTTTCTTAAAACATCCTAACTAACACTTAACACAGTGCCTGGCATATTCTAGCTTCTTGATAAATATTGGCTAGTTGAATGAGTGGTGGAATACATGGATAAAGAGTGAATAAATGAGTGAATGACAAAGTTTTAGAGTTTTATAATATAAATAAATATACATGTAAATTTCCCTTACTCAGGTTTGAAAACAGAATAATCTTTTAATAATTTAGGTCATGTAGAGGAAAGGATTGATTTATTCTAAAATTTGAACACTGGATTTTTTCTGAAGTCAGATTATAGCATCTGAAAATGGATAATAATAAAATGAAGTAAGATAACGAAATGAATTTATGAGATACATATTCTTTAATGTAGGAATAATTGCTAAATTCAGAAGATTATTTTTAAAGACTTTATTCTTATTTTTAACCTAGTTTATTCTAGAATTTTGTCAAGTAGAAATTGTTTTGAACTTTCTACTTAAAATGAATCCATTTTCATTTCTGAATTATTATAGATTCTAATTTAATGAAATTGAACCAGTGAATTTTATAAATATTATACATCAGCTATTGGGTTTAATGGCATATATTTAGAAATTATTTTTCCCTGTGTACTGGATCCATATGATTAATATTTTCTTTTGGTTCCTGTATTTGAATTTTTGGGTTGGTTTATGGTAGAGTGTGGGCTGTGATGCCAGGCAGATCTGCATTTCTATCCCCAGTTTGTCACTTAATGAGAAACTTATTCATTCAGCTTCTCAAACTTTTGTAGCATATTGTGTGAAATGGAGATGATACCTACTATCATCTACTATCATAAGAGGTTATTGGGATGATACAATAAACTAATACATGGAAAGTGCCTGGGATATGGTGGGAGACTCAGTAAGTAGGAGCAACTATTTTTTCCCATTGTTTTTTTTTTTTTTTCCTGCAGCTTTCCCCACAAATAAACCAGACAAAGATGCAAGACATGTAATAAAAGTGGTAAGTGTTACTCTTAGATTTGTATTTTACATATATTTGAGTTTTTTCTTTTCTGCTTTATTTTACTTTTTTAAATGTTTCTCAACATAATTTTTATAATTAGTAGGCCATTAAATATGAAATGTCCAATTTCCAATCAAAAGTGTGGTTTATTATATCTCAAACAAGAAGGAATGCAATTAACCAAAGTATGTGCCTAAACTGTTGACACAGTTTTGCCATTTTAACTTAACAGTAGCTTGTTTATGCCAGCAGTGAAGAAGCCTGGAGAGTGAGTGGCTTTGAAATCACAAAAGGCATTTTACACAGCTTTTTGAGAATTGAATATTTTTCCTTGCAATAAGTGGCCCAAAGCCTGGAAGAAGTGGTAGTCAGTTGGTGCAAGGTCTGGTGAATATGGTGGGTAACAGAGAGTCTCCAAGTCCAGCTGCTGTAATTTGAGCAACATTGTTTGTGTGACATGTGGTCGAGCATTGCCCTTGCCAGATGATTAGCCTGTCTCTATTGACCAATCTCAGCTGCTTCATCATAAGCATCCTCATCTTTTAGTCCAATTGGTTGCAGTAGACATCCACTGTAATCAGTTGACCAAGCTTCATGATGCTGTAGTGGATAATACCAGAACTGGACCACCAAACAGACACCATTAGTTTTTTTTGACAAATATTCGGTCTTTGACTGTGTTTCAGCACTTCATCTTTATCCAACCATTGTGTCAAACATTTGTGATTGTCAAAAAGAATCCATTTTTTGTCACATGTAACAATATGGTGTAGAAATGGTTCACCTTTACGACATTACAGCAAAGAAAGGCAGGCTTCGAGACAATTTCCCTACTGATGCTCATTTAATTCATGCAGAATCCATCTATCCAGCTTTTTTACCTTGCTCATTTGTTTCAGATGGTTTAGTATTGTTGGAATAGTAACGTCAAACCTTGCGGCTGATTCACACTAGGTTGAGATGGATTTGGTTCCACTACAGCTTTCAGCTCATCATTATCCACCTTGGTCTCAGGTTACCCATGTGGCTCATTTTCAGAATTAAAATCACCAGAACAAAACTTCTCAAACCATCAACATGCTGTTTGTTCGTTAGCCACATCCTTCCCAAATACTTTGTTGATATTTCAAGCTGGCTGGGCTGCATTGGTTCCACAATAGAACTCATACTTGAAAATAACACAAATTTTTGACTTATCCAGGATTTCACAAAAATTGCTCTAAAAAAAAATTTGAAAGATAATCGCAAGCCAAAATGTGTGTTTGAAAGACTGAGGATATACATTCACAATAAAAATAAAATAAGAAGTGTCAAAATGAAATGTCAGGGATATCAACTGTCAAACTTAGTACTTAAGGAAATCGGACATTGTGTTCTTAATATCCTAACATTTACTTATAAATCTAATGTTCTGACATATTTTCACATCATTAAAATGTTAAGACTGGAGAACTGTTGTTTTTCTATATTGCCATCAATCATGCTGGTATCTTATCTAATTATCTGTGTTCTCTTTCTCCCTCCCTCCTTCTCTCCCTACTTTTCTATTCTAAATGGTAAGATCCTTAAACACAGGCATAGGGTTTTATTTCTGTTTGTATTCCCTGTGCCTAGTATGATGAATGGAATATAGTAGACCACTCAATAAAGGTATCCTGTATGAATGAACCACAAGGATAGTTTGCAGTGTATCACCCTGATGTACGTATTAGCATACAGTGTCTGTGTGTTTATGTATACAGTTCTCAGTGCTTTTAGTAAGTGCGTTCTATAAGATTATTTCCTGTGTAAAACTGAATAGGGATGATACTATAATATGTTGTTTATAAATGAATGAGATTCTTCAAGTTTATTTAGTGTTTTCTGAGATTTTTAGTGGAAATCTGGTGCATATTTTATATTAATAAAAAGTGATCCAAACACCATATACCTACTCATATTTTTACAATTGAAATACCAATTCCATTTTTAGGATTTTTTCCCTGTAAAATTAATTATTCTTTACTTTCATAGGAATATCAAGAAAATGGCCCATTATTTGCAGAACTTAAATTTTATCAGAGAGCTGCAAAAAAAGACTGTAGTAAGTAAAATTAGCAAAACAAGCTACTTTCATATATGTGCTTGCTGAAGCGAGTGTTGATATTTTGGTCTTTTCTAGCCTTCTGGAAAATTCAATAGGAAATTTTGTTGTAAAATGATATGCTTAACTGTTGTAACATATAAAAGCAAGACAGATGGTATATAGATCTTGATACGATGTACATAATGGGCTAAATGTTTTAAGTCAAAATTGTTTATACTACCTTATATAAAAGGTTGGGTTGTTGATCTAAGCTATCTAAGCTACTGAGAGTTATCTAAGTGTAAATGATAGTAGAATGAAATTACTTCTTTTACAAAAAATAAATTTGTATAGAAAGGCTATAAGGAAAAGACATTAAAATAGTCAGTAGTTATATATATATAAATAAAAAGGAATGATTGTAGAATGGATTAAGGTAAGGTGTGTGGAAATGATTAAACATTAGGATGTTTAAGAAAATTTTAGAGGCCGGGCGCAGTGGCTCATGCTTGTAATTCTAGCACTCTGGGAGGCTGAGACAGGAGGATAGCTCAAGGTCAGGAGTTCAAGACCAGCCTGAGCAAGAGCGAGACTCCGTCTCTACTAAAAAATAGAAAGAAATTATCCAGACAACTAAAAATATATAGAAAAAATTAGCCAGTCATGGTGGCACATGCCTGTAGTCCCAGCTACTTGGGAGATGGAGGGAGAAGGATTGCTTGAGCCCAGGAGTTTGAGGTTGCGGTGAGCTAGGCTGACACCATGGCACTCTAGCCTGGACAACAGAGCAAGACTCTTGTCTCCCAAAAAAAAAAAAGAAAATTTTAGAAACCTGAATGTTGGAAAATTAATTGAAGCTGATATAAGATATAAGAAATACCATGTTAGAAGATTTGAATGTGAAATGAATAAGGTCAGAGATGAGGAAGAATAAAAGCATTTTATAAATATTCTAAATACTCTGTGATATACATGGGCTAAGTAAAACATTAAAGAAGTAGATAGGAGTAATGACTAGTCAGGGTCCTTTACATCATGGTTAGGAAAAAGAATGATTGGTCTGGCCTCAATAATTAACTTTGTTTTCCTTAATAAAGCCATCTAAGCATTAAGACTGTAGTTACTAACTGCTTAAACTATGTCAGTGACAAATAGAATCCATTAAATTTGATTGTTTATCAGTAGAGCTGTCTTAAACATTAAACATATATGATAGAAGAGTGAAAAAATGATTACAATACCTGATTGTTTAAGTGGATTTGATTTTTAGTAAACTAAGTTTAATCAAAATTTCTGTATAACATAATTTCAGAGTAAGATGATTTTTCAGCCTAATTTTTGTTTCTTCCTCTACTATGGCTTTAGACTTTGAAGTAATAGGGAAGAAAAAGCCATCTCTCTACTAATCCTTTGGTAGTTAACATATGTTATGTTTAGAAATGTTGTTAGTATATAAAATAATGAATTTTTTTCATGAATAGAAACATTTGTGTATATGGTACCAATGTATTTTATAATACTATGACTTTTGTTTTTGTTATCATTGATTTAACTTTAAAATTTCTGTATATGTTTTTTGTTAATTATAGTGATAACAAAGAGTTTGAGGTCATTAAATAGATATATTTGATTTTAAAAATTTTTACCTTCTAGGAACGTCTAATTACTATTTTGCTTGGCTAAGTAAGTCTTAGTATCTATGCAAAGGTGCAAAATATCTTTTTAAATAACATTAATCTTTTTTGTTGTTGTCGTTAAATTTGTCTTTGCAGTCAAAAAGTGGGTAGAACTCAAACAGCTTGATTATTTAGGAATTCCTACATTTTATGGATCTGGTCTCACTGAATTCAAGGGAAAGAGGTAAAAAGGAATTATAATCAAATACTGCTCTATTAGTTATCTATTTCTATATAACAAATTGCCCAAAACATATTAGCTTATAAAACAAACTTACATAGTAATATCTTAGTTCTGTGGGTCAGGAATCTGCAAGTGGCTTATCTGGATGGTTCTAGCTCAAGATCTTTCATGAGGCTTTAGTCAGATATCTGCTGGGCTGCATTCATCTCGAGGCTCGACTGGGAAAGGATCTCTTTTCAAAGTCACTCATATAGCTATTGGCAGACCTAAGATCTGCTTCTAAATTTACTTAGGTGGTTGTTGGCAGGCCATACTTTCTGACCATGTGGGTCTCTGCATAATATACTAATATAATATAATATTAATAAAATATATTACTATGATACCTGAGTATTATAAAAAAAATGGCAGCTGGCTTTCCCTAGAGGAAGTAATTGAGAGAAAGAGCGCATGCACAAGAGAGTGTATCCAAGAAGGAAGTCATAGTCTTTTTATAATCTAATCTTAGAAGTGATATCCCATCACTTCTACTGTATTCTCTTTGCTATAAGCAAGTCACTAGGTTCACCCATACTCAGATGTAGAATTAATTAAACACTATCTCTTGCGGTGGGTCACAACAAAGAGTCGTAGCAATATCTTTTAAACCCTCCAATATAGCTAATTATCATATTATATAGAATCCATCAATAGAAATTTGAAAAAGGAAAAAAACCTCTTCATTTGTTATATATCCATTTTGTGCCAGGGATTTTTTTATATACGTTATCTTGTTTTGTCCTTTGAATAGCCTTTTAAGATAGGCAATATTATTTTTATTTCATAGGTGAGAAGATAGACTCAGACATCAGTACTTTGCTCAGATGGTCTTTAAATGCTATAAATAAAAACAAAATGAGCAAAGAATAATCTTGAAACAAAATAAAAGGCTGCCAGTAGGGGACTGAATGACTGATTAAATCATGGTACATCCATATTATGTAACATGCAGCCCATTAAAAAATCAATTAGAGCTACACCAGTTGACTTGGAAGGATTTCAATGAGATATTATTGAAAAAAGTAAGATGGAGAAAGTGCATATGATAAGATCACATTTTTGTAAAATAAAAATTCTTGTGTGTGTATACATAGATATAGAAGGCGGTGGTGATGTGGGTATCTAAGTAAAGGGAATAAAAGAAGGGTGGAGGGTGGCAAATGTTAAGGAAAAAGAAGAGTACTTTAAAAAGACATATTTATAAATGTATAGAGGCAATAAATATCTTATAAGATCAAGAAACAAATACAAATAAAACGTTTTGTGTGGACAAATAATTTGTTCAAGGTCACATGGCAAGAAGGTGATAGAGTAAAAATGAATTAAATTCAGCACTATCTAATTTAAAAAGACTGTTCTTTTTAAACAATGCACGGTTCACTGCAGCATTCTCTTCTACTAGAAAACTAACTGCAAAGTAAATAGTAATATCTTTCTGCAAAAGAATAGCAGGATTGTTAATGTACGTTGATTCTCTATAGTTTATTTATTTATTTTTTTTATTTCAGCTCATCATGGGGGTACATAAGTTCAGGTCATATACATTGTCCCTGTCCCGCCCATCCCCCCGAGTCAGAGTCCCAAGCGCGTCCGCTCCCACTCTCCAGACAGTGCGCCTGGCACTCGCCATGTATTCATACCTCGATCCCCTCCCTTGCATCATACCTGGTTGTTTAGGTCAAGAGTATTTTTCCTTGTTTCAGGTTCATTAATAGACAGTTTTAAGCATTAGTTGTTCAGAAAGATCTCTTTTTGATGTCTCTTTCTTATAGTTACAGATTTATGGTAATGGAAAGACTAGGAATAGATTTACAGAAGATCTCAGACCAGAATGGTACCTTTAAAAAGTCAACCGTCCTGCAGCTGGGTATCCGAATGGTAAGAAGGAATGACTGATTTCACGTTTCATTTTCATATTATTTATGTGTTAAAATATACAAATATGTGCCCTTTGTGGAATTATCAGAGAATGAAGGATTATTGCTCCAGAAACGTCAGTTATTGAGAGTAGAGGGTATTTTGGTGAAATTGATAACTGTGGGCTCTGTAAGTGACAGAATGTGCTGTGTTTGGCACTGCAAACTCAATTAGGCATTGGTTCTACAGTCTAATCCTTTTTTTCCCCCTCACAGCTCTATTTTACATACCAGAACAAGCTTTCATTGCAGTAAGAATAACCTTTCTTTTGTCAGTTATATTTGTAACAATGAAAATCATGACAAAAGATATTTTTTTCCATACTAAACATGGTGGTCTGGGGGTACTATGAAGTTTTTATTATGAGTCTGGGATGGTGGCAATAATTAGTTGTGGCAATGAATAATATATACTTTGCCAAATAAGAAGCGATGAAATCTTAATAGCACCCATGCACACATTTGTTTATACCACATATTTGTCTTATCTTGCTTGCGTTTTGTTTGCCAAAGTCTCCATTTTTTTTTCCATTTTTAATAGAATAAAGCTACTCATATCAGGTTGGGATGTGGCAAATAGAACACATTAATTTTCCCATTCATGCATTAATCCATCCACCCAGCCAGTAAATGTTTGTTGAACACTAAGTGTGTGTAACATGGAAGGCAGAAGGGCTTTAAAGATGAAACTAAGGAGTTTTCTATTACTATACAGAGGAAGAATGCCTTTCCCTGTACTCATGGACATGGTCTTTTGTTCTGAGGTCCTCAAGACTTGATTTATGATTATTGGGTGAGGAATTGCTGAGTGGGTTTCATGATTATTTCACTGTGGGTCTCTGATTTTATGCTGTATTTTTCCTCTTTGCACAGTGTGGTTTGGCCACTGGGCTATCAGGAGCAATGGCATAAGCATTTTTGAATTCTGGTTTCCTTCCTTCAGAGGTTCAATTAAAACACTTGATATTAGAGGATCATTTTATTTAACTTTTTTCCAGGATGAGCAACTAGAAGATGTGATATGTTAGAACAGAGTAATGAACCGGTAATTGTGAAATATATCACTTTGTCATTGTTAATATAAATAAAATCCCATGTTATTCTGTATTCAAAATGTTCAAGTTGATCATGAGTTCTAAATAGATAGCAGTACAACCTTTTATTATCTGTTTCTTTTCACAGTTGGATGTACTGGAATATATACATGAAAATGAATATGTTCATGGTGATATAAAAGCAGCAAATCTACTTTTGGGTTACACAAATCCAGATCGGGTAAATACACATATTTAGCTTTTGCTTTTGGTAAAGGTCCTGAAAGTACCATAATGAAACATTCAACAAACAAACTCCTAACTCAGAAGAGTTTACAAATGAGGGCTTGACATAGTCAATGTTATAATTTGTCTTACCTTGCTTATCTAATTTAATGCTTACATCAAACTAAGGAGTAGTTAGGATGAGAAACTGAGAGTGAGAGGGGTTAAATAATATGTTAGTGGCCACATAGTTAAGAAATGGCTGAGCAGGAATTTGAAGTTTTGAAATATAGATAAACAAAGAACCATCAAAATCCAGTGGGAGAAGGAATGGATTTATGCAGAGAAAAAAAATATAGCTGTCACATTAGTTCCTCTTCTCTGACTGTATAACCAACTAAAGTTTTAAATAGAGAAGCATTTCCAGTAGAACTTTCTGTGATGACGGATATATTCTGTGTCTGACTGTCCAACATGGCTGTTAAGTACTTGAAATGTGGCTAGTACAATACCAACTGCTGGTGAGTATATGGGGCAACAGAAACTCTCATTCATTGCTGATAGGAATGAAAAATGATATAGCCACTTTGGAAAACAGTTTGGCAGTTCTTAGAAAACTAAAATACTCTTACCATACCATCCAGCAGTTGTGCTCCTTGGTATTTACCCAAATGGGTTGAAAACTTACATTCTTACATTCACACAAAAACCTGCACACAGATGCTTATGGTAGTTTTAGTCATACATGTCAAAACGTTGAAGCAACCAAGATGTCCTTCAGTAGGTGAAAGGATAAATAAACTGTGATACATACAGATAATGGAGTATTGAGTGCTAAGAAGAGACAAACTATAAAGCCATGAAAAGACATGGAGGAAACTTAAATGCATATTACTACATGAAAAAAGCGAATTTGAAAGACTATACTGCATAATTCCACAATTTCCAATTGTGGAAAAGGCAAAACTTTGGAGACAATAAAAAGGTTAATGGTTGCCTGGGATTTGAAGAGAGGGGAGTGATAAATAGATGGAGCACAGAGGATTTTTAGGGGAATGAAACTACTGTGTTTGATACTGTAACGGCTACGTGTCATTATATGTTTGTCAAGACCCATAGAATGTACAACACCAAGAGTCAGCCTTAAAGTAAACTATGGACTTATGTGATAATGATGTGTCAATGTAAGTTCATCTGTTGTAAAAGATGTACCAGTCTGGTGAGGAATATTGATAGTGGGCGAGGCTGTATGTGTGGGCACTGGAGATATATGGGAACGTGCTGTACCTTCCAGTCAATCTTACCTAAATTGCTTTAAATTTAGCTAAATTGAATATAAAATTTCTCTTAAAAAGGCTATTTAAGAAATGTGGCTTATGTTTTTAAATATGAAAACATTAATATTGAGGAACTGAATATTTAAATAACTAAACATAAGTAGTAGCTATTGGCTCATCACAGGTTTAAGGACTTAAAAAATTGAGTCTATAAAAATTTTAAAAAATGTAGTTAAATATTTAATCTCTGTATGGGAAAGAAATTTCTAAATAAAAATGCAAGAGAAAAAAATCTAAACAGAAAATACTGACAAATTTAAAATTTTAAGATGTCTTTTTATTAAGAAAGTTGAAAAAGTGAAAGGTAAATGAGAAATTGTAAAATATATTTATGACAAATATTTGAGAATATCTAGCAAGCACTAAAAAAAATAAGAAAAACACCAAATGCTTTCTTAAAGCAATGCCCAAAAGGAATGAACAGACAAAATAGAAGAAACACAACTGTCCTAGAAACAGATGAAAAAAATGTCACCTTTGCTAAAAGTAAAAAGATGAGGGGATCAAAACAGCGAGGCACTATTTTTAAAGGATTTATCAAATTGAAATCATTTAAAATAACAATCTGTTAATCTTGAGGCTGATGAAGGTACCGGCACTTGTATAATCCCTTTGGGAATGTAAGGTAAATAGGAGTAAGAGAATAAATTAAGTTAATGGAAGGGAAATTTGTTAATATATATTAAAAGCCTTTAAAAGTCTGCATACTTTTTTAGGGTTAGGTTTATTGAGATATAATTTACAATAGTCACCCTTTTAAACATACAGTTTGATGTGTTTTGACACATGTGTAGATTATGTAACCACTACCATCATCATGATACAGAACATTTCTTTTATCCCCAAAAGTTCCCTCTTTTCCCTTTATAGTCAGTTTTCTTCTCTTGCCCCCAACCTCTGATAATGATTTCTGCTCCTACATTTTTACATTTTCAGGAATATATATAAATATATAAATGGAATTATAAGGTATGTACTCTATTGTGTCCGTCTTCCTTAGTGTAATGCTTTTGAGATTTATCCTTGTATTTCATTAGTAGTTCATTCCTTTTTATTGCTGGGTAGTATTCCACTGAAAACTACTGCAATTTTGTTCGCCTGTTGATGTATATCTGGGTTGTTTCCAGTTTTTGACAATTATGAATAAAGCTCTAGCATTCATCTACAATCTTTTGTGGAGGCATATGTTTTAGTTTCATCTGGGTAAACAGAAGTAGAATTTCTGAGTCATACGGAAGTGTATATTTAACTTAAAAACTGCCAAAGTATTTTCTGGAGTAATCTTACCATTATATATTCCCATCAGCAATGTGTGATAATTCATTTGCTCCACATCTTAGTTCCATTAGATTTTTAAATTTTAGTCATTATAGCAGATGTATAGGAATATCTAGTAATTTAAATTTATATTAATCATCTCTAATGACTGTTATTAAACTCTCTTCTAATATACAGCCAATATCATACTATCTTGATTAGTATAGCCTCATAGTCTTGAAATTAGGTAGTGTGAGTCTTCCAGTTTTGTTCTTTTTTTTCCAAAAAATTTTTGGCTATTCTGGCTACTTTGTAGCCAGAGTAACTGAGAATGGTGACGACTATGAGTTGATTTCATTACTGATGGCATTACCAAAAATGATACTGAGTAGTGATTTTGAGTAACATCCATTTGGCTGTATCTCCTGGTGTCACTAGTGAAGAAAGTTGAAGCAGTTTAACTAAAATCACAACTTTTATTTCAGTAGTACAGACGCTATCCTCACATCTGGAAGGACACCCCTTTGTTGATTAGAAGCATATTTCATGCACCAGCTTACATTCCTGCTCTTACATAAAGCCTTTTTGATGATTCTGGTCTATACTGACCTTATCATTTTTCTTATGTCCTTTATCTCCAAATGTATATTTTAAATTTGTGGGCACTCAGGTCTCACTTGCCTTGTGTTTTCTTACATTCAGAACTAGAACGAACTCTTTAAGACTTATAGGTAGGTATACTTCTTCTTTTGTATTTCTTATAGCACATATGTTTGTGTTCCTTTCCTACAATCAATCCTTCAAGAAATACTTATTGATTGTTTTAGACATGGGGCCAGTCTTGATGCAATATCTGTCATCTCACTTAGTGCCCAGGAATACCTTGATTGCTAAGCCCCTTGCCCCATCATGCTCCATGTGTTTCTGTTCCAAAGCTGCCTACTAAGTCAAAGAGGACAGCCCTCACAGAGAAGAACAGCTCTTCATGTCAATGCAGGATACCTGTGATTTTTAAAAACACTTGTCACAGTGCCTTCTTGGCTACTTGGAGTTGTGCTGAACTGAGAGTGAGGGTACTAAGTTCCAGCTGTGCTATTGAGCAGAACTGTGGCCTTTAGCAAATCATTTAACCTGTTTGGACTTTGGCTAAATGATCTCAAAAGTTTTCTCTAGCCCTAAAATTCTATGATTCTCTGAAAGTGTGTTCTCCAAATACTTAATGCTCATTGCAGGAGGTAATGTTAGTGTTTCCAAAGTGTCTTGCCTATTTTTGTACAGTTAAGGAAGTTAAAAAGTTTAAATTTAGGAAAAAAAATAATGATCTGGGAGAAGAAATTGTAGCACCTGACCGGTAGTATCTGGTAGCAAAATACACACTTTCAGATTTCCTAGGATATTCATAGGGTAGGTAGGGTCATAAGCCTCATTAAAGCTGCTTGTTCACTGTTTGCTAGAGGGAATTCTAACACAATCCATTTATCAATCATGCTTGCTTGTAAAGTGGAGTGTGATTGTGTTTGTAAGAATTTTACATGGAATGTGCACATAATACAGTTAGATACGTATAATACATAATACACTTAGAAGTAGCATTTCCTTTGTTGAACATATAAAAATTAAGTTCTGGTCACCTCTATATATGAACATATATAAAATTTAGTTCTAATAATATCCTTATCTTTCATTATCTCTAGAGTAGTAGTATATATCTTAGCTGGATGATACTATAATATTAATAGGTAATATAGCTGGTGAGGCTACTATAAAGTATTCTGTTACCATGTGGATGGATTATATCATAGATTAAATAACATAGTGGTGTTTATAGTCACTCATAGCGTGCAGTAAGATGCATGTTATTCTTTTTTTCCTTCCTAGGGAGGTTCTGCTGTATATTTTCAGTTAGGCAAAAGAGATTTTGGAAATTGTTCCTGTGATTTTATTTATTTGGACTTTTAAAATCAGTATTTTATGAGTTTTATTTTAATGGGATTATTTTTAAAATATATACTTTCACTGAATTTTTCTTTATTTCAGGATAGCTATTTGTCATATGAATATATTGTTTTTGAGCTTTAATAATTTCCTATGTATCTCTTTTTCACAGATCAGTTCTATAAACTATTTTAGGGTTCTTTCAGTATGATTTGTCAAATGAAAATAAAGTCAACCCCAAATTTTATTTCCATCTAACTGTGTAATGTGTTAGTACTGCTGTTTTACTAAACTCTAATATGTTTATTAAAATATTTTAAAATTGTTTAATCACATGCATTTTTTAGCTTAACAGTGTTCCTATTGTCAAAATTCTTTCTTAACATGGGTGTAATCAGATTAGAGCCATATTAAAAAATTCTTATTTTGATATATTATGCAAGTGATAGGCATCTGAATATGGCCTACTAGAGTGTTATTTTGGAAGGTAGTGATGGGTAGAAAATATTGAAGAAAACAGCATAATAATTATAATTTAGAAGCTGTAGTTTCCATATTTACAATTTTTGTGAAGTTTATTTTCCAGTGCTAATAAGACTCTGAAGCAAGTAAGAACCTGTTAAACATATAATTTTGCCTTTAGGATAATAAACTATTTTTAACCTTTTATTTAAAAAATTTTCAAACATACTGAAAAATGGAGAACTCCATATGCCTATCACTTTAATTTAAAAATTAACATTTAAAAATTTTGTTTGATCTATTTTTTGACTGATATATTGTAAAGTAAATTATAGATATCATGACATTTTACCTAAATACTTAAGTATGTGTGCATCTCCCCAAAATAAGGGCAATTCACCATATTATCACAATGTTATTAACACTGGTAACAAAATTAACAATCATTCCTTAATATCAGATACAATTTTATTTCTCCCACTTTCTTCTTTATCCTAAAATTTATGAGAATATGGGAATACAGATAATTGTTATTTCAGTTTCACTTGCGCTCTTTTCCTTTCTTTATGACTTTTTTCAGTAGTCTTTTTTGTGCCATAGCTTTCCTTTCTGTAAGTTGAGTAAATTTATATCATGTAATTTCTTGTCTCTTTTCTCTCTCATAGCCTCCAACTCACTGGATAGAACTGGTTGTTAGTTACAAATATGATTTAAGAAACTACTGGTACAGAACCAGGTGAATGTGATTCCTTTCAGTTATATGTTTATCAGGAGAGCAAGTTTCTTGTATAAGTAGGAAAACAGGGATTGTGTTTCATTTGCTGTTATGTTTCCAGCAGCTGGCACAGAGCATGGAATATAATAAGTTCTCAATAAATAAGTGAGAAATTGAATAGATTAATGCATAAGTAAATCTGTCACTTAATCAATGTTCAGAAGTAATAGCCAAAACCAACCAAGTGGAGCTGGTTGTAGTATATAGCCAGGTACAGTAACCAAGTTATTTGTACATTTCTTAAATTTCTATTGGGTGAGATCTAGTCACTGTGTTAAGAGACCTTTACTATTTAATGTAGCCATTATGAGCATTTTCTTATGGATAAAACTCTGTTAGCATATTCACAAAGAGTAACTGAGAATGGTGACTACTATGTGTTGAATTGTGTCCCTTCAAAAGCTTTTGATGTCTTCACCCCTACTGCCTGTGAATATGACCTTATTTGGAAATAAGGCCCTTGGTGGTGATCAAGTTGAGACGAGATCATTGGGGAGAACCCTAATCCATATACAGATTCCTTATAATAAAAAGGGGAAATTCGAATACAGACATGCATAGAGGGAAGACAATATGGAGAGATGGGGAGAATATCATCTATAAGCCAAGAAATACCTGAGGCTATCAGAACCGAGGAGAGAGGCATGGAACAGATTATCCCTCACAGCTCTCAGAAGAAACCAGTCCTGCTGACACCTTGATTTCAGACTTCTAGCCTCCAGAACTGTGAAGCATTACATTTTTGTTGTTTAAGCACCAGTTCAGGGTATCTTGTTATAGTATCCCTGCAAAACTAATACAGGGACTTAGACATAAATCTTTGGGTGGAGGTTGGGATCATAAATTTTCCAAATAATTTTAATAGGAATCTCAAGATAATGTTCTATTCCATGTAAATTGCTAACACCTTATCGTGAAAACCAGTGTGTATTTTAGCCATATGTAAGCTTTGAGCAACAGAATAGGGAAAGAGAAAAATAAGGAAAATTGGGAACAGAGGGCAGAAAGAAGTATCTACTTTTATTCTGCCTATGGCCACTCCAGGTGGGGCCAAACCAGTTATTCTTCCTAAAATGATTTGTTCTTACACATAAGGCCTTCAAGAAGTTAGTTCTTTAGCACTGCAGTCCTCAGCCCCTGGGTGGTGGACTGGTACCAGTCTGTGGCCTTAGGAACTAGGCCACACAGCAGGAGGTGAGCAGCTGGCAAGTGAGTGAAGCTTCATCTGTATTTACAGCCATTCCCCATGGCTGGCATCACCTTCACCGCATAAACTCCACCTCCTGTCAGATCAGCAGTGACATTTGATTCTCATAGGAGCAGGAACCCTACTGTAAACTGTGCATGCAGGGGATTAGGTTGCGTGCTCCTTATAACAATCTAATGCCTGATGCTCTGAGGTGGAACTGAGGCACGGTGATGCTAGCGCTGGGGAGTGGCTGTAAACAGATTATCTTTAGTAGAGAAATTTGACTACATGATAAATGTAATGTGCTTAAATTACCCCAAAACCATCCCCAGCCACCCCACAGTCTGTGTAAAAGTTATCTTCCATGAAACTGGTCCCTGGTGCCAAAAAGGTTGGGGACCGCTGCTTTAACATATATAATGGGATCTATTGGGATCCCCACTTCATTATGTAGTCTACTTATTTATTCAGAAGTGTCCTTGTACAGGATCAGAAAGAAGATATAAAAAGAAAGATGTTTACTTTTTCCTAATCCCAGACAAAAGGTTTGACAGAAGAAGGTTGGGCCTGTTTTCTGAAGCTCTATTTTGTGTGACTTTCAGTTTTGGGGATTCAGTGTAGAGTAGTTAAGGATTTGAGTTCTGGGATCAGACTCCCTGGGTTTGAGTTCTGGCTCTATGTCTTGTTACCTCTGTGATCGTAGCCAAGTTATTTTACCCCTTTTATCGTCTCTTTTTACCTATTTTGTCCTCTAAAGATAAGAATAATGATACCTCCCTCAAAGTGATATTTTAAGGATCAAATTATTTAAACATGTAAAGATTTTAGACTAGCATCCAGCAAATAGTAAGCACTTAGTAATTAGAAAAGTTTTTTATGGTTGTTATGCTGATAACAAAAGAACACCTTATCTTATTTTTCTCCACAATAATTCTTTAGATTTATGAAACAAGACTTATATTCTAGTTAGATATTAAGAAAATGGTAATGAATTAGACTTAATAAGTATAGTTCTCCCCAGGTATGTAGTTTGATGATAGACATCCTCCTAGTTATAGGAACTAGAACATTAAGGGTCTAATTTCTACGATAAGGGGAAAAGTTTTCATACTTTAGTAATGTATGTACTCTATAAGTGTACAGTGATCCATTTAACAAATCATCTATCCCCAATAATATAGTTCCCAAGAGAATGCTTTTGAAAATTAGTGTTTTGCAGTCTACACTCACTACATGTTTATTGAGTGCCTAGTGAGATCCAGTGGTTATAATTCTATTTCTGAAAGCCAGATACATATGTGACCAAAGAACTCTTTATGACCAAAATATTTGAGCATCTTGATTCACAAAGGGTTACATAGGGTTACTTTCAGGCTTTAAAAAAAAATTAGTGTGGGAAAATGGCCCTTCTGAATTTTGAATTACTCATTGAACTGTGTAAATTGGATGGATTAAGAGGTATCCTTGATTAGGGGCTGTTTAAAATCATTGAACTCCAAGGGCTACCCATGTAAGAATGGTGCTATTGCTGACAACCTCAAATGCTGTCTTTGAAATTAATATAATTTATAGTTAGTGTAGAACAAGTAGGCTATTTCCAGTGCTGGATAGCTATGTTTTATGTAGACACACCTTATATATGTTGAATCTTTTTGTAATATAGCAATGATAATCAAATTGTATCAGCTAACATTTTGTGAGTATCTGCTGTTTACAGATATACCAAGCTCTGTGAATGCTTAGTGACATATTGAAAAGTCTTGATTAGGTTCAGATTTGAATTAGACAAAAAGGAAGACCATTAAGTGGATGCAATCCAGGTTCTCCTCTTCCATTGCTTCTTTATTTTGTTAAAGGATAGATACAAGTTGTGTGTCTTGATATAGATGAAAATTAAAAAGAGACGGTATTATAGGTTTCTCTATATAATCCTTCAGAACTTGTGTCAAAAGGACAAATTGGAAATAGACTGTAATTGGAAAGGTTTCTATGATAGGTAAAGGTATTTTTAGTAAAGAAGCAACCACTATGAACTATTGAGGGAATTTCCCCCAAAAGTGTGGAAAGTATATTAAGTCACAGTCCTATTTGATCAAATAGGTTTGCACATTCTGTCAGGAAGGAATAGAAAAGCAGGTCATGGGGTCAAAATGCTAATATCATTTAGAATATTGCTAAATATACCTCAGAGTTTTGACATGTGAATTCATGGCACCATTCAAGGCAGTCGCAGCCGCGGGCCTGCAGGGCAGTGGGTGCAGTGAAGTGATAGCGGTAAGAGGCGTGACTTCTCTGGCGCTTGTTCGTATAACTTCATGGGTGTGTCTTGAAGTCTCTACTCTCGGTGAATAGTAAATATAAAGAAACATAAAGGATACAATTCCAGATTGGAAATATGAATAGGTAATTATGAGATCTAAGAAGAAAAAATCCAACATATAAGCAGATTATTTTAAGAATAAGCACATGTTGCTTCCATCAAAAAACAAACTGCAGACTATACGGCTCACTAAAAGATAAAGTGTCAAACTATAGTTTAGAAAAATATATCTTCATGCTTATTCTAATAAACCTCATGTTTGAAAAGTAAGCTAGCACCTTTTTGTTTTACAATAGGGTATGCTAATTAAAAGGATTTAACTGTATAAAGTAGTCTAAATTAGGATAAGGTATTAGATTGTACAACAGGAAAAATTTAGTGTATCTACTGAACATCACTCTTCAAAAGTGAGCCTCATTTTTGGGACTGTATCTGCATCTCTTCTCTAATGTGACTCTGCATGGTGGAGCTAAGATAGTGAACAAATGTGATTTACTAGGTGGTCACATCCCAATGGACAGTGACACTTGTTCACATTAGTGTCCTGCTTCTTTCTTTGCAAGCTCTAAATGTCTTGTATCCCTTCTTCAGCTTATTTTCTCCTATCAGTCATATCAACATCATATCAAGTATTGAGAAATGCTTTCATTTGAGCCAGGCTGACAGTCAAGGAAGACAGGAAGGCAGTCACCTTTGGTGGGAAGGAAGCCTTTTACTTTTCTCCGTAGACTACTACTCTGTCACTCAGTTCTCCATAAACTGACAGAACCAGGAGGTAGCTGAATTAGGGTGTTAGTCACTGATCAGCCATTTTGCTTTTGGTACAGAAGTGATTAAATAATTTTCTTTCCAAATCTCCTCTTCCGCTACGTGTTGCTTTTCTCTATTTATTGAATACTCAGCTAAACTAGCCAGTTAAACTGTTTTCAGAGTTAAACTGTTCAACTGTTTTCGGAGTTACCTTTTGACGCTTGCAATCCACTTCCCAGTAACTTACGGCTCTCTTCGTTTCCCTTCTGTTCACCAGAACGCTGGTCCAGCCTCCCATTGCCTCTAGCCTGGACTCTCTGCTTCCATTTCCTTCTTATGATGCTGCTAGTGCTAGTAATATTATTTATTGCTTGCCAAAAAAACATTCAGTGACATCTATTTACTTATAAAGATTGTGTCCCAGGTTCATAACATGACTTCCAAGGCTCTCTGTAAACTGATGCAAACCTTTTTTTCCGGCTTGTGTTGTGTTTCCACCAACCTTTCTGGTCACGTCTCACACTGACCCATGCCCTGGTTTTCCCTGTTGTGTGTTACTTCTTCTCTGTCTCTGTCTGTGGAAATCTTAGATATTTTTCAGGGCCCAACTAAATGTTGTTTCTTTCTCTGAGTCTTCCTATTAGAAATATCCTTTCCTTGCTGTGAAATCTCATAAACTATCATGCTTTTGTCAGAATACAGGTTATCTCTAGGTCTGTAGATATCCTTATGCCATCTCCCTGTCCTCTATATGGGACATATGGAAAAAAACAGCCTTCTAGTCAGACTGGTTTAGGTTCCAATCCCAGCTTTGCCAGTTACTAGACATTTATTTGTCTTACACAGAGCACCTCACCTTACTCATCCTATTTTCTCTTCCCCAAAGATCTTAAAATAACTTCTTAGGGTCATGAAGGATAATCATTTGACCTCTGTAAATCATTTAATGCTCTTACATGACAAGTATTCAATAAATGTGCATTCCTTTTTCTTTTTATTTCCATTTTAAAGTGTACAATTCCTGATAGTTTATTATGCTTGGCACTCAAATATCTGTTGAAAAGAATTTAGTTCAATTTGTCCAATTATTAGCATCAAGTCAAATCAATAAAAAATTTATTCAGACCGGTGCAGAAGGCCTTAGAATAGTTGCTGTCATAGATACAAAAATGTATATATAACATTATCCTGATCTCTTGTCCCCTGGGAGCTCACAGCCTCTAAATGTGGAGCCAAGATATAAGTAAAAGAAAAGCTAAGTAACTTTGTATATAGTTAAAATAGCAGATTCATGTGGACATGGGTGAAAACGCAATACATTGCCTTGTAGTTAAAGGGATCGCTATATACAAAAATAGGATTCAGGTGTGAGTGGTGAATCCGGGCAGCATGGTAGGAAGTGGATAAAAGTACTTGGGATATCCCTGGAGGGGATCACCGTGAAGAACCTTTCATAGGGTCCTTCTTAACCATTAGCTTGACCCATCCATCTGGAAAAATAAAGCAGTGTGAGAGCCTCCAAGCATCAGGAAACAAAGGAGACTGGAAGTAAAGGCTTAACTAAGTGTAGAACTTGAGAATATGACATACATGGATAAAATCTGGCTCAGTAAAATAGGAAGTGGATTTTTGAGACAGGCCTGCTTAGTACAGGAAAAATTATGTTTTTCATGGTCATACTCAAAGGCTAATTTGTTTATCTTCATTTCATTTGTTACTCAAGGCTATGATTTATTGACCACCTGTGTCAAATTGGCTTCTCAGGGAGGCAGATGCTGAGACACAATTACAAGTACAAGGGCTTTTTGGTGGGGGAGGGGGAGGAGGTATAATAGATAAAAGGGGAGGAAGCAGGATTAGACGGGGAAAGCTTTAAGAGTGGAATGTTGATCTGACACTTGTGAAAGGAAAGGAGACAAGAAGCAGAACTGGGGAGAGAGAGCCTTGGACTATGATGCAGATCTGACAAAATAGAGATTGCCCATTAGAAGAGACTCTAGTTGGGAAGAAATGACCACACACTCTCCATGATCAGCCATTGGTGGGTCCTGCCCAGGAAGAGTGTGGCCTTGGTTTGCCTGCTGTGTCAGGTCCCAGTGGCCGTGCCCCTGGAGCCTGTCAGCTTATTGCATTGCATTCCTCACAGGTGAAAGGCCACTTCTTTCTTGATGACATTGCACCTCAGTGGCTACCACATAGTGTTTTCAATATTAAAATTGAAAGTCCATGAAAGAATTAGTTCAAATTAGATGTTGAATCTAATTGGCAGGGCTGAGTTCACTAAAACAATAAAACCCTTGTAGAAGCTGTACTTAGTATTGGTTAACTTGCATTATCTGGGTGCATACATTATTTTTGATCTATTAAATGTGGAAAATGACATACATCTGTCAGGTTTCAGTCTGAAACGTTGGTTCTTGGCACGCTCATGGCCAAAGAATGACCAGACATGCCAAAGTTAGACAAGCACGAAAATGGGGTTTATTGAGGAGAGAAAGATAGGATTATGGAGCAAGAGCAAGATACAGGTTTACAGAACATGATACATACGACACAGATGATGACTGGACCCATTTTTGCAGCCAAGTGAGAGCCAAATGAAGTGCGCAAAAGGAGAGCTTGGTTATGGTCTGGGCCTTGTTTTGTGGTATCTGGATAGGGACCTCCCCGTCACCACAGAATCACGTCACAGGTTCACACTTCACCACAGAATCACTTTGGATGGTTGGGGAACTGCATGACCTGAGTCTTACTGCACATGTGTGTTCTAGGTCACTTTCTGGACTTTCTGGTACCCATGTGGCTTGGGCTGTGGGCTAGAGTCTCCTCTGCATTCTTTTGCAGCTGGGGCACCAAGTTCAGATTGGCAGATTCATAAGATATTCCCTCCTCCCCAGATATGGAGAATTAGGGTTGGCCAGGACCAAGATGAGGGCAACAGCACCCACTTTCATCCCCAGGACACCTAGAATCCCTCACTATCTTTCCTATCTACCTTACAAAGTTGTTAAAAAACATAATATCTAAGAAAAGTGAGAAAAAGTGAGTACCATATGAGAGGCAGTACAGTGTAATAGATCTCTGAGTCAAAGTGAAGGGAAGCAGGTAGGGCTGTCCCTTGTACTCATGGAGAATGGAATTGGTTATTGCATGCAGAAAAAGTGCATAAAAAGAAAATCATTTAAAATGCTTTAAGGAGCTAGCCATTTATACATTCCTATGGCTAGTCTTACTATCATGGAAATAGTCACCCCTTACCCAATCCCGTTGTAAATCTTGAGTTTCCTAGATAGGCTTGTTTAAAATCAGGGGTATTATTTATACTTAAAGTGAAAAATATTAGCTAGTTATTTTCGATTTCACAGAGGAAAAAAAAGATAATATATAAAACAAGTTAACTGAAACCAAATTTTATTCTAGATTAGAGATTGGCAAACTTTTTCTGTAAAGAGTCAGATAGCAAATATTTTAGGCTTCTGTGAGCTCTGTGGGTCACATATGGTTCTCTGTTGCATTTTTTCCTTCTTTCTTTCCTTTCTATAAAAATGTAAAAAAAAATCATTCTTAGCATTGAGGCATACAAAAATAGGACTTAGACTGTGACCCATACTATAGATTGAGTTCTTCTTAAACTTATTTTTGACTTGAATATAATTTCAGAAATTGACAGAACCCCCAATTCTACATTGTTTAAAAAAGGGAATGGAACTTGGAAGTCATACTGGTCTGGATTTGAATCCTGCTTTCATCCTTTACTAGCTTTGTGACTTGGGCAAGTTATTTGTGAGTAACTGCTGGGATGCTCAGCTTTCTCATATGTAAAGTAAAACCAGTACTGCCTGGCTGGGTGTGGTTGTCTGGATTTAATGAAATAACTTGTGAAAAGTACTTTGCCTAGTGATTATTACATAATGGAGCCTCAAAAAATGTTACTTCCTTTCCTCCATTCCTCTTCTTGTTTGACAACATTTTCCATCCATTTTTTCCCCCTTTCTTTCAATTGTTCTAGGAAAATTGTAGGCTGTCTCTACTGTTATCTTAGTATTATAGAACTCTCAGTTTGACCTAATCTGAGTGTTTAGGGTCAAAGAGAAAACTTTCCTTCTGCCCTGCCTGAAGATTCACTGGAATGAGCTGACAGTGGACAGATTAACAGGGAAAAAGACATACAAATTTATTAACGTGTACATGGACACAGAGGTCCCGCAAATACGAGGCTCAAAGAAGGGCCGAGAGTGGGAGGTGGGGGGAGGTGTAGACAGTTTTAGCGGTAAATGATTTGTAAGGGAAATGATTGAGCCCAAAGAACAATTAATTGGCCTGGGACAAAGTTTCTCTGAGCTCTGGGGGAGTTTGTGGCAAATTGCAGGAAGGTGAGGGGTGGAAATTCACTGTGAGCAAAGGTGGTCTTACTATGCAGATAGAGGATCCCAGATAATCTCTTGGAGCTGCCCTCAGAAAAATAGATGAAAAGTCTATCTGGGTGTGGTTACAATTTTTTGTGTTTTCTCTGGTGGTTCATCTTTTCTGGTTATTTGATGATATTTTTAGAGAGGGAGTTTTAAGACAGTTGCATTTCTTCTAGAGGAGCTTCCCTTAATCAGATAAGGGAACTTCAGAGAAAGCCCCTTTTGGTGCTTCCAGCAAGAAAAGGGGTAAGAGAGAGGGGATAGGGGAAGGTCAGAGAGAGACCTTGGTTCTGAGGCTTGTTTCTGAGGCCTTTCAATTTTCTTTAATTCAAAACACTCAATATGTCGAAGTAGCATATTTGGGGGTATTATTTTCTGAGCCCCAACAAGTCAAAAAATTTGTCAATGTTCTGACTACTTGGGACAGATTATTAGTTTTACTTACTCTCACATATAATTCCTATCCACCAAAGGCAGTCACTCCTAGATCTCTACAGTAGTGCCCCATAGTCTGTATTTTAAAAATATATTAATATATGCTAGTGGCAAAACTTTCATGTGAATTTTAGAGAATTTTTCCTAGAATTCTGTAAAGAATATTCATATTCCTGTAGATTCTAAGAGAATTCTAAGAATATATATTTAGAATATAAATATAAATACTCTAAAATATATTTAGAATATAAATATCTTGTAGATTCTAAGAGAATTCTTAGAATCTACAAGAATATAAATATTTTGAACCATATGCTAAAGTAGTAGATAAAACTCCAAACTGGAAAAAAAAAAAAAAAAAAAAGAAGATATATCTGGAGGTGTGGGGGTAGGGATGGATAGTTATTCATTTTGCTAAAGGAATCTTAAACTTTACTATTTTGTTCAGTTGCCTTTTATGATTATTTGAATCCTACCTGTAACTCTCTATTAAAATCACCAAGAGCATTTCTGGTTGGTTGAATAATAGCAAGTGTTGCTTGAGAGATTTTTTTCCTTAGAATTTATGCTCCTCGAGGTTGCAACCATGCATATTTTAAATAACTTTTAGTCTGAAATAGTCATTGACTAAAATAGCAAACAGTTAAGTATGTCTTCTTTATTGTATTGTTAGCTTCTTGTCTTTATTTTATATGTGAACTCTCTACCGCCCTTCAAAGTTGAAGCAACCTAGCACAACCCTGAGGCCTATAGTTCAGTAATGACCAAGACAGCCTTAAAGTTCCCTTCAGCTTGGGTAAACTTTTGACAGGCTTCGTCCTGACTTTAGGCCCCTGACCTCCATTTTTAAAGCACATTTACTTGAGAAAACTTGAAATCGTAAATTCTGTCCCTGCCATTTTGAAATGTAAATCTTCTGCCAGCCTCTTGCTAGTTTTACAACCCAGGAATGGGACTCATCCCTTTGCAGGACAGCAGTCTCTGTGGAAGGTAGGAACCTAAGCACCAATTAGCAAACATAGATGGCTTAATCACATTGGCCAACCTCCCCCTAACCTCCTCTAGTACTTTTGCACTAGCTCTCCCTGGTGCTTAAAAACTTTACCACCTTTTGTTTTAGTGGATTTGAGTTCAAACTTTCTCCCCTACTAGTCTCGCTCCCTTATTGCAATAGTGTTGAATAAAGTCTTCCTTATCTGTTTAACTTGTCTGGTACGATTTCCTTTGACAGTGATTGAGAGTAAAGGCTCTACAGTCAAAACTACCATAGAATCCTGACTTTATTTTGCCATACAATTCACATACCCTCACTAAGCTTCAGGTTCCATATAAATAAGAGATAATGGTACCTCCCTACAGGACTTTTCTGATGATGGCATAGGTCAGTGAATGTAAAGCACCTAGCGTACTGTGTATGGTACATAGTAGGTACTCCATAAAATTTAGAACTTAATTTTGGGGCTAATGACTACAGAAAAAGCCTCTTGATAGTTCTTTTTTAAAATAGTAAACTTGTCTCTTGTATTCCATTTGCATAAATATGATTCCATTTGTTGAATTATCAATGTATACTATTTGGGGATATCTGCTTTGCAATGTGAAGTCTATTTTTTTGCAATAAAGGCAAAAATGCATCAGAAACAGTGAAGGCAAGCAACTGGTTCTATATCTGATCCTGAGGTGTCTAGTTTACTTAGGGCAGTGAGATCAGTTACTTCTGAGGCCATGTTGATAAACAGTATCTGTGGGAAAGAGAGGCAAACTGAAATATTTGTTTTCAGACAGTCTAGCAAGTTACTCCAACAAATGAAGAAAACTCTGTGCTCTTTATATTTAAAAGTTTAAAATATCTCCTACTTAGACTACCCTAAAGCCAAAAACTTAAACTAAAATTCAAATGCTGAGTTTTCTTTTAATAGATATTATATTTTAAAGTGCAGATTATGTTTCAATACTATCTTGAAGTTACATTATGAAACATTGCCAAAATTGCTAAATTTTAAAGAAATGTATATAAAATGATACCTTTGAAAAGTTGAAACTGCTTTTTTTTTTTTTTTGGTGAGGGGGAGTATGGTAACACATAGTTGGAAACTACTGTTCTCTGACTACATGTCATAATAAATGTCTAGTCAAAACAGTTCTCCATCCAATGTATGCTGTATCTGTAAAACTACTCCTCCCATCTTCCTTCTCTTTCTAAAAGTAATTTGAGGTAAATTCACTTGAATTGCTACCTCACTTTTAACGATCTGTATTCTGCTTGCAATTCTGAGTGACTTACAAAGGTAATAGTGATGATCTGAAAAGCCAAAAGTGCTGTGCTGATGTTCCATTCTTAAATACAGATAACATGATGGTGTTTTGGGGTTTTTTTTTTTGAGTCATTACTTCATATAGTTTATTCACTATATTTATATTTCTTGTTAATGTAACTTTTGTAACATTAGATTTACAATTGACCCTTGAAAAATGCCAGGTTAGGGGCTCTGAGTCCCCCTGCACAGTTGAAAATTTTCATATACTTTTTGAATCCCCAAAACTTAACTACTAATAGTCTACTGTTGACCTTACCAATAAGATAAACAGTTAATATGTATTTTGTATGATATATATATTATATACTATATTATATACTTTGTCTTACAATGAAGTAGCTATAGAAAAATATTATTAAGAAAATCAGCCCTGACTTAAGCATTATACAAAGTATTCATGTAACAAAAACATTTATACCCCCTTAATATTTTGAAATTAAAAAATAATAAATCATAGGGAAAAGAAAATGTATTTACTATTTGTTAAATGGAAGTGGATCATCATAAAGGTCTTCATCCTCATTGTCTTCATGTTGAGTAGGCGGAGGAAGAGGAGGAACAGGTTGGTCTTGCTCTCGCTCTCTCAGGGGTGGCAGAGGCAAAAGAAAATTTGTGTAAAGGTAGACTCACACAGTTAAAACCCGAGTTGTTCAAGGGTCAACTGTGTATTTGAATGTTTGCTATCATCTCTCCTTCCTGCTTGAAACAGTTTTATGTTTCAGGGAGGGGTTATGAGAAAAGGCAGAGCCTCACAAACTGCATGAATACAGATAAAAAGACATATTGTGGTTTATGATGTCTAGATGCCCACCTGGAAGGAAGGGAATTTAGGAGGAAAATAAAAAGTTTAAAAATCTAAGTCAACTCAGAAATAAGATATGCCAATGATGAAGTAAGGATTTAAGTTGGAAAGTTAGTTATTATGGCCCCCCGTTGTATCTACTTTATCCTAAGGTACCATTTGGTTTAATAAAATGTAGATCTGAGGCTGTTCTTAACCTATCAGTTCCTTAAGACTTAATTAAAAAGGTTATATTTTCAGAGGACAAAAGCATTATTCATTTGTCTATTCATGTCTTCCAGGTTTATCTTGCAGATTATGGACTTTCCTACAGATATTGTCCCAGTGGGAACCACAAACAGTATCAGGAAAATCCTAGGAAAGGCCATAATGGGACAATAGAGTTTACTAGCTTGGATGCCCATAAGGGAGTAGGTGAGTTTCTTTTTTCTTTTCCTTATTTTTATTTCAGAAGAATGATTAGAGTCAAGGGTAATAAGGCTGCATAAAATGACCTCTGAATAGTTTGAAGAATGAGAGCACTGGTAAGATTTTATTCAAAAGTAGTGAATTCCTGTTATGCCAATTAATATTTCTTCTAACAGTGAGAGGAGATACAGACTAGGACAAGTGATGAGGGAGCAAAAGGGTATCAACATAGCAAAACTTGATGCTTATTTTGGCCAGAAAATCACTAGTTTGTATAGGTTAAACTTGGAGGTCAGCGCTGAATTTTTTTGCTGTAGTGAATATCACAGATTTAGTGAAGGTGCACATGTGAATGATTATTCCTGTTTTTCCATTGTGCCATTATCAGAGCTTTAGAAGATACCATCTCTCAACAATAAGGATATCTTTTCTGAAACTATAAAGTGTTAACTTGTGGAAATCTCTCCTAGTTGCCTTTCATATATCTTACTTATTTAAACTCACTTTGATGGTATTGGAAACACATTTGCAGGTAAATTACATACATAGTCCTTTTATTGGATATTGATTGTACTGCCTTGCATTCCAAGGCAGACTTAATTCAACAATTCCCTAATTAGTTAAAGTCATAACCTATGTCTTGTATTCATTTACCATTAATTAAACCTTAGCTGTTTATTACACTGCAGTCCAAATCCAATAGCCGACCCAGAAAGCCATGGAAAAGGAAGTAGAAGGTCAATATTGAAAATATATGGTGCAGAGTCCCACTGATGGTTGCTTTGTTCACAATCAATATGGTCAATGCAACTGTACTTTCTTAGTTGCTCTGTCAGCAAGACAAAAAGTCAATTCTAATGTTATGCTAGTGAAAAAATGGTGATTATTGAAAAACTTTGGCTTTCAAAATTATATTCTTTGTGAACTTTGTTTATAAAAGTATTTTCAAATATGCTAGATCAAACAAATAATTTTTAAACAGCTTTGAAAGGACCACATTTTCATTTAATAATTAGACATTTGCACTTATTAATGGTTGTTGAACCCTAAACTGATACTTTCTAACAAGTTTTAGTTGGTGAAAACAATGGTATATTATTGCCTTTTCTATTAAAAGGGCCATTGACCATGTAATGTAGAAGGTCTTGATCACTTTCCAGAGCAATTAAAATCCACACTAGTTTAAGGTAGGCCAATGAAGAAGTGAAAGAAGTATATCAGTTGTGTATTTTCTTTTCAGAAAGAATCATCGGTTAAATTTTCTGAAATGGAAATTAGCTTTGGTATTCCTGATCAGAATAAAATGAATCACTACAATTTTTTTTCAAGTATAGTTTGGTTAAAAAAGTGATGATCACTCAGAAATTTCGTAGTGTTGTATAATGTTTTGCCATTCACATTGTTATAAATCAATGAATACTTAAAGATAAAATGAGACATATCTTTAATTAAATTAAGAAATATAAGAATTAAATGCTCATTGATAGTGGTTTTTTTTTCAATTTAAAGTTCATTCAATTTCATTCTTCATCTTTGTCAGATTTATTCTATTATACCTAATAGAATTTTCAGAAGCCTTAAAGTACTTTTTAGATAGTGGTATAACTGGGAATTCATCATACAGATTCATAAGCATTGGTCCAGTTATATTAATAATGATACCAGCTTGTGATTGGGCCATTTATTTTAAGTGATAGCTCTAATATTGCTCCAATCTGGTTCTGAGTATTAAAATAGCTAAGAAACCATTATGATGTGAAGGGGAAGTAGAGTTGTTATGTGTTGGTCTGGTCACTGTTTGGACTGCCGTAATTCTGAAAGTCTTCTTCAGTTACTTTCGTAATTTAGGGTAGTGTTTTCATTGTACTGTCTTCATGAAAGATTTGAACAGGTTTTTATTCTGTAGCCTATTGAAATTTTTTTCTCCCTAAATCATAATACATGTTGAATGCATTGGGTAGATTTCACCACACTAGGTCTTTGGGGAGAAGATTGAACTGAGAGTGATCCTAGAAAGATGACATTACATCCCCAGGAGGAATATTTTTGGTCATTGCTAGAAAGTTATATGCTGGAGTGAATATTCATTTTTATCAAAGAATGTAGTAGATTCTCCTAATGCATTTTAAATAGGATTTACACTAAACTAGGAATATTGATATCTATATGTATTAGTAGATTCAGATATAAATATAGATATACATACATACATATATATGCACATACATACACATCTGTACATACAGACATAGATACATACACACATATTTGCTGACATTTTAATATGCAGTTTTAGTCTGGAGTATAAAATAGGAGGTTTGATATCTTCAAATGTTTGAATAGTATTCATTCCTAATGTTTTATATTTAATTTTCCAAAATAAAACATCTCAGTTTAGGATTTTATTAGAAAAGAAATAATCATTTAGCCATAGTTAGAAACCAGAATAAACAGTGCCATAAATCCTTATAGGTAAATGCAGGTCAGATTTATAAATATTCATGTGTTTACTTTTAGTACAGTCACTATATAGTTTAATCTCAGAAAAATCTTTTCTATACCAGTCCAGCTATGAGATCAAATAACTACTGAGGAAAGATAATGCAAAGGAAAGCATAAAGAGCAAAAGTATTGTCATAAGGATATAGAACTTCTAGTTATCAAAGCAGAAGTGTTAGGTACTTTTATCTGTGTCTGGTCAGGCCAAGAGAAATATGCAGGCTTCAATGTAAAACTGACTTATGAGCTTAGTGCTAAATAGGGACTGTTAACCTGATCAGACTATCCGGTCTCTGCTACTTTTTGTAGTGATTATTCAAAAAATGAAGCTAAATCTCATTTTTCTGTGGATTAATTGGGTTTTTGTAATCAGCTGTTTCACTTAAGCATTTTCTGATTCAACTTTATGTAAAAGGAGGGTAGTTGAAAGGGAAAAAAAAACATTTTATCTATTATCTTGTTATCACAAACCAAAAAATATGCACAGAGATAGATAGAGATGGATGGACAGATGGATGAAAGGATAGATAACTATTCCTAGAACTGTCATACATCTATATATGTACATATATTTTTGAAAACTGTTTATTCTTCCAAACTCAATTCTCTTGTGTGACCTAGAGGTATTTTCTAAGTGGCTAAAGTGCCTCATTTAGTATAAAATCAGAGTAATGTATGTTGGGATTATTTCTTCCATTATTAATTTTTTATTCTTCATAAAAACTAGCATGTATAAACATTGACATATTTTGGGCTTGTTGCCTGATAATTAAAGAGAATGATATTTGTGTCAAATATACTATTTTAAAATTTGTTACATTCTTAGGAATGTTAAAAAGCAATATTTGGATCAATGTGTGATATAGATTTTTGTAGATTTTTCTACTCACTGAGGCATGCAGTCAATACCTAATTTCTCTAGAGAAATACTGCATTTAACATATTGAGCTTTTTTAAATACTTCAGACCTATGCATTGAGTGTATAATACCTGTTTTAATTTGACATCATTGATGACCATAAAATATATTTAAATTGCATTTTAAATGTCCATTTGTTTATGTAATATATTCAGTATCAAGGAAAGAAATATATTACATAGTTTTTTATTTTTGCCAATAGCTGTGGTATGTGAAATCCAAGGCTTGTGTTATTTCTTGCATGGTTTCATTTTACTCTAATACTTCAGCTTACAAAATATATGTGAAAGAAACTGAGAATGTATTTTCATGTTACCAAACTTGGGGAAATAACATGGTTTACGCACTGCTTATCTTCTTAACCAATAATTCAAAAAAGGTAACCCATTTTTCTATTATGATAAGATAGCAAGCTAAACCATCAAATTACTAACATTCCCTGTTGCATCTGTTACTAGTCAGAATAATATACTGTTTATTTCTTCTTTCATGTAAATTTGACTGCTATAAATAGTCTTTGGGTAATGTTTAAATAACCAATAATGAATACTTTTTTCTATATTGGCATAAGCCCACTTTTTACATTTAATCGTGACTTTTAAAGTCTTGGCATATATCTTGGCTTTTTAGTTGAACTATTTTGTTGGCCAAATGTAAGATACCTTTGCTCTGTTGAGTAACCTTTCCTGCTTCACACAGTAGTGTTTCACAAAAAAACTAGGGCTTGGAATTTAAAAACTTCTGAGAAAATAAGAAACCTGAGTTTAATATTTTATTTGAAATATGACACATTGCATTCTACCTTCCTAATATCCTTTTTGGAATTGCAGTAAATCATGGTCACCATAAAATTTACCAGCTCTTTTACATATCCTATTTGACAAAACACTGAATTACATAGGTTCCCGGTTGGAAAACGGAGAATAAACTTTAAATTTGTTCTGCAGATAGTCACCATTCACTCTGTCAGGTGAGCATCTTATTCAGATGTTTTCTGCTTTTTCATTGTCATTTCTGAGCACAAATACTAATATTTTGGGCATTTAAACCCTGTCTGCTTGAGGCAAAAGTTATCAAGTTCACTTTATTATTTTCTACCAAACCTTGTTTTCTTCATACTCCATAATATTACTCTATATGAGAAATAAAACTAAACAGAAAACACTTTAGGCAAATCAGCAGAACCATTTTGGAATTAACTCTTAGACTTTTCTTTTTCTCCTGATTCCTCTTTCATTCCATTTAGTGAATGAGCCTGGTTAATTTTACTCCGATTTGTCTAGAATAAGCACTAGTTCTCTAAGGTCACTTCTCTGCTGTTCTTGTACCAGCTTGGAAGGACCATTTAAAACTTTAAAAATAAATACTTTGACTAGAGATCCTTCTTTATCAGAATGAAATAGCTTTAAAGAAATCATTTCATGAAAAGATGGTTGCATGAAAAAGTTGATCAGTGATGCAGCTCAGTTATTCCTTGCCAAAACAACTATTTTTATGTCAGTATGTCTTAGTGTTTTAAGTTAAAATGCCTGCTTTAAATACTTCCCTCACTACAGAAGTCATGTGTATAATGTTGTTTGAATAGTGTTAAAACTAATAACGGAGGCAAATTAATTGTTAGATTGAGCACAGGCTTTGGATTCTGAAAGACTTGGATTTCAGTTCTGAGCTCTGTCAATTTTTGCTCTGTTATGTTGAGTAAGTTATTTAACTTCTCTGAGACTCTTGTTTTTCTTATTTATTAGCAAAGTTAATAATTGGTACCTTATATTGTTTGAATGATTAAATGAGAAAAGCAGGTAGAGTGCCTGGCACAGTAGCAGCTCTCCATAAATCATGTCATTTTTTTTATTTTAATCATGCATTCCACTGTGAGCTGTTTTTGGAATCTTCTTTTTAGTGAAGAATTTAAGTTCCCACCTGTGCCTTTTTTTATTGTTACTCTTAGCAATACTTTATAATTTAGAAAAGTTGAACAATGAAAATACCACAGGCTTTCAACAAAAAGTGATTTACATTGTTCCACATTAGTAAGCTGAATATAAATCAGTTGCTAAAATAATATTTAGAAGCTAACTTGAGAATGTTTGTAGGAAAAATTTTATTAATAACTAAATTTGACTACATTTACAAACAATAGTAAAAGTTTGATTTTTAGGACAGCTATAGGAAAACATACTGTTAATGGTTATATCAATTACCAAATGCAGCTGAAAAACCTTATGTATTATAAATAAATTATGCAGATAGATGACTCAGAAACAAAACAATTCATAGTATGTTTTCTATCCAAATGAATGAAAATATATTAAAAAGAAATATATTGCCCAACATCATCTGATCTTAGAGCTGAAAATGTAATAGTGTTAGGGCCAGAATTGGATCTCATTCCTAGTCCAGAGCTCTTTTCCATTTACTGCCTTACTTAGCATGTTTTAAAATGAATTTAAAAATTGTATAATGAAAGAAGCAACTTTCAAATTAAAAAATATTTTTTCTAGTTAGATATTAATATTCCTCTTCAACTGTGATCAATTCTTTGTGTAAATTACACATGCACATATAGATTCTAATATTGTCATCTAGAATATTTGTTTTTAATTAATTTAACAGGTATTAAAATTACTCTTCTGTGTATAGTAGATGGAAAGAAGACATAATCATTGGTAGAGTCTAAGATTTTAACTTTACTAAAACAAGTCAAACTTTTCAGTTTGTTTCCCTAGGAGGGAATTTCAGATAGAGTTATGTACTCAGAAACATATGTAATGCTTTTGTCTCTTCAATGGCAGAAAAGGGTGACTATTTGATGTTCTTTTTAGCATTATGTTTATTTCTGTAGTAGTAGAAACAGTTGTAAAAACTATCACCTAACCATAGTTATTGATGTATATGTGCAGTAAAAGAAAATAAGTAAAATCTTGAAAAATATGATAAAGTGTTTTAATTAGGTAAGACCAAACTATAATAGTGAAGTAAAGTTAACTCTCAAAGGGCTATTTCAAATGAAGACTAGTTTATGAAAGATTGGCTTCAGAAATCTAAATGACTTGTCATTACTTATAGCTTCATATCAATTAATCCCTCAGTTGGTGGAGGGGAGGGGGAAAGTGGCTAGGAAGGTTCATTCTATTTTAATTCTGATTGCTTTTCCTCAGAGGGCCTCTTGTGTGTAGCCTGTGTCATCCGAACAGGTGCCAGAATATCATATTTTGAAAATTAGAGGATGTGAATTTTTTTAAGTGGTGGTAATCGGGAATTGCCATAATGGAAAAGGGACTTGTGAACACATCTGTACAAATGGAACCATTCCATTATTAATGGGAGATTTATTACTGAAGAAATCACTACAGAACAGTGTGGTAGAGATTGTGTTTTTATTTTAACATGAGAGCCAAGTCTTGCATTAGGACATTGTTGAAGCTTGTGCAGAAAGCAAATGGCACCCATGGGACTGTAGCATTCTGCTAGATTGAAGGGCCTTTAATAATCCAATACTCTAATAGCAGTTAAGATAGAGTGTGTGTAAGAGCTAATCTTGTCTTCTGCTTTTATAATAACTTATGTATGGTAACCAAAAGAAGTTATGATGTGCTGGCAGCATTGTTCTTAGTAAATGACTTTTTAAATTAAAAACTAAGTTCACTGAGTAACTTTTCAGAGTTTATTTAATGAAATGTAATAAAATAGGATACCTGTTTACAGCAGATTTAACAGCCACGTATTGCTCTTAGGAGATTATATATCCCTACACAGATGAACATTCAAGTAATGGTAGAAATGTAAATACCAGCCTATTGTTTTATAACAATTTGGAATAACTATAAAAATGAGTTTATTTTATGGGTATTTGCTAATGTTTTAATCATTATTTCAGTGATTTGTTAATAAGAATCAGTTATATTTGACATGGTTCTTAGATTTCATTGTCCATCTTTTGATAAAAGGCACTTAAAATTATCTAGAAAATTATGATGAAATTAGTCTACAGCATTTAATAGCTTGATATAAATATTTACAAGGGCCTGAAAATGTTCTTTTAATGTATTTTTCATGAAAAGCCATCTTATATTAAATTTTGAAAGCCTCTAGTTGGCTTCGAAATCCACTCCCCACCACCTTTCCCCCAATCCCTCATACCATTGCTTCACTTTTATATTTTCTATTCAGGATATGGGACAAGAATTTTATTAGCTTGTTGCTGCTTTTATCTAAAAATAATAATTGTGAAATTTTAGCACTGTATATCCAAAGCAGTAGACATATTTTATTGTATTTTCATATAACTGGAAAATCTTAAGACGGACCTGTTTTTTAATACTGCACACTAGATGGCAGTTTTGTCATATTCTTCCAACTTCAAATGTACTGGTAAGAGTGGAACAGGAAAGGCCATCAGTGTTTAGTCTGCATTCAAAGGGTCTCTGCATGACCAGTGCAGACCCCATGGACTTCCTGGAACATATGTTAGCAATTTAGCTGCAGACATTTATTTCTTTGTTTTACTGCTTGGCTCTTTGAGAAAGTGTTGGTGCCGGGTTATGGGTTGTCTGGATCATGTCAGAGGCCATGGGGATCAAGTTCATGTGACAGGCCAGACTAAGGAAAGATGAAGTTGGAGGAGGTGAGGAAACTGACCCTTACTTTCAACAGCAACAAGTCACTGCCTGTCTGTGGACTGGGACCAAATGCTTAGGCGTTTAAGTTTTACTCCAGCTGAACAAACAAAACACTTTGCCCATTTGGCTTTTTCATATTTCATCAATAGTAGTTCACTCAAACATTTCTCCATTTCTCAAGAACTTGCTTATCCCTCATCTTTCTCTCCTAATGCTTACTCCTATAGCCCTGTCCAGACGAAGTGACGTTGAGATCCTTGGCTACTGCATGCTGCGGTGGCTGTGTGGGAAACTTCCCTGGGAACGGAACCTGAAGGACCCTGTGGCCGTGCAGACTGCTAAAACAAAGTACAAATTTTCAAGTATTTCATCATTTACTGCAACAGGTCTGAAGGAAAATAATATCCCAGAGAAGATTGGCATTCACCCAACATGACGACCAAAGCAAATTTCTTTAATTAGAAAAATATTTTTTTAAAAACCAAACAACTAACACATAAAATCCATTAATATAATACCTATGAAAGCACATGTATTTGAATTACAATTGAAAATATAAAGTAAAATATCTATTCCTTTACGTGGTGTTTTCCAAAGCTTAGATTCTAGGTGGTGGTGTTTTCAAGGAAGAGTATTTTCAAATTAGCATTGTACAAGTACGTAGAAGTATTCTGAGCTTGGTATGATTGATACTAACTGTGCAAAGCAACATTGTGAAATGAGACAAGTAGGGCTTATATTTTTTAAGTGAGAGCAGCTTACCTCTTATTCTTGTCATGGAGGAAGTATGTTTTGTTTCTTAAGAAATGAACAAAATTTTTATATGAGCTGTTTATATGAGATAATCTTACAGCCACATAAACATTTTTAATATTCCACATTCAGTTTTTTTATCACCTAGATTCTATTAGCATAAGAATTAGGTCAGACTAAGAACAGTGTGTGTTACTGTTTTTCAGTTCTCTCACTGATCAGGCCTAAAAAAAAGTCAACTGCATGTAATACAGAATAGCCATTTTTTCATCATATACCAAGATAATGCTCAGCAGTAGTTATCCACAGATATCACAACTGGAAAAAGCAGCTAGGTTTTAAGTAGGACAAGTCACAACAGATGTGTACAAAAGGGTGAAGGGGCAGTCGATTCATAGAAATCAATCTTCAAATTCAGTGTGGCATCAGTTTTTAATAGAAAGGCTAGCCTGCAGATTCAGATTAATGCAGATTACATTTGTAAATACTGATCTGTATTATATGAAATATTTCTCCCCTTGGAATCTTGGTCATCCTAGTCCCTTACCCAAAACTAAAACATTTATATAAGCCAATATTAGAACTACATCAGTTATTTACTACAGTGATTGTGGTGTTCATATTAACCCTCATGTAACTGATATTTTTTGAAGTCTGGGTGAAATCAAAGCACAATAATGGGCATATATAAACAGTTTTGGTATCTAGTTTTCCAAATCAGTTTACTTAATTTGAATAATATAATAAAGTAATGATGTTATTTAAAAAGCTAGCATTTTAATTCTAATGATTATATGTATATTTTTCTTTTAAGAAGACTAATATGAATTGTTTTACTCCTTTATCAGTATGCAGTTTATAATGCAGATAAACTACAGGCATTTGCAAACTTCTTTTAGTATATAACACATGATCATAATTTATTCAATTTGCTGAGAAAGTATAACATTTTCTTCATAAGGGCATGATTGCATATTCAACCATAACACTATATCTCCCTTATGTCCTTTATTTCCCTGACAGGGTGATATTAGATCAATGCATTTATTGTTGCTATTCTGCCTGTGCCTGAATTTGTGAATCACTCACTCATATCAATAATTTTAGTTGAATATTTATACAGGTTGAATATCCTTTACCTGAAATGCTTGGTACCAGAAGTGTTTCAGATTTGGGATTTTTTTGGATTTTGGAATATTTTCATTGTACCTACCGGTTGAGAATCCCCAAAACCTAAACCTGTTTAATCGTAGGACAGTATAAAACACTGCCCAATGGAGAACAATGTGAATAATTAACCGCTGTCCAATGGTAAATACCTGAGGAAAAATATCCCAAAAATTAGATATAGTTTCTTATTATGGTTTTTTTGATACAAAATTTATGTCACAGAAATTTTGACAAGTATCCCTACTTCTGCATTTTTACATGTACAAATTTGAGTTAAAGCATTTATATTATGCTATAATAATACATTGTTTAGTGTTGGGCTTTGGAAAACTATGCCCTCACAGTATGGCGCTTTGGCGTACTGAGTACTTTGAGCTAAAGGAGATCAGAAAGCCTCAAGGCAGGTCGTAGAAACTAAGACTCCTCTCTGCCCAAAGAGGTCACTCTCTCCTTTCTCCCTTGAAGACCTTCATTGCAGAGCAGAGGGGTCTTGAGAGGAAAGAATGCTACACACAGAGGCCAAGAGGCCTTGCTGGGTCTCCCTTCACCCCTGCCAGTCTGTTATTAGATCATACCCTATGTCCAATCACATTTCTATGCAGCTGTCCATTCTTCATGGAATCCAAGCATAAAGATAGACAATTTTCCCTGTGTCTTTGAGTCTTCATTTCTGAAGCCTCCCATGTTGTGTAGAACTTTGATTAAATAAATTTGTTATGCTTTTCTCTTATTAACCTGTCTTTTGTTATAGGAGTGTTAGCTGTGACCCTTATTATGACGGGTGAGGGAAAGTATCGCACCTTTCTGGCCCTGCATTAGTTTCTGGGTGATTAATATAAAATTAATCAATGGGAATTAAGAGATCTTCCTACTTCTGCTAACCCTCCCATTCATTATAGGTGGGGTTAAAAAAAAAAAAAGCATTGAAAATCATAATTTTGGTGACCTACCAACACAGAATTAGAGTTTTGCTTTCTAATCAAAACAGTGAATCGCGGGACTGAAAACAAATTCATTGTGTTTTACTCTGTTTTAGTCTGTTGGATGAGCTCCCTGAGTCAGTGCTAAAATGGGCTCCTTCTGGAAGCAGTTGCTGTAAGTCAAATGATAATTTCTACCTTCTTTTATGATTTACAGGTCACCACATTCGTCATTCTTATTTTGTAGCTTTTGCTTAACCTGCCCACTCCTATTCCCATCAGGGTAGGAGGAATCTCTTCAGGGTTGCAGATAGGTTGCTAGAGAACAGAATGTTTATTTAGATTATCTTTGACATTAGAACATAAGAACCCTATAAGAAAATAATTAGGTAGAGTTCTAGGCTATGCTGATTGCATTTAAAAAATATATATATTTGAGAATCATGCACAGGTTAAATAGTCAATTGTATCTGGTGTTTATAGAGTTAAGACTGTTTTTCTTCCTTAATATATGGTTGAAAGAAGATAAAGTTGACCTAAGGAAAGACTATTTTCAATCAGTAATTTAAAAAAACAAATCATTAAACACTTGAGTGCTATTTAGACCTGGGTTATGCTGTGACTGAATTGCCAGCAAAAATTTTTTGATTAGCAAGGTCATATGATTTTGGGATTTGGAGGTATATTTCATAAATGGTTTTCTCTTTCAAGTTAGTATAGAACTTTTTGGAATTCTTTAATTGATAATGTTATCAGTATAAAATAGTCAACTAGGAATTACCCAACTTCCTGTCATTTGTATATGTATGCCTGACACATTATTCAGCACTAATTTGACAATTGAGTTAGATTGCTTATAGAAAAAAAGCCAGCTCCTGCTGTCAGGCTTGCTTTTGCTCAGAGACAAATAAGCAGAGTGAATGTTGTTTTCTATTTGCATTGGGCAATCTCAAAGTTAGTTTTTAGCTGACTTCTGAAAGTAGATATGTACACTGACCCTCTCTAGCTAAGGTCAAAGAGCATCAGTTTCTATCTGAGAGTTGAAAAGTAGAGTTAAGTCATCTTAAATTTATATTCACAGCCCTTCTTTGACTAGAAACCAGAACTTCATTTGGATAGGAAATAAAAGAAGAAGAAATAAGTTCTATTTCCCACATCCATTTAGGAAGTACCATAAGTCTGTCCCCATGTGACTCTTTTGCTTTCCCCTTTCTGTTGTACTTTTCTTCTGATGGAGGCCACCAAACAAGGGAGATCCTTATTTGGAGAGATGGGTTGAAAGATGACAGTTTTGCTTTTGTACCTACATTAAATAACTTGGTCAAAATGACAGTATTGCTTTTTGTCTCATACTGTTACTGGCATTCTTACCAAGTCTATAGTTTATGTTTTAATCAGTGGGACAGAAAGAGAAGGAGATGAGCAGATGCCATTTGTTGTTTTAATTATATATCTCCCTTACCTTTCTTGTCCCTCGTATACAAAAGATAACTGTTCAATTTAGGATTAGGAAAAAAAACCTGATTCCCTGGATTGTACAAGATAAATGATTGTGGACCATTGTATATTGTGTTATTCTTCTGTTGTTAGAGATGAGTTAAGACTTGAGTTAGATGAGAAATTTGGTTGGGAAAGACACCAAGTTCTCCTTTCTCAGTACAAATCATTTATTTGACTCTGTACAATTATAAAATGCATATTTCTATTTCTAAAGCACAAAATATTGAAACTTTAATATTAAGTGATAATCTCTTAAATTAAGAAGTTGTGCTTAGGAAAAGCACACCATGAAAATTAAAGGAACTGATTTATAAAAGATTTATTACTAAGGCATTTTATGAAATAAAACAGCCAAGAAGTTTGCAGCATGCATGTCCAACTCAGAGTAATAATAGTTTCAAAAGTTTCGAGGCTGGGTGCGGTGACTCATGCCTGTAATCCCAGCACTTTGGGAGGCCAAGCCAGGAGGATTGCTTGAGGCCTGGAGTTCAAGACCAGCCTGAACAAGAGTGAGACCCCATCTCAGCAAAAAAATAGGAAAATTAGCCAGGAGTGGTGGCATGCACCTCTAGTCTCAGCTGTTTGGGAGTCTGAGGCAGGAGGATCACTTGAGCCCAGGAGTTTAAGGTTGCAGTGAGCTATAATGGCACCACTGCACTCTAGCCTGGATGACAGAGTGAGACTCTGTGAGTCTCAAGAAGAAAGAAAAAAAAAGTATCTCTTGAAATCATAATAATGATACTTAATATTTCCCTGGCTTAAAAAGTAGATGATTCAAGAATATCATAATTTCATCCTACTCAAAGCATTTTGTTTTATAGCTCTGGAAAGATGCTAGTAAATTTAAAAATGTAGTTAATATAATAAATCCAGATCTTGAAAGGGTAACATTTAAATCAGTACTACATTGTAATAGTCTAAGATTCAGGTTTATAATAATAAATTTATGAAGCGGGTGGTTCTTTTTATTTTCTCCCTTTCCTACCTCACTGATACCTCATTTTTCCAAACCCCAGTCCCATGAAGGCTTTGCAGCACAGCTGCTATCAGTTGGTGGAATGCCAGGAGTTTTCTATTGTCTTGTAACAGTGATTTGTTCCCAACATAGTCACCTCTCTTCTCCATTTGGGACATTCTGGTAAATGGAATTGTAATATATACATAACTTGGCGTACCACTCTTCAAAGGACCAAACAACAATATTTATGTTAAAATGGTAGTGAATGTTATTTTTTTAGTCATTTTAGTCATCCTTTTAGGAATTGGATGCTCCCCCAAGGAGCTCCAGGAAACATCAGTTATAAATGTGGTGATAAAGCAATAGCAGTTGCTAGTTAACAGAGATGTGGTTGACTAAATGCTGGATAACAGAATTTTATATATCTCATAAATTAGAGAGGAAAATAGTAGGTTGCATAATTGCTATAATGTCCAGGAAAAAAAAAAAAAAAAGCCCAGAGACAAGAGTTCTCATATTAACCACATTAGCTTCATGGTCCTGGAACATAACATAGCTCTTGACTCAGTGTTGTAAAATGGTTACTCTAACTTTAATAGGGAGAAAGGAATGATGACTATTCCTTTTGGAAGTTTTCCCTATAGGGAGTGAAAGCCAGTGCCTCTGAAATTCTGCTCTTGAGTGGAGGTAGACCTGGAGGGAAAGTGAAGGATTAGGAAATCACTTCTGCCAACCCATGAAGCTTCCCAGATTTTTTCCACTATGGGATATAATAAACAACTAAGTGAGAAAATAAGAGGTACTTGTATTTGGGTCAGTATTAAGTTTTAGAAGGGTAAAGGCATATCTAAACACATCTGTGAACAAATGAAAACATGCCAGTTTTTAAACAGTGTTTAGTATTATCACTACTTCTATCCCAGTATTAGATTGTTGTACCTCCGCCTGAAACAAAAATGCAAACTACGAACATTTTAATGCAGCTATGTTTGTAACTTTTGGTTACTAATTCTACTTGTATTTAAAAGTTGGTAGTTCATAACCTTTTTTGAAGAAGTGAGATTACTATGTAATTCTAGGGAAACATTTCTTTATGTTAGAGAAAAAAATAAAAGGTGGCAACTCCTTACTCTACTGGTCTAAAATGGAGAAGACTGCTGTGAATGTGCCAGGCTAGCTGGGTATTGAGGGAGGTTTCATGCAATCTAAAATCAATCACAGTTAGCAATATGGAATTCAAGGTCATTTCTAAATAATACTATTATAATTCCCAAATCAAAGCCTTAATTAAAATTTGCAATAATTTTTTTTCTTTGAAGTAAGGAGCTTTATAATAAGTAACATTTGTTTTTAACTGATTTTTTTAAAATTCAACATAAAAAGTATGAAGCATGTATAGTCTATTATATTATTTATGTAGTCCTTACTAGCACCTTATAAATCAAAATCACTAACTATAATTATTAAAATTTGCTTCTCTCATAAGATTAGTGAATTGTAAACATATCAAAAGATATGTAAAAGAGTTACCTGTTTGTCCCATCTTGTTAAATCTGTAGGTCAGTATACTTTAGTCACTTTTGAATATCATTTAAAAAGTTCTTTTCATTCGTTTGCTTTTAGTTTCTTCAGGATGTGTGTGTGTGTGTAAATGTGTAAGAGAAAAAGGTTTTGAGATTATTGGAATCCTAACAATTTTTGCCAATTATGAATGAAATGTAAAATTTTTAATATTTCACAGGTGAAATAGCCCAATTCTTGGAAAGTGCTTATCGTTTAGCATATGATGAAAAGCCAAACTATCAAGTACTCAAGAAAATTCTGAACCCAGGTGCAATACCTTTAGGACCACTGGAGTTTTCCACTAAAGGACAGAGCATAAATGTACATGCTCCAAACAATCAAAAAGTAAGTAACGTGATCCCTGGGATCATTTGATTATTTACTTCTGTGATGCTTTTCTATTAAATGAAGTTATTTTAGGTCTCAAAATGAATCTGACAACTAAATTTTTTATCCTTATATGTAATTCCTATTTCCCCTAATTCAGCACCAAGAAAGTTTATTGAAAGTTCTTTTGACCTATCATCTCTTAGAGAAAAATAGTCATAGAGCTATGACTAGAGTAAGCTTAAAGGCTAATGCAACTTTATTCATAAAGGCCTTTATTTGCTTCTTTTTTTCAGTTCTCTTTAGGTATTGTCGTCTGTTTTTGCCTACCAGTTTGGCCATGATTTGATGGTGATAATAGTCTTAGATTTAACCAGATTATTTTTATGCACTGATATTTCAATCTACAGAAACAATTCTTTAGGAAAAAAAGAGCTATCATTTTTTTAAAGTTACACCTCCTCCTTTACTCTGCTGTCTTCCAACAAACTCCCTCACACTGACTGAAAAACAAAAAGAGAGGAATCAGAACTTAAAACAATACAAAAGAATTAGAACTTCAAACATTTTTAAGAGGGTGGCAGAAACCTGAGACTGCTGTTAGCAACATCACTGGACAGGCAACTAACTGTCTGTTTCTTCCTTGACGCTGTCCATATGCAAAAAAAAGTGTGGAGGGCATTTTTTCCCTGGTACGTGTACAATAAGGTAGGGTCAGGATGCCATTCATTTTTAATATTCTTTATGAACTTTGGATCATCACAAGTGTTCATGAGCCAAGAATGCAGGATGCAAACTAATGTGACTGATAGGCTGCTAGATGAATGGTGAGTCAAGTATCAGTGCACAGATGGTTCTGATTTGCTGAATTTTGTAGCTGCTGCAACTGAAGACATAAAATATCCTTCTAGTCATAAATTAGCTCTTTGGAAGCAAAACCTTGGCACCAGAGCTTTACAACCTTCAATTAGTAGGAAAAGAAGTATTTGAATGACTGTGGTATTGACATCTGTAGGCCTGCATAGTAATCATTCCTAATAGAAGAGAATATCTGTTTGAGGAGGTTTTGCATGGCTAATTAACTACCAGTGAGAATATGTAATTTTTTCATGATCTCCTGATTGTCACCTTTCTCTCATGATACAATTACATTTTATTGTAGTAAGTGCCTCACAAACCAATTGTCAGCACTATTTACGTATTGCAGAAGGCAGAACAAAAGTTCATGTTTAATAAAAAGCCACTGGATTTTGATCTTGGTAATTACTAGACTTATTTTAACAGTTTTATTGACTTTTGTGTTTTTATCACTTTTGCGACAAAACAAAGAGCCATTTCCTTGACATAGTATTTCCCATGCAATAATGGTCACCACTTAATCTACACTAACTTAAGTAGTTTTTTTTCCTTTTTTGTAATTCTTCGGTTTCATAAACTTAATTGAAATATAAAAGAAGCCATTTTAAAAACTGATAGCTATATCCTCTGATATAAAATTCTAATTATTATCCACCAGAATTTTCAGTTTCATCAAATTCAAAGGGTGTTGGTTGTGAAACTTTTTATATGCAGAGAACACGACATAAAACATTTTTTCCAATGAGCCTCCATCAAAAATATTCCTTTTGATTAGAGCATTTTGATTATGAGTAAAAAGAAAACACTTAAGAATAATATGGCTTCTTAAGACTTTAGTTAATTTCTGTTAACAATGTGATCAGCTTGGCTATATAGACAGATAATTTGGGGATATATATCACAGCAGATCGATATTTATTAATGACTTTATTTCTCTAATATTTTTAAGTGCACAAATATATTTAATAATGATAATATAAAATATTAGCTCACTATATATGGGCTAAACTTGAAGTATCTTAATTTTTATTTATAATATTACAGATTTTATAATGCTACAAAAACAAAACCTGAAAATGTTCAAAGCAAAGTATGACAGTATAAACTGTCAACTCAATTCCCTTAAATGATGCAAGTATAAGATTATTTCCACAAGAGATTGCTTCCATAACAAAAATTATTCCAGAATGAATAATCAACCACATGCCTCCACATTTCTCTCTTTTTAGTCACAGACAGAATCCCCTTGTTACTAACTAAAAACATTTCTTGTTACTGTATACATGGATCACTTTAGTTATTTAATAGACTAGTGAGTGAACTCTGGACTGGTACTTTAAGTGGACAATGATACTTAAAAAGGAGCCATTGGACCAGAGAAGGTATACACATATAGAAAAAAAATGCTTCCAGTATTCAAAGGGGAAAAAGTCACAAATGTTTAAAATTTTTAAATGTTATTTTGGGCTCATTATAAGTGAAACTTATACTGAGGAAAATTTAGTATTCTTAAGAAAAATATGTTTTGGTTAGGTATTAGAAAGTAACACATCACCATAAAAATCTCAGCAACTTTACATCATCTTTTTGCAAAAGAAAAAGGTATTTTTCCAATTCTGGATTTTACTATGCATCATAAATTGCTCCCTGTAAACTGAGTCTTCCTCTTGATGTCCCCTTCTTATTACGGTGCTTGAATCCATGTTGTAATAGTGTAGACACCTGGCATAATGAGCCCACCCATCTTTCTTAAATGCCTTTTGTGTAGGCAGAGGAGTAGCTGTGTTCAAGCTAGCCTACATTTCAGGCAGTAAAAGTTTATTCCTTTATTCACCCTAAATCTGAGGTTACTACGGCAAATCCAGTGGTGAATGTATTACTATTGGTAGTAGTAATATTTGTATAGAATTTAACAGTTTACAAAATTCTTTCCTGAATTTTAATTCTCAAAATAATTCCGTGAACTTCTCTTCATGTTTATTTTCTCCATCTGAAGAAGGAAAGTAGAATACAGGTTCCAATTAGAAGCACATTTTTGGTTTATTAATTTTAAGAGTCCAAAAATATTCTTGATTTTATAGAACAGTGTGAAGTTCCAATGGAAAATTAAATAAAAACTACCTCATTTGAATAGCTTCTTTCTTGAAAATGACACATTTGGATAGTAATGTCCTTCTATTTGATTATGTGGGATGTCTGGGGTATTTCCTTTACTTACTCTTATATCTCTGAGAAAAAGAAACTTTCACAGTGTTCGCAATTAAGAATTAAACTTTATCATCCTACGTCACTCTTACCATTGTAAAAGTTTCCCTAGAAGTAGAAATTTTCCATAAATTAGATATCATTTTGTTTGTCAGCTACGAGTGTCCATGGCACTATAACCTAACCATTCAGCCAACTAACGGCAGATCTAGGAGGCATAATCTTCTCCAGGAAGTCTCACAGAGGACTGAAGATATTGTACCAAATTTTGTTTATACCTAGAGGTTTCCAGGACAAAAAAAACCCGTTCTATCTAGAGTTCATAACATATAGGAGGCACTAAAAATCTCAATAATATCTTAACTAAAAATAGAACTACCATATGATCCAAAAATCCCACTTCTGGGTATATATCCAAGGGAAACGAAATCAGGATGTCAAAGAGATATTTGTACCCCGTTGTTCATTGCAGCATTATTCACAATAGGCAAGATATAGAAACAACCCAACCTACGTGTCTGTTGGGTGAATGGATAAAGAAAATGTGAAGTGTACAGATGCGCACGTGCGCGCGCACACACACACACACACACACACACACACACACACACAAACACACACGATGGAATATTATTCAGCCATAAAAAGAAGGAAATCCTGCTATTTGCAACAACATGAATGAATCTGGAGGACTTTCTACTAAGTGAAATAAGCCAGACACAGAAAGACAAATACTGTATAATCTTCCTTATATGTGGAATCTAAAAAAGTTGAACTCATAGGAAGCAGAGAGTAGAACAGTAGTTGCCAGGGGATGAGAGTTGGGGGAAATGGGGAGATGTTAGTCAAAGTGTTACCAGCCTCCATTTGGAGGTTTTTCCAAGTTCTTGGTGTTTGTGGGGAAAAGAATTTCAGGATGCACTATGTAAGCCAAGCAAGTGACAGTTTTTATTTAAAACGAAAGTATACTCTCAGGGAGGAAAGTGGGCAAGCTCAAAAGAGAGCAGCTGCACTGAAAGCAAGTGGTTTTAGATCTTTTGAAGTCTTACTAATTGAGGGGAGGAATATTCAAGGCCAAGGGTTTGGCTTTTACTAAGAATGTGGGTAGTAATTCCAAGAATTGGGTTCCCTCCCATTTTCGTACTTTATATGGTTGTCTTGGAACTGTCAGGGTGATTTCAAGGGTGAAGAAATTTTAACACTACAATGTAAATGATATTGTAATTAGCCAAAGTTCATGTAAGGTGGCAGAGATAGCTGAGGAGCTAGTCAAAGCCAGCTTTTGCCTGCAGTTAGCAACCCCTCTAGTTAGCTTCTGCTGAAGAGTTGTTTATTTTAACACCTGCACCGATCTGCAAGTCCCTGCATCTGGTCTCAGCCCTGTCTCCTAGTTTTCTACTCTAACAAAAGGGTACAAACTTTCAGTTATAAGATAAATAAGTTCTGGAGATCTAATGTACAGCATAGGGACTATGGTTAAGAATACTGTATTGTATTCTTGAAATCTGCTAAGAGAAGAGAGTAGATTTTGTGTGTTCTTACCACATACCAAAAAATGGTGACTATGTGAGGTGATGAATATTTTGATTAACTTGATTGTGGTGATCATTTTACAGTGTATACATATATCAAAACATCATGTTGTACACCTTAAATATATACAATTTATATTTGTCAATTATATCTCAATAAAGCTGGAGAGAAAAGATCTCAACTAATCGTTTATGACATAGAACAGATTTTCACAATGATTGACAAGCCAGTGTCTTAGTAGGATTGAACTGTGCAACAACCTGGGGAAAGCTTTTGTTTCACACTAATGATGTGATGTACATTTATTACCAGGATGACTTCAGTGGAAGAGTGCCTCAGATAATGGTTACACGTCAATTTTCCCAGTAGTTTGGGAGGGTTGAGTGGTGGAAATAAAGAGTCCCTGCATGATTAGGAAACATTTCCAATTTGCAGGTTACTGAAAGGCAGTAGTTTTGCCATCCTTAGATAAGCTGGGATCCTAGAGGAGGGGCAAATAAAGAATGATGTTGTGACAACTTAGACCTAGCCACAAAACACCGGCATGTTTTAAAGAGAAGGAGTGAACACACTTGGCAATAGAAGCTAAAAATTGAGAGACTACCAATTAAGGCTCTGCTTGCCCAGCCAATGTAATTCATTCTCTGTTTTGGCACTGGCTACTCCATTATTTCCCCTTGTGCTGTTCCTATATTCTGCCCCCTATTTAACCCATGAAAAAAGGTGATGGCACTACAGCTGCTGTAAACATGAAGCTGCTGAACAAATACTTCACATAAGGACCTTCACTGTAGCTTTCAATGTTCCAACTGTATTGTGGGATCTGCCCTTCTATTTCCCTGTCTACTTCAAGGTTATTGAGAGTCAGTCATCCCCTAGATATCACCATGGTGTGAAAAAGAAACATTAGAGAGAGCAAGCTTGTTGTAGAACTTAACCTCTGATACTGGTACATGATATCAGATGGCATGAACTGTTAATCATCTTGCTCAAAGGTTAAACTACCTGCACCAAAAAGTAAGCAACATCACAAGCTCCTTTTATACATTCACATTAATTAGGCTCACTTTAATGATAGAAAACTAAGATTTTAATTAATAAGAATTTAAACTACAAAGATGTACTGGATCCACTCCCAGCAAAGGTTAATAATGAATTCATGTGCAGTTTTAAAATGTGACAATTTTCTGTAAAAATGCCGTTTTCAGTAAGCAAGTTATCTTTAGAGATAATTTCTAAAGAGTGCATAACAGTGACACTAATTTTAATTGGTCTTGTCCCATTGATGAGAAAGGGTCTGGATCTTGCCAACTACTATGTTTTTTTCTATAACGTCCATTTGCTGCTTTCCTCTGTATTTCTTTCTTTTTTAAAGGTTGGCCAGTTTAGAATTTTCAAGAGTCTGGACATGAATGCATTTTTATAAAAAAGTGTCAAAAGTTTTCCATTATGCATTATTACTTTCTGTACCAACAGGTTGATTCACAAAAGGCTGCAACAAAGCAAGTCAATCAGATGCAAAATAGGTTAACGGAAAAAAAAGTCCACAGTGAGAGAAGTGCTGAGTCCTGTGCAACAGGGAGGAAAGTGCAAAAGGAGGAGAAGCTCACTGGACTGATGAACAATGAAGCAACTCAGGTGAGAGGGGCTGCTGGGTTTTTTCCCCCTTAATGTTACATTAGAATATGCCCTTTGGGAAGAAAGACATCTTATTTTCTCCTGAGGACCAAGGTTGTATGGTTTTGTTAAATGAGAAGGGACAGAACATCCTATCCTGCTGATAAAATCAAAGCAGCCGACACCAGTTATCACGGAAACAGAACAGCAGTGGGCACATTGGCGTACAGATCTGATTTCTTTATTTATCCTAAGAATGTAATGAAGTTCACTTAAATTTCTTATGCTATCTATGATCCATTAGGGACTCTTAACATATTGTATACTTTTACATTTGTTCCTCAAGTCTAACCCTTATAATTAATGTAAGTGAAGTGTTTCCCTGTCAATATGGTTGTATTTTAAAATGATGTGTTTTTTACATCATTCAGTCGTTTGGGTGGTTAGTGACTCACCTTTAGCAGATGACTCATTCAGGCAAAAGCAAAAGCCCTTCCTAATCTAACCTTTTTTGACAAGAAGGAGAAGCATACAATGCATTTATATCTGTAGTGGAAAAATATTTAATTTTGTCAAAATGTCCAACATTTTATATGATTTATACGCTAGCATTTTCCCCAAATGATTTGAAGTAGTTTACAGTATGAAACAGGATAATTTAATACCCCACCTTGTATACCCTACCCCCAAGAAAAATTGATATATCAGGCAGCTGGGATGTTAATCACTAAACCGAGCACTGAATTTGGCTCTGAACTTCTTGGCAGCCAAGGCAAAAATTAAAAGCATAGTAGTTATACATTCCTCATCCAACCAGCAAGCATACGAGTTTATCCAGAGAGAGATATGCTTTTTTTTAGTATTATTAGGACTCTTTTACATTTATTCAGTATAAAATAGTAGCATTATTTGTTGGTTTATTTTAAATTTATGTAAAGGAGTCTATTTCAAATGGGTATATTTTATAGTTCCCATTTATAGAATTAAAGACAAATATTGCTTGGTGATACAGTTTAAGATTCTAAATCCAATTGAGAGATTCTTTCTCAACTCTTACTGTGCACCAGAATTACCTGATGTACAGAGGTAGGGAGGTATTATAAAAATACCGATGCCCAGGTTTCAAGCAAAAAATGGATTTATTTTGGCTGAGGTGGAAAGGGGATATGGATGTTTAGAAAGTCCAGAAAGTCCTTTATTTCTTTCCCCAATCAGCCCCCTTCCCCTGGAGGCAACCACTGTTCCGACATTCTGATTTTCATCACTAGGTTACTTCTGCCTCTTCTAGAATTTCATAATACATGCGGTCATACAGTATGCATTCTTCTGTGTCTAGCTTCTTCCACTCAGCTTGTTTTTATTTATTTATTTGTTTTTGAGATTTATCTGCATTCATGCATGTATCAGTGAGTTGTTCTTCATGATTCACATGTCCATTCTCCTGTTAATGGAGCAACCTGGGTTGCTCCTGTGTTCTGGCCACCAGGAATATAGTTGCTGTGAACATTCTGGCACAAATCCTTCTATAGGCATGTTTCATTTCTACTGAGACATGGAATTGTTGGGTCATAGGGCAGCTGACATATAGTTCTTGAAAATGACTCCCACCAGTAATATACAAGAATTCTGGCCATTCCACTTCCTCCTCAATATTTGGTGTTATCAGTCTTTTTAATTTTAACTATTCAAACATGTGCACTAGTAACTTATTATGGTTCCAATACTCATTTACCTCATGTCTAATAATCTTGAGCACTTTTGCATGTGTTTACTAGTCATTCATATATCTTCTCTTATAAAGTGTCTTTTCAAGTGTTCTGACCAATTTTATTTGAATATTTGTCTTTACTGTAAAGCTGTAGAAGTCCTTTATATATTCCATGTAAAACCCTCCTGTCAGATATCTTCTCCTAGTGCATGGACTGCCTATTCATTTACTTCATAAGTGTCTTCACATGAGTAGAAGCTTTTTATATTATTCATTACTTTTATTGGAAGTTTATCAGTTTTTTTTTCTTTAATAGTTTTTTTTTTTTTTTTTGGTAAGGAAACCTAAGAAATCTTTGCCTACCTCAAAGTCACAAAGTTCTTTTGCTATATATTCTTATAGAACGCTTATAGTTTTAGCTTTCATTGCTGAGTCTATGAGACTTCTCAAATCAATTTTTGTGTACGGTGTGAGGTAGGGGTTGAGGTTCCTTCTTTTCCATATAGCTAGCCAGTTCTATATAGCTTTATATTGCAGCATCATTTGTTGAAAAGACTTTCCTTTTCCTAATTGAGTTTCCTTAGAGCCTTTTTCAAAAGTCAGATAGCCATATAAGCATGGCCTATTTCTAGACTCTATTTTCTTCTATTCTGTTTGTTTCTTCTTACACCAACACTACACTGAAATTACTGTAGCTTTACAGTAAGTTTTGAAATTAAAAGTATAAGTCCTTCAGTCCTTTTCTTTTAAAAATGCCTTGGCCATTTTACATCCTGGTCTCCTCCATAAGATTTAAGAACCAGCTTGTCAATTTCCACCAAAAAAAGCATAGTGGACCTTGGATTGGTAGTATATTCAGTGTAAAGATCAAATTAGGGAGAACTGGAATCCCAGCAATGTTGTGTCCTCCAGTGCATGAACCTGGTACTTCTCTCCATTTATGTAGGTAGTCTTTAATTTCTCTCAACAATGTTTTATAGTTTTTAGTGTAGACATCTTATACATCTTCCATTAAAATTATCTCTAAATGTTTTTTGATCCTATTATTAATGTTTTAAAATTTCATATTCTAGTTATTTGTTGCTAGTAGATAGAAATATAATTGATTTTGTATACTGACATTGTGTCTTGGACCTTCCTAAATTCACTTATTAGTTCTAGGAAGTTTGTTTTTCAATAGATTCTTAGGATTTTCTACATAGGTAATCATGTTGTTTGTGAATCAAGACAGTTTTACCTCTTCCTTTCCAACATGTATGCCTTTCATTTTTGTTGTATTACACCTGCTAACATTTCTCATACTACATTGAATAGAAGTTGTGAGAGTGGCCTTCCTTGCCTTGTTCCTGATCTTAGGGAGAAAGCAGTTATTCTTTTACCATTAAGTTAGCCGTGGGTTTTTCCTAAATGTTCTTTATCAGGCTAAGGTAATGTTGTCATATTTGTTGAAAAATGAATTCAAGTCATCAATGAGCATTAAATGCTTTTTTGAGATCTGTTGAGATGTTCATATTTTTTCTCCTTTACTAGTGTGAAAAATTACATAAATATTTGAATGTCAAATTAACCTTTTATATCTAGGATGAACCCCATTTAGTCATGATATGTTATTCTGAATTCAGTTTGCTGAATTCCAACTCAAATCCTGCTGAATGTTAATTCCATGAAGGATTTTTATATCTATGTTGAAGAGAGATATTGGTTTGTAATTTTCTTTTCTCACAACATCCTTGTATGGTTGTTTTCAGGGTCATTATGAGTTGGAAGTGTTCCCTCTGTTTTCAGAAAATGTTTTGTAAGATCTGTCTTTCTTAAACGTTGGATAGAATTTAGCAAGAAAACCATCTGGGCAGAGAGTTTTGTGGGGAAAAGTTTTAATTATGAATTTACTTTCTGTAACAGATGAAGTGATCATTAGGTTTCTTTTTCTTCTTGTGTCAGTTTTGGTAATTTGTGTTCTTTAAAGAATTTGTCCCTCTCGTTTAAGTTGTTAAATTTATCAACACTGAGTTAGGATATTCTCTTATGATCTCTTTAAGATCTCACATATCTGTGCTAATGTCCCTTCTTTCATTCCCGATAATGGTAACTTTTGGTTTCTTTCTTTCTTTTTTTTTTTTTTTTTTTGATAGTCTAGGTAAAGTCTTATTGTTTTCATTAACCTTCTCAAGGACTTTCCTTTTTTTTAATCCACTGTTGTTTTCTGTTTCACTAATTCTTTATCATATCCTTCCTTTTATACTTATTTTGGGTTTAGTTTATTCTTTCAGGCTTTGTAAGGTGAAAGCTTAAATCATTGATGTTAAGCCTTTTTTCTTTTATAAAATATATAGTTAAAGCTATACATTTTTAATCTGTGCTTTAGCTGTATTCCACAAATTTTGATATGTTGTGTTTTCATTATTGTTTAGTTGAATATATTTTCTAATTTCCCTTGACTTATTCTTTGAGCCATGGATTGTTTAGAATTATGTTATTTAATTCCTAAATATTTTTGAGATTTGCTTGGTATCTTTTTGTTATTCATTTCCAATCTAGTTTTGGTGTCATCAGAACATATTCTCTATTATTCCAGTCCTTTGAAATTCATTGAAACTTGTTTTATCCCTCAGCAGAAGGCTAGTTTGGTGAGTGTTCCTTGTGTACTTATAAAGAATTGTGTATTTTGAAGCTTGGGGTATACTGGTGTTTAAATGTTAATTAGGTTAAATTGATAGTGTTGTTCAAGTCTTCTGTATCTTCATGTTTTTGTTTTATCCTTTTGTTTCCTATTTAATAACAAAAGAATGTTAAAATATCAACTGTAATTGTAAATTTGTCCATTTCTCCCTTAGTTCTATAAGTTTTTACTCAGTGGATTTTGATGTGTGTTATTAGATGAGTACAGATTTAGGACTGATGTTTTCTTGGTAACTGTCCTGTTTATGAAACATTTTTCTTTCTATCTGTTTGGTACTCTTTGTCTTGAATTCTACTTTAATTTTTAATAATTCCAACCTTCCTATGATTAGTATTTACATGTTGTATCCTTTTCTATTTAATCCATCTGTCTTTGTATCTATATGTATTTTTGTAAATAGTATATAGTTGTCTCACTGTTTGATAAAATCTGACAAACACTACCTTTTCATTGATTCATTTACATTTAATATAATTATTGATATAGTTGAGTTTAATCTATCATTTTGCTATTTGCTTCCTATTGTTCCATTTGTTGTTTGTCACATTTTACCTCTTTTCTGCTTTATTTTGCACTGAGAATTTCTATTTTCTTGGCTTTTTAAACCATACTTCTGTGGATTTATTGTTTCTATAGTGGTTACTAGAGAGCAGGGGGTCAGCTCTATGGCCTATAGGCCAAATTCAGCCAACCACCTATTTTTGTTTTGTTAAAATACTAAGGAGGTAAAATGTTTTTGTTACATGGATACCTTGTATAATACTTAAGTCCAGGCTTTTAATGTGCCCAGCACTATAGTAGTGTTCATTATACCTGATAGTTTTGACCCCTCATCCCCCTCCAACCCCACTTCTTGGTTTCCATCATCCTTTATATCTCTTTATGCGCACATGTACCCATCATTTAGCTCCCCATTATTAGTGAGTACATGTGGTGTTTGTTTTTCCATTCCTGAGATACATCACCTTAGGATAATGGAATCCAGTTCTCTTCAAGTTGCTGCCAATGATATTATTTCATTCCTTTCTCTGGCTGAGTAGTATTCCATGGTATGTGTATGTATAATATACACACACCACATTTTCTTTATCCACTCATAAACTGATGGGCACTTAGGTTGATTCCACATCTTTTCAACTGTGAATTATGCTGCGATAAACATTTGGGTGCAGGTGTCTTTTTAATAAAATGACTTCTTTTCCTTTGGGTAGATACACAGTAGTGAGACTGCTGGAATGAATGATAAGTTTACATTTATTTCTTTGAAAAATCTCCATATTGTTTTCCATAGAGGTTGTGTTAATTTGCAGTTTCACCAACGGTGTATAAGCATTACTTTCTTTTTGCATCCATGCCAGCATCTACTGGTTTTTGTGTTTTTAATAATGATCATTCTGACAGAGGTGGGGTGGTGTTTCATTGTGGTTTTAATTTGCATTTCCCTGATGATTATGGAAGTTTAACATGTTTTCATATATTTGTTAGTTATTTGTCTATCAGATGTATAGTTTGCAAATATTTTCTCCAATTCTGTAGGTTGCCTACTTAACTCTGTTGATTACATCCTTTGCTGTGCAGAAGCTTTTTAATATAATTAAGTCCCATTTATTTATTTTTGTTATTGCTGTATCTGCCTTTGGGCTCTTAGTCATAAATTCTTTTCCTGGGTCAATGTCTGTAAGAGTTTTTCCTACCTTTTCTTCTAGGATTTTTATGGTTTCATGCCTTACATTTAAGTCTTTTACCATCAGTTTTAATGTCTTTTATCAGTTGTAATGTTTCCTTTTTTATTTCTGATTGAACTTACTTGAGTTCTTTCTCTTCTATTTCTGGTTAATGTGGCTAGTGGTCTACTGATTTTATCTTTTCAAAGAATCAACTTTTTCTTTCATTGATTCTTTGTATTGTTTTTTTAGTTTCCATTTCATTTAGTTCTGCTCTGACCTTTGTTACTTCTTTTCTTCTGTCCCATGTGCTGATGAGAATTCTACAGTTTTTGGGTAGAATGTTCTGTAAATGTTTATTAGGTCCATTTATTCTAGAGTCTCATTTAAGCCCAGTGTTTCTTTATTGATTTTCTGTCCAGTTTTGTCAGTGGGGTGTTTAAGTCCCCAGCAATTATGATGCTATTGTTTATTTCTTTGCTTAGATCTAGTAGAATTTGCTTTATAAATCTGGGGGGTTCATATGTATTTAGGATTGTTATTTCTTCTTGTCAAATAATGACTGTCTTTGTCTTTTTTTTTAATCATTGTTGATTAAAAGTCTCTTTTATGTGACATAAGAATGGCTACACCTGCTCACTTTTGGTTTCTGTTTGTGTGGAGTATGTTTTTCCATCCCTTTGTCTTGAGTCTGTGCAAATCCTTGTGAGTTAGATGTGCTTATTAGAGATAGCATATACATGGCTTATGTTTTTTCATCCATTCAGTTTCTTTTAAGTGGGGCATTAAGACCATTTGCCCTCAGTGTTAGTATTGATACGTGGGATACTGTTCTGTTCATCATGTTGGATGATAGATACCTTGTTTTGTTTTCCCTCTTTTGCTATTGTTTTGTAAGATCTTTGAGCTTTAGCTTTCATATGTTTTTACACTGGTATCTATTATGCTGTTTCATGCATAATACAGTTTGGAATATTTCCTGTAGGGCTGGCCTAGTATTGACAAATTCCTTTAGTGTTTGCTTGTCTGGAAAAGTCTTTATTTCTTCATCATTTATGAACCTTAGTTTTGCAGGATACAGAATTTTTGGCTGGCAGTTGTTCTGTAAAAGACAAATAAAAATGAGCCCTCAGTCCCTTCTGGCTTGTAAGGTCTCTGCTAAAAAATCTGCTGATAGACTGATGGGTTTTCCTTTGTAGGTTAATTGTTGCTTTTGTCTTGCAGCTTGGTAGAATTTTCTCATACAGTTTGACTTTGGTCATGTTCATGACTGTGTGTCTCAGAGATGTCCTGTTTGCTGTGAATCTTCCTGGTGTTCAATGACCATCTCTGAGAGATTGTTCATTCTTCTTTCTACATCTTTGACTGACTGGGTTAGTTTGAAAGCCTTGTCTTCAGGCTCTGAGATTGTTTCTTCTGTTTGGTCTAGCCTGTTGTCGAAGTTTTCTGCTATATTTTGAAGTTCCCTAAATGACTCTTCATTTCTTTGAGTTCTGTTATATTCTTTCTTATGTTGTCTAGCACTTTAGCGACTTTTTCATTTTTTTTATTGATGTCTTGAAATATTTTTTTTCTTCTTTGTGTTGGGTTTCAACTGTCTCTTCAATGTCACTCATCTTATTTACCATCCATATTCTGAATTCCATTTGTGACATTTTGACAATTTCCTTTTCATTGGAGTCTATTGCTGTAGATCTATTGTGATCCTTTAAGAGTGTCAAACTGTTTTTGGTTTTTTTTTTTTTTTTTTATATGCTGCCAGAGTTCTTTGGCTGGTTTCATTTCATCTGAAACCTCTTCTTTCAGCTCAGGGCAGATAGGTTTCCAGCACACCTGTTCTTTGCTGAGAACTCGCCTACTTAGTGAGAAGGAGAGGTCCATAGATTGCACTTTCGTGACCTATTTCGGGAGACTGACTTGGCATTGGAAGGGTGGATGCACTGAGAGCCTGTAATGCAGCTGTTCTGCGTTGTCCCATTCCCCTGTGATTGTCACAGTCCAAATCGGTGCTGGGTGAACTCTGAGCACAGTGGTTTCTTATTCTCCAGGCTCCTATTGAAAATGCAGGCAGGGGCTGGGCAAGTCCTGCTCCATGGAGGCTAGCATTGTGGGATATTGTTCAGCCTGGGTCTCCCCGCAGCTGTGGCAGTGGCAGCTTGCCAAGGCTATCTAAGCAGTGATCTTGGGTGTCAGGGCTGCAGGCGTTTGCTCCACCTGGGTCCAGGTGCGATCGTGGCTTGTGACTACAAGGTACCTAAGAAAGCATTGGGCCAAGGGGTTGATTCCCACCAGGCAGTGGGTGGGAACCCCCAGGGTGGGGCTGTAGGGACCAGCAGCACTGGAGACTCAATGGCAAGGGCTGCAGGGCCTGGTGGCAGGGAGCCTCAGGGGTAGGGCTGCAGGGCCCGGTAGCAGCAGCACAAGAGCCTCCAGAGGGGCATGGGGACAGGCCTCTGGGCACCTGGGGCTCTCCTCCTGCCCATAATCCACTGAGGCAGTCACCATGGGGCCTCTCAGGTGGTGTCTGTAGTGTCCGTTCTGCCCCTCTCCCATGTGCGGGGGAGGGGTGCTCAGCACCCTGTCATGGGCAAGCGAGAACATCTGCTCTCTCTGCTCCCTCCCCGGCCTGGCCAGGGTGATGCAAAGTTGCGCAGCAAAGCCGAGCCCGGTGTAGACCAGGCACTCTGGACCTGAGAGCTCAGAATGGCATCTACTGCAGTGATCTGGGAACAGAGGTCACCAGGTTCCTGCTGTGCCCACTCTCCAGTGCACTGTCGCTGCACAGACTCCAAGCAGCTCCATGATCAGTACGAAGGTCTGCAGCAGTGGTGGGAGTCCCTCACAGCTCGGGCCGCAGTATCCACAGGGGAGCGTGGAGTGCCAGGGTTCTCTCCTCCTGGCCTTGCCCACGTGTGGCTGTCTCCCCCAGATAGCTTCCGGTCTTGCTCAGTGAATGACCTCATCATCTTCTCCTTCACTCTGATTGTCCTCTGTCACTTCTCTGATGATTTGTAATGCTCTGCCCAGGAAGGGCCCTCCGTAGGTGGAGGTCCGCCTCCAGCTTTCTGTCTTCCCCTTGAGAGCGGAGGGTGCGAGCTGCTTCTAGTCCACTGTCTTGCCGGGTAGCCCCCAACCACCTATTTCTGTAAATATTTTTATTGAACATATCCACACTCATTTTCTCACATGTTGTCTTTGACTACTTTTGTGGTATAGTGGCAGAGCTGGATAATTGCAGCAGAGACTATATGGTCCAGAAAGCCTAAATTATTTACTATGAGGCCTTTTACAGAAAATGTTTGTAAATCCCTGCTCAGAGTTAACTCTAATAGAAATGTAATGTGAGCTACATATGCAATTTTAAATCTTCTAGTAACCACATTTTAAAAAGTAAAAACAAACAGGTAGATTTTATTTTAATAACATACTCTAATTAAACTAATCTTTACAATGTTGTAATCATTATAAAAATTACTGAGATATATTACTTTTTTTTTCTAAGAAGTCTTCAAAATTTTGCGTCTATTTTATACAGCTCATCTCAGTTCCAATTAGCCGTATTTCAAGTGTTCAAGTCACATTAGACATCACAGATCTAGAAGGTACAATGTGCACCTTTAACCTAACATATCACAATCTACCTTGACTTAATATACCACTTAACGTATAAAATAAGAACCTTACAAAATTATACTTCCATTCACCCCCATCCTTTGTGCTACTGTTCTTACACATTTTGCTTTTACGTGTGTAGTAAATTCTGTGATACATAGGTATTGTTGCTTTAAGGAGTCATTTTTCTTTTAAAGAAATTAAGAAAGGAAGAAGAAAAAATACCCGAATATTCACAATTACTTGAATTCTTCATACTTTCAGTAGATCTGAGTTTACATTTGGTATCATTTTCCATCAGCCTAAAGAAATTCCTTTAACATTTATTGTAGTGTAACTTTCCTGGAAACCAATTCTTTTGCCTCTTGTTTGTCTGAAAATATCTTTAGTTCACCTTTACTCTTTTTTTCTTGAGGGGAGATCTAGGTCTCTCTTTTATTTCTGCATTTATTTTTGAACATTTTACTTTGAAGTAATTGTAGACTTGGAAATTACAAAAGCAATACAGAGAGCTAGCATGCATCCTTCACCCAGCTTCCCCCAACAAAAACATTTTATGTAACCATAGTATAATTTTCAAAACCAGGAGACTGACATTGGAATACTACCATCAAATACAAACCTTATTCGGATATCACCAGTTTTTACATGCACTCATGCATGCACCACGTTCACCCTACAGCTCTGTTCCATGAGCACAAAGAAATCCCTTATAATGCTTTATACTGACACCCTCTTCCCAATCCTAAACCCTGGAAAGCATTGATTTGTTCTGCATCACTGTAATTTTGTCATTTTGAGAATGCCATATAAATCAAATCGTATAATATACAGCTTGCTGAGATTGGCTTTATTTCATTCACCATAATGCCCTTAAGATCCAGCCAAGTGTTTCATGTATCAGTAGTTCATTCCTTTTTATCAGGTTATTAACATATTAACTGCCATGTGAGTTGTATTTAACTCACACTAGTTTTGAGCTTGGGGCCTCATGAAGCATATGTAACTCACATGTCTCTTTACCTCGGGACCCATGTGAACTATTTTTCAAGTTGCATATGCCTTACACACAGAAAACAATAAAAAATAAATTTTTCATTACATTAGAAAGGATCATTTTGTTTTTGAAGTTTGTATTCTATTTTTGTAATAAAACACCATGGCCCCAAGGAAAATTTTTTTTTCTAGTGTGGCAGTCAATGAGGTAAATATGAAATGGCCAATTTTGAATTGAAAGTTTAGTTTATTACATCTCAAACAAGAAGCAGTACAGTTTATCAAAGTGTGTGTCTAAATTATTGACACAGTTTTGCCATCTTAATGGTAGCTTGCTTATGCCAGCAATGAAAAAGCCTGGAGACCAAGTGGCAAAGAAATCGCAAAAGACATTTTCCACAGCCTGATGAGAATTGAATATTTTTCCTTGTATGAAGTGGTCCAAAGCCTGGAAGAAGTGGTAGTCAGTTGGTGCAAGGTCTAGTTAATACAGTGGATGACAAAGAGTTCCCAAGTCTAACTTTTGTAGTTTGAGCAGTGGTGAGTGGTGTTTGTGCGACATGTGGTATTGCAAGAAGATTAGCCTGTCTCTGTTGACCAATCTCAGCTGCTTAATCACAAGCATCTTCATTATTTATTTCATCCAACTGGTTGCAGTAGACATCTGCTGTCATTCAATGACCAGGTTTCATGAAGCTGTAGTGGGTAATACCAGCGCTGGACCAACCAAACTGACACTATTAGCTTTTTTTGATGAATATTCAATTTTGGACTGTTTCAGCACTTCATCTTTATCCAACCACTATGCCCAATGCTTATGATTGTCAAAAAGAATCCATTTTTCATCACATGTCACAATATAGTGTAGAAATGGTTTGCCTTTATGTCGTGACAGCAACGAAAGGCAAGCTTAAAGACAATTTCTCTGCTGACGCTCATTTAATTCACGCAGAACCCATCTATCCAGCTTCTTGACCTTGCCATTTGTTTCAAATGGTCCAATATTGTTGGAATAGTAACGTCAAACCTTGCTGCTAATTCACGCATAGGCTGAGATGGATTTGCTTCCACTACAGCTTTCAGTTCATCATTATCCACCTTGGTCTCAGGTCACCCACGTGGCTCATTTTCAAGATTAAACTCATCAGAATGGAACTTCTCATACCATTGACACACTGTGTGTTCATTAGCTGCATCTTTCTCAAACACTTCATTGATATTTGGAGCTGTCTGCACCGAATTGGTTCCACAACAGAACTCATGTTAAAAAATAACATGAATTTTTGACTTATCCATGGTTTCACAGAAATTACTCTAAAAAAACAAAATTGAAAGATAATTACAAGCCAAAACGTGTTTGAAAGAATGAGGATGTGCCTTCACAATTAAAAAAAAGAAAAAAAAAGAAGTGTCAAAGTGAAATGTCAGAGAGATCCACTGTCAAACTTAGTACTTAAGGAAATCGGACATTCCATACTTAATAACCTAATATTACTTAGTAGTATTCCAAAGTGTAGATACACTGTTGAAGAACATTTGGGTCATTCCCAAACCAGTTTTTGTCCTTTAACCATTTAGTATGTTAGCTGTAGACTTTTTCTTAGATGTTCTATCAAGTTGAGGAAGCCCTCCTCCATTTCTAACATACTTAAGAGTTTTTATCCTCAGTGAGTGTTGAATATTGGCAAATGCTTTTTCTATATCAATTAATATGAACATGTGTTTTTTTTTCTTTAGACTTTTAACCATAATGGATGACACTGATTTGTGTTTTTGAATATTGAACTAGTCTTGTATTCTTTGAAGCAACTCCACTTGGTCATAGTGTATTATTCTCTTTATATGTTTCTAGATTTAATTTGCTGGATTTGAATGAGGATTTTTGCTTCTGTGTTCATGAGGGCTATTGTCTGTAGTTTTCTTTTTATCCTACTGTTTTTGTTGGGAATGAGTTGGGAAGCCTTCCTCCATTATTTAATTCCTGGAAAAAAATGTGTAAAATTGGTGTTGTTTCTTTTTAAAATGTTTTGTAGAATTCTTCAGTGAAACAGTCTGGGCCTGGAGATTTCTTTTCTAACTATTTCTTTAGTAAGACTGTTCAAATTATTTATTTCAAGAGTGTGCAAACTTTTCGGTAAAAACACAGGCAGTAAAAATTTAGGTTTTGCAGGTCATATGGACTCTGTCACAATTATTTAACTCTTGCATTGTAGTACAAAAGCATCCAAACAAAATGTAAATAAATGAGTATAGCTGAATTCCAACAAAACTTATTTTTGGCACTGAAATTTGAATTGCATATATTAATAATTATCAAGTGTCACAAAACATTTAATTTTTTCAACCATTTAAAAATGGTTTATCAACCCGAGATCTGTTTCATGTTAAATTAGTTTTGCTAATTTGTGGTTCTGTAGGAACTGATCCATTTCATCTAAGCTGTTAGATTTTTGTTGGTAGAATTGTTTATATATTCCTTTATTTAAATTCCTGAAATGTCTGTGGGGTCTGTCAGGATATTTATTTTTTCCCAGATATCAGTTATTTGTCTTTTCTCTGTCAATCTTAGTAGAAGTTTATCAATTTATTGGTTTTTTTCACATAACCAGCTTTTGATTGATTCTTCTGGATTTTTTTATTATCAATTTCTTTGATTTCTGCTCTAATTTTTATTTCCTTCTTTTCTGCTTGCTTTGGATTTATTTTTTCTTTTTAAAAAATTTTAAAAATTTCTTTTAATTGACAAATAATTATGTATATTATATTATGGGGTACAACGTGATGTTTTGATATGTTTACATTGCAGAATGATTAAATCACACTAACAAATCCAATATGTCACATACTTGTCACTTCTTTTTCTGGTTTCTGAGGTGGAAACTTAGATTCTTAAATTTAGACTTCTTTTCTAATAGAAGTTATTATAAATTCCCCTTCTAGCATGACATTAGCTATGTCCCACATATTTTGATATGTTGGATTTTCATTTTCATTCATTTCAATATATTTTTTAATTTCCCTGGGGTCTCTGACCCATTCAGAGGATCTCTTTAAATTTTCAAGTGTTTGGAGAATTTCTTATTATTCCTTTCCTTCACCTTGACTTTGGTTTATTTCTTCCTTTTTGTTTCTAGTTTAGGTAGAAACTTAGGTTATTGATTTGAACCATTCGTTTTTTCTAATGTAAGCATTCCATGCTGTAAATGTGCTAAGCCCCATTTTAACTTCATCCTGTAAATCTCTGTAAATGCTGTATTTTTATTTCATTCAGTTCAAAATATTTTCCACTTTCCTTTGAAACTTCTTTTAATATCTTAATTATTTAGAAGTATGTTGTTTAATTTTCAAGTGTTTAAAGATTTTTCTGTTATCTTTATGTTACTGATTTCTAGTTTAATTATATTATGGTCTAAGAACATAAATATTTTAGGTTTTGTTTTGTGACCCAGGATATGGTTTATCTGATGAATGTTTGAGTTACAGTTGAAAAGAACGTGTATTTTTCTGTTTTGGGGTAGAGTATTCTATAAATATCAGTTAGATCCCATTGGTTTGTGGTGTTATTAATTTCTTCTTTATCCTTGCTGATTTTCTCTCTGGTAGTTCTATCATTTACTAAGAACACGGTTTTCTAGTTAGGAAGGTGTAAGGTGTAAGGTGTTTGTTTACTGCATAGCAGGGATAATTAAAGGCAAGCTCCTTTCCACAGTCTTTGAGGCAATGGGAAGTAGAGGGGTGCTGTCTATCTGCTGATGTTTGCTTAGTGCACGGTGGGGATGGTTGGTAGGACTCTACTGCAGTCTCTCTACAGTGTCCTGTGGGGAGGAGGAGAGGCACCACTTTTGCTTGTGTTAGTGCAGAGAGGGACAGTCTATAAGGCTGTGCCCTATAGTCTTTGTAGCACCTGGTGGGGAGGGAGGGAGGGAGGGAGGCCACCTCAGTGGTGCAGGCTGGGAATGGTTGATAGGCCTCTGTCTCACAATTTCCCTAACACCGGTACATAGGAGAGGTTACCACCTTATTAGCCCAGGGATGGTTATCAGGGCTCCACTTCAGTCTCCAGAGTGCTTGATGGGGAAGGGCAGGTGTACTCCCTGGTTAGGGCAGGGTGGTGACAGTTGACAGTATTCCACCCCAGTTTTCATAGCACCTGGAGAGAAGGGGGAAAGGTACAGTTTCTTTCATGGTGTTTACCTAGAGTACAGCAGGTATAGTCAAAAAGATTCTGTCCTGTAGACCTGCCCTCCCCCAGGGCCATTGGTTAGATAGACCAGGTTTTTCTTAAGCTTTTTTTTTTTTCTGTCTGTGTATATTGCTGTTTCCAGGCTGCTTTATGCCCCAGGCTGGGATACATAGAAGGCACCAAAATGAAAGGAGGGTGGGGATTCATGAGTAGGTAATTCCTTGTGTCCTGAGGTCCTTAGCTAGTCTGCCTTTTTTACAACTTTCAGAGTGTTCTGATGCTTTTTGTCCAAAGTCTTCAGTTGTAATTAGCAGGAAGAATAGGGTAGAATGTACTTACTCTTTCTTGTCTGGAACTAGATGCCCCTCACTTCATTTTGAAGCCTTCGAGTATGAAATTTTTCTTTCAGAACTTTAAAGATGTTTTATCCCTGTCATCTTGGTTTTTTTTCTGATAAGAAGTTAGCATTTATTCTTATTATTGACCCTGTATATAATGTATCTCTCTCTGGCTGCTTTTGCTTTTTATTTTTGGTTTTCTAAGGATGATTGTCTTTGTTTATTGCCCTTTGGGGTCATTGAGCTTCTTTTATCTATGATTTGATATTTGTCATCAAATTGAAAACGTTTTCAGCTATGTTTCATCAATTTGTTTCCTGCTTTAATTCCTCTTACTTCTGAGATTCAAATACATGTATGTTAGAATGCTTTACCTTTTTCACAGACAACTGAGGCACTACTTTTTAATTAGTCTTTCGTCTTGCTATACATCAGTTTGAGTATTTTCTTTTGTGTGACCTCTAGTTGATTGTCAAATCAGCTGATAAAACCTAGCCAATGAGTTTTTCATTTTATACATTGTATTTTTCAGTTCCAGAAGTACATTACATTTCTCATTTCTCTGCTGAGATTCCCCCATCTGTTCATTAATTATGCTCAACTTTTCCTTAAATTTCTTGAACATTTATGTAGATGTTTTATAGTCCTTATTTGATAATTCTACTATCTGGGTAGAATTGAGTCTTGTTATTTTTCTCTCCTGGTTATGGGTCCCATTTCCTGAGTCTTATGTATAATAGTCTTATAGAATCTTAAGTGTGGCCTTCCTGAGGTCTGGGTTATTCTTGTTTCCCCAAGTATCACAGCCTGGTTTGTTTTAGGTACCTTATAAGTTATTCCATATATTTCGTCTAATTTTATTGTCTTGTATTTATTTCATGGGCTTTTACAGCAGGAGAGGAAGTCTGATAACCATTATTCATGGCCAGAAGAAGTGGTATTGACATTTTTCACAGCTTCCCAGTTGATTCTAATGTGCATTCAAGGTTAATAACTGGCCTAATGCAGGGTTTCTTGACAGCAGCACTCTTGGCACCTTGGGCTGGGTTATTGTTTGTTGGGGGAACTTTCCTGTGTGTTGCAGGTTGTTTAGCAGCACTCTCGGTATTTATCCACTAGATGCCAGTAGTACTCCCGCCCAGTGTGATAACCCAAAATGTGTCCAGAAATTGCTAAATGTCACTGTGAGGCAAAATCATCCCAGGCTGAGATGAGAACCTGGGATGCTCTAGTAGAATAGATTATTGCATTGCGTAAGTGTAGTGTGCAAACCAGCCGTACTGGCATCATCTGGAGCTTCTTAGAAACACAGGATCTCAGGTCTCAACCCAGACCTTTTGAATGAGATCTGCATTTTAACAAGATACGATGATCTGTATGCTTTCTAATGTTCATAAAACAATGCCATAGACCAGAGGCCAGCAAAATTTTTCTTAAAAGGCCAGACAAAATATTTGAGGCTTACAGTCCACATGGTTTTTGTCTAAATTATTCAACTCAGCCATTGCAGTGCAAAAGCAGCCATAGACAATACAAAAACAAATGGGTGTGGCTGCATTCCAATAAAACTTTATTCACAAAACAGGCAACTGGCCGATGAGCCAAATTTTGCCCACTCCTGTTATAGATTATCTTTCCCAATCATACCTCTCAGTATACTGAAGACCACTGGTGGTTAAATTCCTTGATGACTGCCTTCCCATTTGATGCCATTTGTTGCTGCTTAAAGAGAGACAAGTTGTTTAGGTTACCTAGTAGATAATTCTGCAAATTGTAGTAGCTTGACTTCTGTTCTTACCTAGGTGGAGATATTTCCCAACCTTCCACATGGAAGTTATATTAAGTTAGCTTATCCTTTAGAAATACATGATTTGATGGCATAATTCTTTTTCTTTGTGGAAAAATGTTTTATGGGCCCACTGGAATAATTATTCACTTCTTTTACCTTTAGTGAATAAAGCTGAAAAACTTCAGGAAAACTGTATTAATGTGACTTTTAGCTCAGACAGCAAAGAGTAGTTTAATCAGTAGTACCTGATTCTCAAATAATTTATATCTTTTTAATAGGAAAGCTAAAGAGCCTTCAAACATCTTTTGTTTTATGTATCATTTGTAGGAATCCTTTTGACCCTTCTAAAACTGCATCCAGAAAGTGACTTTTGGTGGGGAGGAAGGACGTTTGAAGGGTGGCAATTTAGAGGTTGAGGGGGTAATAGTTACCCTGAAGAATGATGGTGTTGCAGCATCACATGTTTCTGGATGAAACTAACAGTGAGCAAAATTAAAATACTTTCTTTTATAAATTTTCCTTCTTCTAAGATACTTGATAAAGGGTACAAGGAGAGGACCATTTATGCCAGAGACCACCAAAGTGAAACAGAAACAGAACTACTCTTAACTTGCAGCCAGTTACAGTGGTGAGCAGGCAACTGATTCCTGGGACTTGGGCTGACAGGAATGATGATAAAAACATTGAAGCAGCTTCTGAAATTTCCATATACGTAACCAGTTAATTTGTTTTGTATTAGTATCTATTGTCTGTTTTGTATTAGTATCTATTGTCTATATTGGTTGGTCTGTAGCTGTGGATTTCCAAGAGACATGACACTATACCCACCCCTGAGGCAGTTTTCTTTGGTTGTGTATAGCCTTGTCCTTTACTCACTTGAAGTTGCGAAGGTGTGCCAAAGGTTCAGAATCATATTAATGGCCTAAAGCTTTCTAATTATGACTATCTTACTCTAATAAGATTAAGCCCAGTTTTTTGGTCTTGCCAAGAAAATTTACTTTCCATATTATATCCTACAGTATAATTTAAGAGATGGCCCCCTTATACGGTTTAAAAAGAACCACTCAAGTTAGCCAGAATTGGTTGTTGGATGCCATTAGGTAATTCATAAACTTAAAAATCCAAGATTTTTTTTTTTTTTTTTTTTTTACTGAGAGTTTTGCTTTTGCCCTGGGTAGAGTACAGTGGCATCACAGTAGCTCACTGCAACCTCAAACTCCTGGGCTCAAGTGATCATCCTGAGTAATTGGGACTAGAGGCACGTGCCAAGATGCCCAGCTAATTTTTCTATTTTTAGTAGAGATGGGGGTCTTGCTCTTGCTCAGGTTGATCTCGAACTCCTGAGCTCAAGCAATCCTCCTGCCTTGACCTCCCAGAGTGCTAGGACTATAGGTCTGAGCCACCACCCCTGGCCAAAATCCAAGATCTTTGCCTAAAAATTACTTCTCTGGAAAAATAAAACACACAAAAACTTGATCTTGTATAACAAATTTTATTTAGCAGAATACACAAATACAGAATAACTCAAATCTAGTAACTGTACATGTATTTTTTCCATAGGAAAGCACAAGGAGAAGACAAAAATATCAAGAGTCTCAAGAAATTCTGAATGAAGTAAACCATTTCCCACAAAAATTCAGCTATATACAATTCCCAAATTCGTTTTATGAACCTCATCAGGATTTTTCTAGTCCAGACGTATTCAACAAGTCAAGATCTCCATCTTGGTATGAACACACTCCCACAATGAGTACAAGGATCACGGACTTAGAAAGTTCTACAGGACTGTGGCCTACAATTTCCCAGTTTACTCTTAGTGAAGAGACAAAGGCAGATGTATATTATTATGGCTTCACCACACTTGTCCTTTTGGTGTTAGTATGTCTTGCTTTATATTTTCTCTGAAGATAGCAAATATCCTTTTAATAATTTTTAAAGTTTCTAGTTCTTCATGGAAATGTTACATTTTTGTTTCAGGGTTTCCTCCCAGACATTCTCAAGGTAATTGGCTTAAAAAAGAGAATATATCTTAATAAAGACACTCTAAAAAATAAAATTGCCTTATACTAGAAATACACAGTTTGGAAAATACTTTTCTAAAGTTTAGATCATCTAGGAAATCTAGAAAAGGAGTTTAATTTTTTTATCAAAGAAAATTTGTAAATTAAAGTATTAATGCTAAGGACAATTTATTTTACAGAAAACTTCCTACTATTTTTTAAAAGAAAGTAACGTGTTTCAAAGGTTTTAGATAAACTGACATACTGTACAGGTATCTATCTTATAAAACACATTATTAAAAGCTGGGCACATTTTCTGAAATGTGATTAACAATTTGCTTACCTTACTACAATATGGGCATTCACCAAATATGATGTTAAAACTCTGTCTACTAGTCAGTAGTCCTCTCAACCACTGAAGATTTTTAAAAGATAAAGAAAAGGAACAGTGTCAGTATAATTACAAATTAGATACTCCAAATGTCATTAAGTGCACTATATTTTTATTCCAGATTTACTTTCTTAATTTTGTTTTGTAAGACTAAGGAGTATATTTCCTGAGCCAATACCAGATATTAGTATGCTGAATAACAAGGGGAAAGCAACATGGAATTTGAGATCTAAACCACTGGTTTATAACCAAATTATGGGCCCCTTTAAGAATGTGATGAGTTATGCCCTTTCTCTACCCGCAAAGCAGATATATACAAAAATAATGTATACAAGTTCCTGGGGTTCACAGACCTTCCCTAAATCACAAATTAAGAACTCCTACAGTAAAAGATACCATAGGCTCCTGAAAATTTAGGTCTTAGTTCTAGTCTTAATCACTAACAGTGGGTTAATTCTCAATCCATTGATTACAAACATGAGGCAGTCAATTCTAAAAAAATTAAATGAATATTAATTACTACAAAAGAAACCACATGTTCCCTAGGTGTAATTAGACCTGATATTTTATGATATTATATAAGGTAAATTTGATGTCTCTCCCTAAGTTCTCCATTGGTAAAGTACAGATAGTTCCACCTGCTATCTCTAAAAAGGTGATATTACAGAAGACACCAAAAACATAACAACTGCAAGGTGTTTTGTATATAGAGCACAGAGCTATTTAATATATCAACTGTGCCCTAAGATGAGTGCTGTAGAGGGCAAATGACTAAAGACAGGAATGAAAGCAGACTTCACACATAGTAAATAAATAGTTAATGGCATTGCCTGAGAGTACCATAAGATGTTCAGATCACAAAAGGCATTTTTTTATAATATCAAAAGTAGGATTATTGCATCTATTCTATACTTACATATATCCTGAAAAGTAACAAGGTACTACATGATTGCTAATTCCCTTTCACGTTATTGCTACCACCACTCCCACGTGGATGAATCGACAGTTTAAATTGTGGTAACATGAGATATTTATGGAAAAATTCCAATGTACCATCAGTTTAACTTATGTGTCAATAAGCTAGTCCATGAATATATTCGGGATAGATTTTCCCCCTTGGATACTTGAGAACATTTCTTCACTCATTAGTAACTATAATGAAAAAATGAAGCACATGAGCATCCGGAATAAACTAGTAAATAGCAAAAGAGGGGATCGCTATTGACTTAAGCAGATTTTAAATTCTGTATGTTCTGAATATGCATACTTCCTACGTTGTGTTAGCTGTAAAAAGTGTTGTTGATGTTATCTTTTACCTCATATAAGCATATTTGATGGAAAGGTTGTCCACACTGGGAATTATCACACACTTGATCAGGAATGGCACCATCAAGTTGATAGGCATAACAAATTCCACAATCCATAGTAAAATCCTTCAAAAGAAAAATAGTTATAAGCACATGTGTTGTTTTTACTTTATTATTTTTTATTGATATATCATACTTATAAATATTTTGGGAGTACATGTGATATTTTGATTCATGTATACAATGTGTAATGCTGAAATCAAGATAATTGGGATATTCATCACCTCAAACATTTATCTTTGTGTTGGGAACATTACAATTCCTTTCTTCTACCTATTTTGAAATATGCAATATAGCATGTGTGTTTAAGAGATATAAGGTGAGAATAGGAAGAATGAATGATACAATAATAAAATTTTGTAATTAATAGTTTGTATAAAGGTAACTTGTATTACAGGAAATACATCACTGTTTAGCACTGAGCAAAACGATTTGTAACAGAGTGTTTCCTTTTCATTCAATAAATGTACACAGATATACTAAAAAACAGATTCTATTTTTGGCTGGCAAGATGTTTGGGCTTTAGAAATTTTCTCAAATCATACATCAATATAATGTCCCTGTAGTATGTAAAGATAAGAATTGACATTAACTAGTGATTAGTAAACTGTGAAATTCTGTAACTAAAGAAAAGAAAAGAACATTACCACCACTTAGTAGTCTGCAACCTTAGCAACTGTGTCAAAAATCAATTCTATCATTTTGGGGATGTAATGGTGTCTATTCAATTTTGTAAAACTGTACTACCATCCTTCACAAATGCTTATATCAAGCTAATCAGAATTTTATTTCTGCCATCCATAAGCAGATAGTATAGAAAATCCAAACATCTCATTACCTACTTTGGACCTTTTCCCTTATTATTAATAATAAGTATCCGTCATTAACCACTTCACTGCTAAAGACCATGAAAAGTACACAGCTGACCTATGAGCCACAGGGGTTTGAACTGCGTGCACTCACTTATTCATGGATTCTTTTCAACCAAACACATATCAAAAATACAGTATTGGCGGGATGTGGAACCCACATTTACGTAAAACCTGCATACATGGGGGTTCTGCAGGGTGGCTGCGGAATTTGAGTATGTGTGGATTTTGTTATCCGCGGGTGATCCCGGAACCAATCCCTGGCATATACCAAGGGATGACTGTACTTATAACCACCAACTCAAAGGCTAACAAGTTCTTTGACACAACTCTTACTTGTAGTTCAGAAGTCTATATTATAACATTCTTTGAATTCCTTGACTTTTCTGACTCATTTTCCTCTGAAAGAAGCATTTAAATTTCATTATGCAATGCTGTCTGGAATATCAAAGCACTGATAAAACTTACAGATTTTTCCAGGATATCACGAGCTGGAAAATCAATTTCTAAAACATCTTTCAAATTTTGTAAGAGACTATTTTCTGGATCCCTGAAAGCAAGGGAAAAAAAAGTTATACTATTAAGTTTGTTAAATCATATTAAAGTAACAATTATATTGCCAAGGTACCTACCACAAATGTATGTTCCTGCTCAGCTTAATTCCCAGGGGTTTTACCACTTCAGATATTTAAAAAAAAAAAAAAAAAAAAAAGTTTAATAACTTAAGGTTTGCTGCTCTCATTTTATAAAGCTATATTTGGTAAAGAATTTGTTTCTTACCTACTTGATTAGAAAACCGAAATCATATATTATGTTATAAAACAAAAAAGCATACAGTATAGAATGATGAGACATTTTCACTTAAAAGAATTACCATTAATATATTAATATTTTCAAGTAATCTTTTAATAGTGGTAGGCAAGGATTTTGATTCTGCTAAAAAAAAATTTAAATGTGAGATCTCATACCATGGTCAGCTCCAAGAAAGCAACACTCAGGAAGCATAGTGGGATGTCTGGGGTCCACCTCTATATTTATGGAAACATTATTCCCTAAAATGAAAGAATATTAAAGTTTTTAGAAGTAGAACAGTTCATCAGATAAGCCAATAAAAAATAAAGGAGTTTCGGTCTGGCTACCTATATCATTGTATACCCAAGGAAAAGATTAACCAAATGTTTTTTAAATAGTTTTTTATAAAGATAAATGTATTATTATAGTTTAACCAAAAGAAGAAATTTTGAAATTATCACCATCACTAAAGATTCAGGGATCCTAAGTTTCAAAAAAACAAAGTTAATCCACAAATTACTATAATTAATTTAGATTAGAATTGTAGTGAATTCTATTACAGTAAAGTTTAAATAAAAATTTTCTGTGGAATAGTAAGAATATCACAAGTCACAAGTTTAAGAAGTGATGATCTAAATTACTTTGTATGGTTTTCTTGAAAAATTTACATTTCATAGAACTATGATCAAAACTGGAAATACAGTAAATAGATTCTTGTGGGGTTTTTTTTTTTTTTTAAGAGACAGGGTCTCACTCTATCATCCAGACCAGAGAGCAGAGCTCACTTCAGGCTCATACTATTGGTCTCAGGCCATCCTCCTGCCTCAGCCTCCCAAGTAGCTGGGACTATAGGCATGCACCACCATGCTTGGCTAATTTTTAAATTTTAAAAATTATTATTTTTTTGGTAGAGATGGGGTCTTGCTGTGTTGCTCAAGCTGGTCTTGACCTCCTGGCCTCAAGCAATCCTCCTGCCTTGGCCTCCCAAATTGCTGGGATTACAAGCATGAACCACCATGCCCAGCTTTAGATTCTTTTATAAATTTTAACTGTACTGGAGTTTAGTATAAATTTCAGAAATTTTACTCCTATTCTTGAAGGTACATAGTGTAATTGTTTAAAATCAATATGAATTTCACTGTTACGGTTAAACTGTCTTGATAAATTCTATATGCTAAGGCTGGCCACAATATAAATGCAGTTATTTAATACAAAGCTGGCAAAAAGAGGTCATCACAGTTAAAAAAAAATGACTACAGCCATTCAATGAGTAAAATAAAAATATTAAAAGTTATAACCTCATTTGTTAATGCATTCTTTACTATGAACACAAATTTCTTATTAGCCTTTAGCAAAGTAATCTACTAATGGCTCCAGAAAGTACTTTCACTTAACCACTATATTAACTAATCTTTCAATTAATTTGTTAAAAACTTAGTCGTAAGAAAGCAAATTCATGCCTGAAAGAGGAAAATAAAGGAGCTAAAAGGTAAACAGAGAATGAATAAAAACCAGACTGTTTATGCTGACCAATGAGAAATATAATAAAAAGTATATTTAATTATAACCTGATAAGAATAATTTATTTTAGTGGGGCCATGGTAATAAATTACTACATTTATTTGAAGAAAATATTTTCATTCTTAATATCTACTTGTTCACAAATATACCATAATTTGGTTAATTATTCCAAATTAAATACTTTTAGACTTTTTCAAACCAAGAAAGTAACAATACTATTTGTAGAATTACTGTATAATTATAATTTCTTCTTCTCATAATAACATGTCACTTTTTCCCCCCAGATAATCTATTATACCTGAGTACAAAGCATAAAAATTGCTCACTAATTTGGATATTATTCACATAAGAATTTCAAAATATTCTTCAGAATGTATGCCTTTCAACAACTTATCTATTTAGACTAGGGAAAAAAAGAAGCAAGATAAATGGGTATCATAAAACCAACTATGGTATTTAATGTGAGCTCAAATATACTTTAAAATATCTAAAATCTTGAGAGACGCTAAACTCTTAAACTATGTTTTGCTTTCTTACAATGGAAATGTATAATCATTTTATAGTTAACAGAACGTGATAAAATTCTGGGGATATTTATGGTTATACTATATCTTATTCATATTCCTATATTTATCATAAAGAAAATATATAATTTACTTATTTTGTACTTTCTGATTACTCTTTAATTGCATGGTCCACTACAGGTTCTTTTTTCTTCCTCTATATTTTTGCAAAAATATTCCCACATCTGTTCACATCAATCTTAGTCTAAGTTTCACAGATGATAACTTCATTATTTCTAACAGGCTTTTGTTGTTGTTGTTCTAAATGTTGAGAATTTTGAATAACCTACACTGACTATTTCTGTGCTAATTAACAGCTAATTAAACACTATCTCTGAATGTTACTTTCATTGGATCATCGCCTTTTATAATAGAACACCTAAGTATTTGCCTTTTTCACCTACAATATTTACATTTACATGCAAAAAAAAAAAACTACAGCTCATTCCAAAAAGTTTTAATAATTGACTTCATACAAAGAAGTGTAAGAGTCTGTCATCTTTAGATTCATTTTCATAAGTAATACAAAATAAAATCAAACAGCTAAAAACAAACCCTTAATCCTCTTTTTCCTACCTAATGCAATTCTGCGTGCTGTCGCACTCCGTGTAGGTTTTTGTGGCTCAAGTACCCAGGTCTTCTCATCGATTTCATCCATAACATCCCAGAATGCCTTCAGTGATTCTAATGCTGCCAAAAACTGACTATGAATGCTTATTAAGGAGCTCTGTAAAAAAATGAAAGCTGAATAAGTTATATGGCACTCTACCAATAGCAGATACTCTTTCACTTAAAATGCACTCAATTGAGAAATTTTAAGCTCTGTTTCATTTCAGCTGAGAAGCACATTTCAGTAAACAGAATTCAACTATCCCTGCTTCACATCCCTTCACCTCCTTTAGCATTAACAGGATTGTTTTTTATTGTCACCATACACCTTATTGAGAAAGAATGGTTTTTTAAAATCATGTTTATTATTATGATGCATGTTATACTGTATGTATGGAATAGTAATTAGTAATACAAGATGACATGTATGTATACCTTTATTAATGTATATATCTAACATATTGGATATAATATATAATTTTAGTATGAAAATAATTTCATTTTAGCTGCAGCAATCAGGTAAAATGCAGTGTTATTTGTAATTTGATAAATTGCCTTTAAATATTATTAATAAATAACTCTGCAGACCTAATTAGGCAGAGTATGAAAAGGTTTTACACATTTTTTAAAGAATTCAAACAGAAATTACAAATATTTTTTTCCCCATGTTTAACTTTTAGCCTATCTCTGAATTTAGTATTTTCAGACATTAATCCTTTATGGTAATTAGCTTAAATATATTTTCACTAAATAATAAGTAAAGCTATCTCTGATTTATTTTTCCATCACTGATTTTAAAAATTAATTTGTATTTTCACTTTTAAACAAAGTCAGCAGTTTCTCATAAAATCTGATATGTTAAAGATACAGTTTAATAAATACTTTTGATATAAAAACCAATCAAAACTAAAACAGTTTAAAAAAGAACTAAGGGTTTTAATTATTGTTTCAAATAAACAAAACGTAAGTCACTGAAAATACTACAAATGTATTCATCTGAAATAACTGACCATACCAACAATCCAAGTATAGGATACAACCTAAGATGAAAAGAAAGTAGCCACTTCCTTAAACATGTATGTTATATCTATGTTCTTAAGGAAAACCCATTTCATTCCATCACCTGTCTGGGTTTATACTTGGATTAAATTCATGGCTCCGTTTCACCAAGCTGAATTCAACAGTTCTAACCTTCTACACATATTACAAAAAAAAAAAAAAAACACAAAAAAAAGTATAAGAGTAAGCATTCGAGCCTCATGTCTGAAAATAACCTTTTAGGATACTGAAAGTAGAATGTCTGTTCTCTTCTGGTGTACCATACTTATTTTACAAGTTTAGATGACAGAAACCAGAAAACTAAACTCCCAAGGAGCTAGTTTTTAAATCAGTACAATACTGTCTCTCAGTGTGTCTGCTTTCATTTATTTCTATATATGTGTATTTAAAAATCTGTAATTACATATTTCACTATATACCCAAGAAAGTTTAATCCCTCCCAAAAAAAGTTACAAAATGTTTTCACAGGGGCATCTTTTATTTGAAATTTATTATATCCAATCACATTGTCCATTTCTTTTTTTTACAACTATAAATAAAACCCCCAACTCTGTATTATAAACAGAAAACTTTTTTTAAAATATGAAAAGACATCAAAAAGCAAAATGACCCTGGAACTAGAAGTTACGTGGTAATTACATAAAAAGTGAATTTTAAACCCTAAATTAAGGCATTATCTGATTTCACTAGATAGCCATGTGAGATAGATACATTAAATGGTATTACTACACACCAGACAAGACGCCAAAAAAAAAAAAAAAAAAAAGACAAGTGGTACACAGAAATATTCTCTTAGCAATTTCAATAACCTTAGGAGGTAGACATTAAAACTATTATATCAGTAAGCTATGTGATAAACTAATAAGTTTTTTCTCCAACTGCTTATTTTGTCCATTAAATCACTCACATACCCTTATTTTGAATTTATTTCCCCAATTAAATTAAAAAATATAATATTTCTAAATATTAACAATGCAATTAAATATTCTATATACATCACCATAAATGCCAAGGAATAATATGACTGAAATTCATTAAGAATTCTGCAGGGAGATGAGTTCTTTAAAATACATTTTCAAAAATAAAACTAGCCAACTTCTTTTGTAATATAAGCAGTCTCACATCTCACCAAAACTACTAATACTACTGTTTTAAGTTTTTTTTTTTTTTGGCCAATTTGCAATGTGTAAAATAAAAAAAAAAAAGAAAAAATTTTCAGAAAAAAGTGAGAGCGCTATTAAGAAATAATATTAAAATAAAAATATAAACATTGATGAGGACATAAAGCAACTTGAATTCTCATATACTGCTGGTGGCATATAAAATGGCAGAACTGTTCTTAAAAAGATTTGGCAACTTCTTTAAGAGCTAAATATATTCCTGCCTTATGATCTAGCAATTCCACTCCAAGAAAAGTCAAAAGGTATGTCCCATAAAACGACTTTTACCAGAATGCTAATAATAGCAGCTATATTCATAAGCACCAAAAACTGGTAACAATCCAGATGTCCATCAGTAGAAGGAAGGATAAACCAAGCCCAGTATATTCATGCAATGGTACACTGTTCAGGATTGAAAAGGAATGAACTACTGATACATGTCACAACATGGATGAATTTCAGAAACATGCTGGGTGAAATAAGCCCATGTACAAAAGAGCACATGCTTCTGTTTATATGGTATCTGGAACAGGTATAACAAAGCTCTCTTTAAAAAAAAATCAAAACAATGAGGTGTTACTGGGAAGGGACAGGATGATGATAATATTTTGCATCTTGACTATGGATCACACAGGTATATCCATTCATTGGAACTTGTGCACTTAAGATTTATGCATTTTATTGTTTCCAAATTTTATTAATACAAAGAACTGAAATTTAGTTAAACATATACATGCTGGTGTATTTTGAAGAAAGTTTCTGATACCTGCAAATTATTTGGGAGACACTAAAAATTAAATGAATTTATGGATGGATAGAGGATAAATAACTGGAAGGTTATATGATAAAGCAAGTTATAGTAAATGTTAACTGTTTAATCTAGGTGGTGGATATATATGGGTATTCACCATTAACTTTTTCAACATTTCTGTATGTATGAAAATTTATAATAAAATATTGGGGGGATGGAGGTCAAAAATATTAAATAACTTATAAATTATGTGAGTTACTTATAACTGAGAAAGTTAATCCAAATTATTTTATGCATTGGGTAATAGACTAATTTGTTTCATTTTTTTCAAATATTTAATAACTGGCCTTTTTACATAAATCTTTTAAATCTAAATAATATATCTAAAACCTTCTCTTAACACACAAATACATCTTTCTAGAAAAAAAGCTCACTGGATAAGACAAGTTATAATCTTTGAAATGCCTATGATAGGCATTCTTAACCAGAGAATCTTAAGCAGATTAAAAAAAATACATCGTTATATTCTAAGTAAAATTTAGCATTTCCTTCTACTATGGATATAGATAACCACAGAAATATTATCAGTACCTTTAACGTTCTCTACAATAAAAATCATATTGGAATCACCTAGGGAACTTAAACGTTGATATATGGATTCTACTCCCAGCTATTCCTTTTGAATTGATCTTAATGCAGCCTTTGGTACCAGGATTTTAAAAGTTTCCCAAGGGATTCTAATGTGCAGATAAGGTTAAGAACCACTGGTGGAACAATGAAGAACAGCCATGCTTCTTATTGTCCAAATATTACCAGAGTTATACTTCCGTAAGATCTGGGCAGTCCCGCTTGTGAGGAAAATAAAGGCATCCTTAAGAACATTTTCATCATAACTTTGTTTTTTTTGTTCTTAGTGTTTAAAATAATATTTTATTTTTATAATAAATTTTGGGATTTTTGAGGAGTATACAATGAATTTATTAAAAATAAAGCCCATTTTATAAAATTAGACCAATGAAAGAAGTTGTTTTACTTTTAACTTAAAATAGTCAATTTAGAACTACATTCAACCAACTATCTAGGTCTAGCACTGGAGAACGCAAGTCCTTATTTACAACACACCAAGTTATACAAAATTAAGTAAGCAAATACTACAAAAATAAATTATGTCCTGATATTCAATCAAGCAAATGTGAAAAACGTGTCTAACTATTATTACACTCTATACTAGATACTGGTGGTATTAAGAATATAGAAGATGCAATATAGTATGTTGATTAAGATCACAGACTGTGTAGTCAAATCTCAAGTCCCTTTCTTGGCTCCACCACCTAAAGTTAGCTGCATCTTTTTCAACAAGTTACTTAATTTTACTTAGCTTCTGTAATATGGAAACAGTGTTAATCCTCACAATATCTGAGGGAGATAAGGTATGTAAATGCTAACTTCTTAGTATATAGTAAATGTTTAAAATTGGGAGCCATTATTATAAGACATACAGTCCTTGACCTAGAGAAGTTCACAGTCTAATGAAAATGCAAATGGAAAAAATCTGTACCCTACTAGACAAAGGATTGATACCTTTAATATATAAAAAGTTACTGAAAAATCAATAACAAAATAGAAATGAACAGATATTAATAGAAAAAGTGGGATAAAGACATAATTCCCTAAAGAGAAAATACACACGATCAATTAAAAAATATTCAACCTCATAAGTTCATACATTATTTCTCTAATTTTAGAGCTTCAGGGTAAGAGAAGGAAATAAGCAAAGCCTCAGAGTTAAAGGATAGTGAAAAAAATAAATGGATTTTCCTTCATTAATTGAAATAGCTTAATTGCAAGGTTTGTCTCCACTCTTTATGGCATTCCCCTTATTAGTTACTCCATTACTATAAAACCCCAATGAAGAGGGGAGCGTTTTGTAGGTCCTAAGGACCTCGATCCATACACTTAATCGATTCCAGAATAATCAAGAGTGGTTTGTTCTGACTCTGCTTCAATGCCTTTATTCCAATCCTTCACTGGTCACTAGTTAGTGCAGTTTAAAATAACAAACACCTCCTTTTTATGACAATTTTATTTTCTTCTTTGTACTTTTCCATATTTCCTATAATAGCATATTATTTTTATAATCATAAATAGCATATGTAGAAAGAGAAGTAAATTGTTATCCATCCTTTCATGATGTTCACAGTATAGTGAAAAAATATATTAAAGTTAATTCAGTGAAACTAATATTTTAACCATTTGCCAGGACTATGTTGAATTCTCTGATACAAAGATAGAAGCACCCAGTTTGCAAGGAAGTCACAGCTCTAATCTTGATGGTAACAAGGTATTTAATCTTAAAACATACTCAGTCTCTCTAAGCTTTGACATTGCCCCATAAGTGTGGGTGTGCAGTAGATAACTTCTAAGGTGACTTCCAGCTCTACAAGTCAAGAATTCTAAATATAACTGTTTGAAAATCCATATGGTAGGTACAATTTTCCACTTAAAAGTACCTATGTTCCCTTTCAAGATGCCAATTATTATAATGTACTCTCATTTATTTCTAATTCTTGTTTATGAACAGATTTTATCAATCTAATAATATAAATATATATCCATTAAATATAAATAATGTATACTTATATGATTTAACATATAGTAATCATTTCCTCTTTGATCAAAAGAACTTTCATAGCAGAATCAAAGAACTTTTTTATATGAGAATCAAAATATTTAGATTACATTATATTTTATATCCCCCCATGTATTTAAGGGAGAAGTAAAAAATGCATTATACGACTACTGTTATTTTCTAAAATATAGGAGGGCTATTGCAATCTTCCAAAAATTCTGACTTTCTGGAATAGGTTTGGAACCACAAATTCCTAGCAGAAACAACGAAGAAATTACACAGCTTAACCATGGTGAAGATCCAAAAAATGACATCCAGAACATTGCAACTGGTAGATTTACTAATCAAAGGAAAATGCCATCTCTTTTAGCACATCTATACAATAATAATAATTAATAATAAGACAAGGAAATGAAATAGTAGAAGAAAGATATAGCAAACTGGAAAAGGAAGACAAAAGAAATTGGCAGGAGAAAACAAACAAATCCATAAACATATACAAATATAAGGCTGAGTGTCCAAAAAGTAATAAAGTCTCTTACAGAGAAGAAAAGTATCCCAGAAGCCAAGATAATAATGCAGAAGCCTCTCAGCTAAGCCTTGGTATAGTGTAAGGGAGAGAACGGAATGCTAAGCAACCTCTTGTCCTTCAAAAGCCCAAAAAGGACAGAGGAAACATCATGAGAAAGAAAATATGAAACAAGACACGAAGAATTGACAGTCAAGTATATTCTACGTCATCTGCCCCAAAAGGTTTGCAGAAAGGTTAATGTTGAAAACAGACCAATCACAACAGATTTTTTTAATCCATTTGTCTATCTATTTTAATGTGCGATAGGGCTGTAGCAGAACAATGAGGCACAGACCAAACAAGAGAAACTGGAAAACTACCTCTATAATATTACATGCAGAAGGAACACAAAAGCTAAGTTTAACAGGGAAGATATTCCCTGATACGGAATCCAATCTTCCCATAGTGAAAAGCAAAGGTCAGGAGAATAAAAAACGTATTAATCTTAAGAAAAAAATAGACATCTCCACATGATTTGAAAAGAACAGGCATAAACACATTAAGAGATCAATCCAATACTAGGTCCATCTAAGGTACTTAATGGAATCTCTGCACCTAAATCAGAATACCTGGACTGTTCTACATATGGGCTTCTCCATGAAAAGATCTGTATTGGGGATCTCTGTGTTAATGTACTAAAAGCTCCTGAACACATATAACTGAAAAGATTTCTGAACAAACCATTCGTTCAGTACGGTATCTTTGGCATTTAAACCTTGAGATTGTGAACTGTTAGAAATTCTGTTCAAAGGTCACCAAATTACAACCTTACAAAAAACTAAACAGCTAATTCAATTTCCTGGATAGTTTTACGATGCTGAAGCACAGTCTATTTCGGCAATGCTTGCCAATTTTTATGCTGGAAGGTATATTAAGTCAAACACTCCAATATTCGAGTAGGCAAGGACAGGATTGGTTATTGTTGTTCATGTTTAATAAATGAAACAAACCATCAGAAAACTGGAAATCATTATTCTAAAACCTCAAAAGGTATCACATTTTCTAATTATTGCTTATGAAGTATAAGCCAATGAATAGAGAAGTAAATGAACATTTTCTTATTAGTTCCAAGACTAGAGAATATACCTTTAGTGAAAGAAATCAGTGGTCTGGTTTCTATAGTGTCATCTTCCACTGCTGAATTATTTGCATGCTTAGGTCTAAACTCTTTTGAAAACATATTAGTACCTCTTATTAAAATGTTTAGAAACACTTTTCTTAAACAATTCTACTAGCAAACTAGGTATAAGTGTTGCTAAGACACTAGTGCCTATAGCCATTGTTATATAGAAGTCATAGAAAATTTTTCAAATGGTGGTGACAAGTCAAAGGAAGCTGATAACAACTGTGAAGATTACAATTTTCTATGGGCGAGGAAATCATTTGAGAGAAGTCTAGTGAGGCCTTTGATTTATAAATTGATTTTAAAGAAGGCCTGCCAAGTTACACTGCTTAGGAGGTCATATATAATTGCATAGGTTTTGTTCAATCTTGAAAAACAAGTCGAACAATCAAAAAGAAAACATCTGGGTATTTTTTTTTTTAAAAAGGTAAATTTCTGGGCCATACATGATCGGTGTATTTTGATCTTTGTTGTATACATCTTTATCCATAACACATGACAACGACAATTTGAGCTTGAAATTCCCCCAGAAAACAAAGCCTGAAACAAGGGCTTGTATGGAGATTATTGGACATGAACTTACAGAATGGGAGTAGAAACTGGAAAACGTAAAACACAAGATAGCCAAAATAAGGCTTTCAACCTGGTCCTTGTGGTCAATGACGGCTCTGTGAGAAGGTATAGAGAAAGCTCCTCAGAATTCCTATCTAAGAACCTGCTGCCTGTGGTGGTTCATGCCTGTAATCCCAGCTAGCAGGGAGGCCATGGTGGGAGGATTGCTTGAAGCCAGGAGTTCAAGGCTGCAGTGCGCCATGATCACGCTGGTGAATCACCATTTCATTACAGCCCGGGGAACAAAGTGAGATCCCGTCTGTAAAAAAAAAAAATTTAAAAAATAACAAATCCTGTCCATGAGCATTTATGCCCTGGCTTCCATTCCCTACTGGTCGAGTTGCCCTCAGGGGGACTAATTCTCTCACATTTCCAGGTCTGCACATGTACATCTGCCTTTAGGCTCCCACAAGCACCCTCGGTCTTTAAAAAAATCCCTGGAGCAAAGAGAGGAGATACAGCAAGAGCTGAGGTGAGGTCTTTTGACAAGATATACCACCTTGAAGCAGACTGAAGCAATGTGGCTAAGTAAAAATTGTTGCAAAGAAAGTGCAGTAAGAAGAATTTATCTGATTCCTAGCCAAAAGGAATCAGGCAGTGACATAAGTTCAAACTCCAAGCATTAAGTAAATATATTTTGAAAAATTTTTCCCTATGAAACCAATTTATATACAGCTTTAATGGTAGTAAAAGGAGTATCCTTGATGTATCTAGAATGTGTGTCTATATAAACACTGCCCATTTGGGGTTTTCTTATTATTGAGCTTTGAGAACTTTTTATATATTCTAAATACAAGTACATCATCAGGTATATGATTTGCAATTATTTTCTCCTAGTCTGTAGCTTGTCTTTTCATTCCCTTAATAGCATCTTTCAAGAGCAGAAATTAATTTTGATTAAGTCCAATTTATCAATTTGTTCTTTTTCAGACTTTGAATTTGGTGTTATAGTAAGAAATCTCTGCCTAACATAGTTACACTTTATCCTGTGTTTCTTCCAGAAGTTTTATAGTTTTAGGTTTTACATTAAATTTATGATCCATTATAAGTTAATTTTTAAAATATAGATCAAAGTTCATTGTTTTTGCATACAGATCTCCAATTGTTTCAGCACATGGTCCTTCCTTCACTGAACTGTTTTTGTGCCTTTGTTGAAAATTGTTGTATCAGTCTATTTCTGAATTCTCTATTCCAGTGATCTATTTGTCTACCTTTATGACAATACCTTATTATCCCAATAAAGGTAGATTTATAAGTCTTACAATCATATGGCATTAGTCTTCCAATTCTGCTATTCTTTTTCTAAGTTATTTTGACAATTATGAGTCCTTTGCATTTCCATACACATTTTAGAATAATTTTGTCAATTTCTAAAAAAAAAAAAAAAGAATTCTGTTAAGATTTTGATTGCATTGAATCTATAGATCAATTTGGAGAGAACTGTAATAGCCAAATCCTGAAAACAACCCATATATCCATCAACAGGTCAATAGACAATATGTGATATATCCATAAATACTCAGCAATAAAAAGAATGAAATTTATTAATATTACATGCTGCAATATGGATGAACCTCAAAATAATTATGTTGAGGAAAGAAGCTTGACATAGAAAAACACATAGAATTATACATGATTCTAGAAAATGCAAACAAATCTACAGCAACAAAAAGCAGATCAGTAGTTGCCTGAGGACCAGGGGAAAGAACAGGAGGGAGGGACTACAACAGGGAGGAAGGTAACTTCCCTTCCTATGATGAAAATGTTTGTTATCTCGATTGTACAGATGATTTCATGGGTGTAAATATTTGTCAAAACTCACCAAATTGTACACTTTAAATATGTTTACCTTATTTCATGTCAAGTATACTTCAATAAAGCTGTTTAAAAAAACACTACGATTTCTGGACAGTAATGGATCTACATAGCAGTGGTTCCTTTGCAACAGTTTTCTTAACAACGAGGAACTTAAAAAACAAACACAAAATAATAACACTCCTTATAGCAAGGACAAAGAAAGCAGAACAGTTCATACATCCAACACTTAGAGAATGAAATTTTATTACTTTATGTGTATATGTAGATATATAAAATGTGTATGTATTGGAGAAGGAAAGGGGAAAGATAATATAGGAACTAAGATGTTAGCTATTCCCCATTACTGTTATTAAATTATATTAAACTAGGAAAGCACTTAAGCAGAAAAGTATGAACACTGCCATTCTCAAATGTAATGCTTATTATCTTTAAAAGCATTTTGTTACTTTTACAATACCTGAAGTGAAGTAATAATGTCAGTCACTTAACCAGATCTTAGTGTATAATATCTTCACTCTAAGTACTATTATTTCCAGTATTTTAATAATTTCCACACAGTTCCAGAATGTGATCCTTTTGTGCTCTGATGACACTTAAATTAATAGCATAATCTTCTGGTACTTGCAACAGTTGCTTTCCATTCTGATTTTTTCATTCTTTCCTATAATACTTGCAGATAAATCCTCTAATAATAATTTTTATCTTTATTTTTGGGGGATTCAAAGGCTTCAATAGAATAAGGAAATATTAAGAGGTAAAAATGTTCAAGAAATTTAAATATTAATTGCCATAATTTCTATCTTTAAAGAGGTGATAAATCTTCTAAATATCCAGTTCTTTTGATCTGACTTGGATGCTATACTGATGTTCTCAACTCTTTCTATAGGTACATCTATAACTGAATCTGTTTAATCAAATGCTGTTATCTGTCAAGCGATCCACAAAGAGCTTATTACCTCTTCTATACTTAAGTTATTCTGAGTGTAACTGACCACTGATCATTTAAATATTTGCTACTATTTTTAGTTCATATGAAGAGGGTATCTGCCCACAAGGTCAAATGAAAGAAGTCACCTCATGTATAGCCAACAGAGAATGACTGTAGCAATTCTATTAAAAAAAGAGAGAAAGAAAAAATGTTTGTCTAGTACATGTTATAAATAAGTAGGCACTATCAGTCTTATCCTCAGCTATCCTATATTGTAGACTACTAAAATCAAAACCAACCCAGTTAGGAAAAAAACAAAGCAGTCTAGCTTTTTGTTCCAATTAGGTATTATCAAAAAGAAGGGCACTACCCCTGACGAAAAAAGTTAGCTATATCTAATTTTTCATCACTCACAGTAAAAATAACAAAATAAGAAAACAAATGGTCACAATAATCTTTACTTCAGACAAAGTCAAGACTAATAGAAAGAATACCATTGTGCTGATGGCTGCCAATATTTACAGTCAGAGTCAGTGAACTAACTGCTAACAGCAATATCATTTAAAAAATAAATAAATACTGCCCCATTGCCTCTAATCTCCAACTCCAATATTTCGGTTTGCTTCCCTACATCTATCTGCTAAATTGGTTTGGCTTCTGATATTCAACTTCTATTTCAGCACAAAAGGATAGAGGGGAATATTTCGTAGGTGACAATGTTAATATAGTGATTTTGGCACATATTTGCATTAACACTTCTTACCACTAAAGTATCATTTCTGTTTGACACCTACTGGATTTTTAATCTCAAAATAGCCATCTATTTTTCCAAAAGAATGGCTTAAAACATATATGCGCACACACACACACACATACACACACACAAGCATACCAATACCCATATATCCCAAATTAGCTTTTGGATTAAAAAACAAATTTTAAGTATAAACACACACATAGCGTGCCAATTTACCAGAGTCCCTGACAAGAAAACCTGAGGTAAGGAATGTTAATAAATTATACTTGTGTTGAAATAAATTTGCTTCAATGATATTTGCTAAAACAATCTTTGGATCCTCAAGGAGACTTATATTTTTATTTTTTCTTTTACTTGGAACACCTGCTATGTGAGAATATTTTACTGAGTTTCTCTAAATCATAAATAACACTATTAGTCCATCTAAGTATTAACGTGTATTAACCAATAAAATTATAAAACCAAACAATATTTCTCTTAACAACTCTTATCCATGCTATTTACGGTACAATGTGTACATAGTCATCTGCCACATCTATATAGCCTGGTGAGATCGATGGTTCATTAATCATCCCTATTTCATTTCTGAACGTCAAAAAACTCCTTGATTGTTGAATATAAATAAAAATGTTGTCTTTCAATATATACTGGTAGGAACTATTTGTTGTTATATAGATATGTATGTGTACATAAACACAAATATACAATATAATGTAAATATATATGGAAGGTATCATTTCTTCACCCATATTAGTTCTATTTTAAGAGCTCACCAATTCATAAACTGCATTAACTCCCTATATCACTTTGTACATCTGTATAGCACTTTACAATTCAAAAAGATTTTCATACACAATATCTCAATTTACTCTCACATACAATCTATGATGCAAATATTATTTCCCTCATTTTATAAAGTTAAATGATTTACACAAGGTAATGAACTGGTATGGACACAGCCAAGCTTGTAACCCAGACTTTTAGACTCTGTGTTCTCTTTTTACTATGCTACCAGTGGTCCCGCAGAGTAAACTATGAAGCCTACCAGGATGGTCTGTAGCAAAGTCATATTTATTAACATCAGCAGGTAAATCATTTAATGCACCTTAAGATGATACTGAAGGCTTCTGATAAACAATGTGTTCCATACAACTAGTTTCTTTGGGTCTTTAAATCCACAGAAGAGTTTTACCATTCCACAAAAGTATCTCACATGCTCTCAATGCACAAATCTAAAATCTCTTCAAAGCTTAAACCAATTTTGATCATCTTAGAGGTCAACTGAAATTCTACTGATATAATAATATCTTCTTCCTTAATCTAGCAAGTAAATGATGGTCTGAGATTCAAAGTCATATATCCAACTGCCCACTAAACACATTGACTTAGAAATACCACAAGCATATGGAGGTTGAATGAGTTATAACCACCTAGAAAACTAAGGAAATGAAAAAGTAAAATAAATGTTAACTCTAGGAATAATAAAAACCAGGGCAACAAAGGAAAAATAATCATAGTTAACCACATCACTGTATCAACATAGTATAATTATATATCTATAATAATGTAAACACTAAATGTTATTAAAATTACAATATAATTATTTGGAGAGAACAGGAAGATAGGAAGTATGCATGTGTATGGGGTGGGGATAAGGAGAGAAAGCAGCCAATTCCTCAGTATCTACAGTGGAAGTTAATAGATAATGCCTAAAACAAAAGATAATAACATGCAATAAAATAAATTAAAATCAAAAGAACCAGCTGACAGTTAAAAGTATTTGCCCCTGGAGAAATTGGTGAGAAGGAGGCTAGGAAATGCTGCTTTGTCTAAAAACAAAAACAAAACAAAATAAAATAAAACAACCTGTAAACCTAACTTAAAACTATGTTCACGTATTACTTTGATCAAAGTAAAATTTTTTTAAAAAATTAATAGCCTGCCCACATTCTGATGATCAACTAGAAAATATAACCAAAAAGATTGCATTTATAATAGCAAAAAGAAAAACTTCTAAATACTTAGGAGTAAATTCAACAAAAAATGAAACATGTAGATTAAGAAACCACTGCTACTTTACTGAAAGCTCTAAATATAGAGATAACATGTTCCTAGATTGCAAACATATAAATTCTTAATTTGATGGATAAATGTAAACCAAATTATAACTAAAACTCAAGTGATTCTAAGGATTATCCAGAATAATGCACAATATTATCAATGATCTTTTAGAAATGAAAATCTGTTAAGTGACAAGCACAGTTTCAAACTATTATCCAGTGAGATCTCAATTCAAAATAAAGGCATTAAAGGTGATTTTATATTTTCTTAATTTTGCTTGCTTGTATTTTCCTTTTGTCATTTAGAATCAATGCAGACTACTTTTTTAAATAAGTTATTAGAAAACAGAAAGATAACTAATAGGTGACTGAGTTCATAGGTCACCTGATCCCTTCACTGATACTTTTTCTACCATATCACAGAATCTCAACAATGAGTTTCCTTTGACTTTTTTATCCATACCATTGTGGCAACAATAAGACTGCCAACAAGGCAAAAGTATATGTAATTAGCCAATTTAAAGTGAATAAAAATCCAGTACTATGAGTTCTCCAACAAAGATAAAAATAGAAAGAAAGAAATTTCAATTGGTCAAAAGAACTTCCACAGGATCCTTAGATTGTATAATTGAGGGTTTATGCCCCCCGACATTGTGCTTGTTTTAAACCAGATTTTGCTTAACATATCTGTGAAAGAGAAAGTTCACTATTTCCATATACAGCATATATGAACTGAGACAATCATGTGACTTGTTTGAAATTATACAATTAAGTCAATGGCTGAACTGTAAACAGAACTGAGAATACCCAACTGCTAGTCTGCTGCTCTAACTAATGGATCATGCTCCCTGCTATATAATAGGCCTGTTTCTTTTAATTATAAATTCTTCATTCACCATCAGTTTTTCAGCCAGAGGCTTTATCATTAGTTTTGCTCTTCTTGAATTCATGGCATTATTCCAAGAATATCAGATTTCCATAATAAAAAATACAAATACCACTACTTACTGCCCCACACTAAATCTGAAAATTCCAAATGACTATGGCAAAGAGTTCACCAAGTCTGCAGCTAATGGCACATTTACGAATTGCAATTTTAACAACCATTTTTGCTTAGTCAGTAACTTGAAAAAAAAGAATTTTGTTTTTATATAATCATAGTATCAGTGCACTTAAAATCCAACATTAGGGCATTCTATAGCCTCATTAGTCAACAATATGCATGTATATGACTTGTATGCAAAAGATCAAAAGGATTGTTAAAGATATATTTTGGAGCATTTGTGATGTAAAATGGTAGAATAAGATAAAATCATGAGAATGTTCTTACAATCTATGCTAAAATCTACATTAGAAAATTCACTGAGTAAACAAAGTAAATATCTGAAAAGAGGTATTTAGACACTTGTCTTTGAGAAGCACTTTGTGTTTCTTTGGCACATATCACGGCAGCAATAGTAGCAGCAGCCTTGCCCTTGGTGCTGATTTCTTACTACTCTAAATGTCTCCTCTGAGCCAGAATACACTGGCTGTTGCTGATCATGCTGTGAGACACCTGCACTGGCTACTAGGCTTGTCATGACGCACAAAACCCTACCATCTTCAGCTTGACATTGTGCAAGTTATAATTATTCATCCAAATGAATATGTCAGAGCAGCAGCAGCAGACCTCTCATCAGAGCAAAAGAAAAATACATCAAAACATTATCAACCCAGCAGGAAGACAGGGACCATAAGGAAAATTACCCATTTTTAATATGGATGCCACAAAGCCATGTCTATTATATTACAAAAAGAAAGGAAAATAAAGATCTTCCAAGTTTAAAGTCCAGAAACACTGAATCCAAAGAGGAAATGTAAAAAAACAGACCAGAATTTTTTTTTAAATCAATTATCTGAAACCTAGTTACGGTCTGTTAAATATAACTTTGCTATTAGACTACACCAGTAACATTTATGTTGCTTAAAAACCACAATTGTTTAAAAGTTGTTAAAAAAAAAAAAACCCAAAAAGACCTCCCACAAATAGAACTGTTTCCAGCCAGTCAATGCAAAAAGATCATACATAACAAAGAAGTCTCACATTGCTTCTTACTTTCAAAGCATAAACTAATATCGCCAACATTTTTATCATGTCTAAAAGACTCAGAGTTCATACTGCTGGCACCATCACAAAATCTTTATGATATACACTTAGACTCTTACAGGTAAATGATATTTTTTGAGAATTTTCTAAATTTTAATGGCAAATGTAAAAGAAAAACTGTAAAATCACTTCTTGATGCCCACAAATGAAGAAGACACATCCAAACTGTATAAGCATATAGAAAACTGGCAAGTATATATACAGATTGCTATTTCATACTTACATACTTAAATAAATATCAAAAAATCAAAACTTTTAGAATTATATGAGAATATCTTTTCACAAAAAGATATGGAGGATTTTATGAGAGACACAAAAAGCAGAAACCACAAGGAAGAGTGATGTGACCACATTGAAAGTTAAACTTCTGCATGACAAAATATATCATATGCAAAGTTAAAAGAAGCTATTTATATCCCATAAAACCAACAAAGAATTATTATACAAAATACAGAAGGAATGCTTATTATAAAAGAAAAGAACATTTCAAGTAAGCAAAGATATGAACACAATAATGATTATAAATTCTTGATAAGAATTAAGGCCAAATTAAGATCAGACTAAAACTAGAAAAGGATTTAGAAAAGTACAAATTACTATGCATTGCTAGGTGGGAATATAAACTTATATATCCAATTTGGGAAGGCAATTTGGCAATATTTAGTAACCTCAGAGAAGAACATTCCCTACAATCCAGCATTTTCACATCCAGGAATAACCTGCTAAAAATCTCATATACATGTGAATAAGAAAACATGTAAGGGTGTTCACTTCAGTGCTGTAAGAAATTGTGACCAATCTTATCAGTAGAACAACAGATAAATAATTGGTTGACTGACATAATGGAATAATATAAAGCATTGGAAATAAATATATCAGACACATACAGATCATGGATAAATAACTGAAATGATATAAGAAAAAAAGATGAAACTGCAAATACGACATAAATGTGTCAAAAAATATGCACAGAGAGCATACACACCAATTTCAGAAAAATAGTTACCTATTTAGAGGGATAGAAGCAAAGAAAAAGGAGTGAAAGAAAAGGGGTCTTAGCTGTTCCTTAACATTTTATTTCTAAGATAGAGATAAAGAGAGAGAGCTATCTGAGGTAAATGTGACTAAAATATTAACATCTGTCAAATTTGAATTGTGGATAAAAAGATATCAATTTTTATCTGTAGTTTGCTAAGAATTTCAGTATATTCTATAAAGAGAAGAATTTATGACATTGCATTTACTACTAATTAATTCTGTTTTATTGGCGATATTACAAAACAGAAAACTTACCTGTCCCAACTAAACCTAAAACTTAAATTTGAAATAATATTATTTACACATATTTATTTTATATTTATATGAACAAGGCACTGAGCTGGTGTTAAGGAAGGAAAATTTAAAAGCAATTGTCTTCAAAGATTTTCCAATCTACTAGAGAGTTACAAACTAATTTTGTTAAATGGCAGAATAAAGTAAGTGCTAAACAATCTTTTTTTGCAGATGCAAACTTTTTCATAGATTAATGTCGGGAAAACTTCTACAGTTATCTACATAATAAAATACTAAGAAATTGATCAACAATATATTTTTCAACCTTGGAATTATAATAAATATTAAAGTGTAATTTAGAGATAACATCTGGAAGGAATAATATAATCCAGATACAATATTTTCACCTGATCTCACTGAAAACATAATGATAAAGATTTCAGAGCCAAATAGAAAATGTATATTAAAAAAACAACAAAGCTATACAACTTATACATAATTCCAATTCTTTAAAAAGAAAAAAACACAGTATTTCCACACAGTATTTTTTACATATTTATTACATTCATCAAAATAACAAAAGCAAATCACATGCTCTTTCTTGTCCTTTATTTTGCTGTGTTTTCTTGATTTCCAATGGGGGAAGTGGGACTTTTGTCTTTAAAGAAGAAAATGAGAAAAATAATTTTTCGATAGATATAATGCATGATTAAAATAACATCTGCACCTTCACAAGACTATTTAAATCCTGATAGGCTTTTTTTTTCAACAAATTTCGTATCTAATTACTTTACTCATAAGATACAATAACAGCATAAATTTTTATTTGAATCTTATCAAAATTTTATAACAAAAATGAGTGGTCTCCATTTAAAGAATATTTGTAAAATGTCACTAGAAATTTTTTTTTCTCTTTGCCCAAGAATAGAAATGGTCTCTCTAATTTACTATCAACTGCCACAATTTGCTTGATGAAAGAACCAATGCCTATCATCAGACTGTTCTTTGAACCTAACTAATCATATTCTGCCACATCTTTAAAAATCACACACGATATGTTGATAGTACTATTAATAATCATACCACCTTGTATCTACAAGTTATAATTTATAATGCACTTCTAAAAATCATTATCTTAATAGACATCATCAATGTACTGAGAAATTCAATTGACAGAAGCAGAAGAAAGAATGTTCTACATTCTTTATTCAAAGTATGAATGTTTTAAAGCATACAAAAAAAGAATACAGTCTAACTTCAAAGATAAATTAAAGACAAACACTTTAAAATAATAAACTGAGTAAAAATGGCAAGGTTTTTATTTTCAGTCATAATTCATTCTTCTCTGAAAAAGATTCTCTGATACTATGTCATCAATGTTAAAAGTTTTAGGAATATGAAAAATTTTAGCCAGTTTTCCACTTACTGCTCATGCTTTCTAAAGAATTCTTTAGAATTCATATTTAAAGGAAAATGTCTGTCAATAGAGCTTCTGAATGTTTAGCCACAATGAAACACAAAAGTCTGGAGGCGAGAAAGAGAGTGAGAGAGTGAGAGAGAGAGAGAGAGAGAGAGAGAGAGAGAGAGAGTTGTGTGTGTGTGTGTAAAGAGAGAAAGAGAAACAAACTTTAACTGTTAGGAAATATAAAAGAAGCATTACAGAAGGCCTGTTTATAAATAAATGCTTTTTAAAAACTGGAAAAAATCACTTTATGACCTATAATGGCCACTTGAGTAAAATGAATATACAACTGGTCCTCATATCCATGGGTTCTTCATTTGTGGATTCAACCAACCGCAAATAGAAAATATTCAAAAAATAAATAAAAAAGATAACACAACAGTAAAAAATACAAATAAAAACACACTATAACTATTTACATAGCATTTACACTGTATTAGTTATTACAAGTAATCTAGAGATCACTTAAACTATATAGGAAGATGTGTATGGGTTATAGGCAAATACCACACCATTTTATATAACGGACTTGAATATCCACAGATTTTGGTATCCACGGAGCGTCCTGCAATCAATCCCCCACAGACACTGAGAGACAACTGTACTTTTTAATTATTTACAATACATCTAAGAATTTACCTGTGGTGTCCAGGAAACAGAAAATGGAATAGGAAAATCCACAAAACAATCTGGTGATTCTGCAGGGTACTATGAAAAAGCATAAAATTATGTCATTTTTGCTTCTTTGTGATAATTTCACATGAAGTATTTTTAGAACGCTAGATATATTAGGAAAAAAAGGACTATTATAACTGCAAATGTATTATGTATAAATATTTTTATTCTACTACCAGAGTGTTACCAAGAGCTAATAGTCAACCTATGTTCAGGAGATACAAAGTTCAGTGATTTGTGAGTGGCAAAGCAGTCAGTGTTGAGTAAGAGTAATTAATTAAGTCAGTGTCAGGTTAGCTGCTAATGTTATGGTTTGAGGGGTGAATCAAACTGGATCTCAGTTTATCTTAAAAATGAGAGATCAAATTGTTAATATTTAATTTCCCTCCAGCCTAAAACTTAATTTCAAATTTCAGTCACCATTTAAGTAGGCATATAAGTTAAAAGAATCAAGAAATGCACAAAAATGAATATAGTTATCAATTAAAAATTGTTTTCCATATTAAAGCAATTACTTTTAGCAAGAAGATAAAAAGAAACAATGAAACATCTTCTGGTTTATTAAGGAAAAATAAAACTAATAGTTTTAAGCAAGAAAAACTTTTTCAAGGTGGGTAAATACAAAATTAATTATTTTATTAGTTATACAAAAAGTGGCAGTCAATAAGAACAAATCAAGTTTCTAAATTAACAAAGATAGGCTGGGCATGGTGGCTTATGCCTGCAGTCCCAGTACTTTGGGAGGCCAAGGCAAGAAGTTTGCTTGAGGCCAGGAATTTGAGACCAGCCTGGGTAACATAGCAAGATCCCCATCTCTACATATTAAAAATTAGCTAGGTGTGGTGGCATGCACCTGTAGTCCTAGCTACTTGGAAAGCTGAGGCAGGAGGATCTTGAGCCCAGGAATGTGAGGTTATACTGAGCCATGATACGGCCAGTGCACTCCAGCCTGGACAACAGAGACCCTGTCTCTAAAACAAACAAAAAACAGAAAGTTAACAATGACAAAAGGACAAAAGGTATAGTTTTTCTGAAAATCAACTTTCTTAGAGAATTATACAACATGATTTCTCTAAAATCCAATTCTGATTCTTCAAAGTCTCATGTAATTAAAAATACTCAGTTCTTGCCATTAAAAAGTTAAATTTACTGAAAGGATATTAGTTTTAGAAAAACTTTGACAAAATGTTCATTTGACAAAATGTTTAAAATAAGTTTTAGACTTTCACTTTTTTCAGCCTCTTATTTTTTAGTATTCCACTGGGTAAGCAGAAGGGAACAAAAAATTCTCACTACAGTATTTAACATATATCTGAAATCAATGTTTTCCAAAAAAGTAACATTTAGCTACAATAATTAGTTGGCTAAAAAGAAACTTATCAACATATACTCAGACTAATGGTATCTGGCTATGCAGAATAACATAAAGGTAGATATATAGGAAATCACATAAAATATTACAATGTTCTACTTCTGGAAAAAAATCGGGCTAAGATTAAGGGAGGAAGCTCTATTTCAGACAATTAAAAATATCATATGATGTACTTCAGAGTATAACTGCTGTAATCACTAGAAAAACAATTTGTACACCATATTTAAAAGTCATGTGATTGTCTCAAAGTAAATACAGACAGGACCTCAGCTTTTTCTGGTTCTAGCTCTACTAATTAACTTGTAAGATCTTGAACAAGTCATTTAATTTCTTTGGCTGTTTTACATGTAAAAATGATGAAAATCAACTAAAAGTGTTAATAAAATTTCTTTTCCCTCTAAAAATGTCAGGATTCTTTAAAAATAATAATGCACACTTGAAACCTCCATGGGTCAAAATGGAAAATTTAGTTCAAGTTGCTGCTATTTATCTTCTAGTGATGCTGACAATGAACAATAATGAATCATCAATCTAGATAGAGTAAGAAGTTAATGAAATGTTTACTGTACTGGGAATAGATATACCAAGTAAAGTATCTGTGGCCTCATTAAGTACATACACAGCTCATTACGTTAAAAGAGAATAAGATTCCACATTCAAGTAGGACTCAGTATAGTAAATGATACAAATGTATTGGCATGGAATGGGATCCACAAATAGTTAAACAAAAAAGCAAGTTACAGTAAATACAATATGATCCCACACACAGAAATGAGTCCACTATGCTGAGACGATGACATCTTTTAAATATATTTTTATATTTGTAATACAAGTATGTATATAATAGACTGATCTATTTATGGGTGGTTTACCGTATCTATTACGAATTAAATATATATGTGTTAATTATATACACACGTAAGACCAATTTTGTTTATATAATAAACTTTACATAATTGTATAGAATCTTAAAAGGATTTATCATAAATTATTAAATATGAACTAGCATTCTAGATATTCATTTGCAGAAAGTTTCTAAATCATACCAGTACCAACTACAATGTATATGACTAAATACAATGTCACAAAATAACTTGATCAAAATTAGGATAGTTAATTTTAAGAAACTAATTGTCAAAACTTTTACTTTAGAAGCCTAATTGACAACAACAAAACTCCACTACAGGAATATTAATCGAAAAATGAGTATAGTATTTAATTATTTTTAGGTAAAATAGAGATCTCTAAATCTCACTTGAAGCAACTCAATAAAATCAATAATTATAAAAGAATGAGCATTATGTAATATTAAGTATAAAATCACACAATATTTTTTAGGCTATACAGTATATTATTCTAAAAAATTTTTAACCAAGTCTGTTCTGTGATTGGACCATCTAATCAGTAAGAGTGACCCCAAGTGAATGAATACATACAAATTGCAGCAAGAGACAGAGCACACAGCATCTGATATACACCTGTGATTTGTTTTTCAAGTAGTTCTAATCTTGACCAAAGCTGAGGAAGCTCTAGTCTACTTCTTTTGTAAAACCAAGATAATTCCATCCCATAGTTCAGATGTACTCTATTACATAAAAATACCTATATATTATATTAAATATATTATACCTATATATTAGGAGGTGGGGACTTTGGGAGGTGGTTAGGTCATGAAGACGGAGCCCTCATGAATGAGATTAGCACTCTTATAAAAGGGACCCCTGAGAGCACTCTTACCACCCTTTTGCATTTTGAGGGGACAATGGGAAGAAGGCAGTTTGCAACCCGCAGAAGGGCCCTCACCAGAACCCAAATATGTTAGCACCATGATCTTGGACTTTGAGCCTCCATATTTGTGAGGAATAAATTTCTGTTTATAGGCCAAAAAAAAAAAAATTTTATACACACACACACACACACACACACACACACACACACACCCCTATAAAAACCACAAAGTTTATCTGTTTCCTTTATTATATTTGTTTTTGATTTATATATTTATTTTTAATAGGGGCTGTCTAGCCATAATGGGTATTGTTTTCATTGTGGGATTTTGGAGATGGTGAGGGGGAGTGGAAGAATTGGGAATGTATTATAGGAAAAAATAAAACAGTGCATTTCTTTACTATATATCAAAAAATCAAATTAAAAAAATGTATGTATCTATAAAAACAAGTCTGCTCTAATGGTTTATTGAAAAAAAATCAGCTTTCCCCTTAAAACTTAGTTTGGATTAAGACTGTGCATTATGTATCCTTATACAATTTCAGCTATAGCTGTTTTTAACTGACTCTCCTAGGCCCAAATATTCCTTAAAAAATAAAATTTTGGTATAGATAAAAGCTAAACTAGATGGACAAATAAAGATTCTAATAAATCATACCAACATAAGATTCAGTTTCATCCTGTCTTTTTTTTTTTAACAGATTTTTTTTTTCCCCTAATTCCTTCCCAGCTCCAATAAAGCTTACTCTTCTCTTTTGCCAGAGCATATAAAAGTGCTTCATAACTACAAATGTTGCAAAACTGACACTGGAAAATATTCTCCAGAGAAATATTAAAAGCATCATCTTATCCACCTTAAAAAGGTACAAGAAAAAAGCAGACAGAATTGACCATATTAGTTGTCAAATCTTCACTCTCAATACTACCAATAAATGAAATAAATCGCATCACCTGGATTAATAATAAAATCTTGTAGGTGTAGTTAAAGGCAGCATAGACTTACAACATTATCTTCTTAGTAAGTAGAAGACCTTATAAAAATGAGGACAGGATGTATTTAAAATCCTTCACTTTGGTCTTCATAGGAACAGAGCAACTTTTATCAAGGTACAAAATATAAACAAATAGACCTTTGAAGGAAATGACAGAACCCTTGCCACTGGCAGCATGTGACCTTTTGGAAGGATAAAGGCAGATTTCTCCCTGATCTTAAAAAAAAAGTAAACGTTTAAAAACTAAAAAGGAATATAAAAATCTTTTAATTTTAGTGAAAATAACCATCTAACTTCCTTTACAAACAATAAGATTTCTACCTCACTAATTTTTTTTCAATACTTATCACATATGGTTCTTAAAATTATACCTAAACATTCTGTGTGTGAGAGAGAGAATGAGTCATTTCTCAACCTGTCTGATACAGAGCCACTATAAGATATCAACTTTTCTGTGTCACCCAGTACAGCTTTATATATTAATTTTCTCTTGTGGAAAGCTTAAATGCCAGACACATTTTTAAAAAGGACAAACACAATTGATCTTTTCATCACTACAATCTTCTGAAATAGAGTTGATTGATGACTCCTAGGAACAATAAAAAAAGTTGGATGTCCTGGTTTTCTTCAAATTCTAATGTTTCCTCAGTGATTACTAAGTAAATGATTAATATGCTGAACTTGCTTATTCAACTTATTCCTCAAAATCCACAATCTAGAACTAAAAAATAAAGATACAACAGCCATGTTTTGTGCCAATAAAATTAGTGAGTAGTTACAGATCACTAGCCTATAAGGGCTTTATAAATAGAAGCATAACCTTTAAAAATTCTTAAAATACATAAGTCAAAAAGCTTTAGCCAAAACAAACAAATAATAAAAAGTATCCATATGTGGGTTTCTGTGTTAGGCAGTAGGGACAGGGGTGTGGGTCAGAGATAAGAACTACAAAAGAAATTCAAGAGTTGAAAGCAAAAGACTTCTTCAGTTGAACTTGGGCTAGTGGAAGGATTCACTCATTTCTATGTAGGATGTTACGAAAACAACATTATGGTATTTTGAGGCTGTCAATCTTACTTGTAATATTTCTTTAGTATAAAAGTCTGTATTTCGATTGAATTTGGACTAAAATAGTAACATAAAATTATATCTAGGCTTTTGGAAAACTAGTAAATAAATTCTTTGAGGTTTTCCAAAATCAATTTTTAAAAGCATCATATACGTATTTTTTGATGCAGCTAGCACTTCTTTACATTGAAAACATTCAGAGTTCACTTCACAAAGTATCCCCTGGTCATAATAACATTTAACAAGGCACATACCTTAGCCTTCAACTTGAGAGTGATTAGATGCTCTCTACCAGAAGCATCTTCTGCTTTTAACTTGATGGTACTGAAGCAAGTATCCACATATACAAGTCTGGTGAACAGAACAGAATAAAAAATGATCACACTGAGGAGGGCAAAGGAGAAGAGCTGGGATGGTAGGATTCAAAATGAAAATATTTGCTATATTCCTATTAATCCACTGTAAAAATTAATCAGAGGAATTTCTGCATGCCAGCCCTTTCTGCTGCTATAGATTTACTGCCGTTAATACACCAGCCTAGCTCTTAATGCAGTCATAGATCTCTGGATTATTTACAATGTGTGTCAAGGCTCATGCTGTGGTCAGTGAGCACTATGTTTCAGTTTTTCATCACTGGAACCTTTGGCACACACAGCATGTTCCTGTCAGCCTCTACTTATGTACACATTAAACTTCCTGTCAAACTCTTTGATCCATTTCTGTAGTTTCATGCAGTATGAGACTTTTATGCTTCCTTTGTTTTCCTCCTCGATGAACTTCTCCTGTATTATCAATAATGTTACTGCACACAATCCTACCTGATATTAGTTCATATACTCAAATTGATCCTCTAAGGAAAATGCTGTATAAGCACAGGTACAGCCCAGTCTCCTAACAATAAATTTTCTTTTTGTGTGATATATAGCTTCTGACACTTAACATAGGCATGTATTCAAGATGACTAATATTCTAAACATATAGCATAAGCACAATTGTTTTGGCTTTAAGTTGCTCTAAATGCATGAATTTTATACAATGGAAACCAATACCCTTTGAAATATATCATTCTGCAAAAACATGGTCCCCTGAGTAGCATAAGCTACTGCCAAAAAGGTTCAAATGTAGCAGTATATTTACTAGTGAACTAAGCATGTGGACATTTTTTGACATTTTTACAATACAATTCTCTTGTAAAGATAAAAAGTAGTCTAAGAGTATCGCACAACTTATCACCTAGACTGATGGTAAGACCCATTAGAGTTCAAAACTAACATTAGCCTCCTAACTTAGGAAATAATTTTTTTTAACATCACTATATGCAATTTAGTTACTGATCAGGTACTCTATAAAGGTAAAATGAGTCAACTGCAAGAAATGCTGGGCAATGAAGTTGTGGAACACTGTAATGAAAACAGATCTAAATCTGAAGAAGATGTCTATTTTCAATAATAGAATAAGAAGTAAAAAACCTGTATTAATAGACGGAAATTTTATCATAATCTGTAAAAAGTCTAAGATCTCAGAAAATAAATGAAAGTAAAATTATTCTGGAAAAAGTGTTTATTTACATAAAATATAAATGGCTATATAATCTTTATTTTCTTTTGGCTGTATCTGTAAACATCTCAAACACCCCACCTCCAAAAAATTAGAACATGAGTCTTTACCACATTTTTTATCATATGACTCTAAAGTTCAGATACATAGATATCTGACTCTACAAATTTCCACATTTCAGATTCAAGATGCTGAGATGAGCATGTGCATTTATACACTCTCTCTAGTCCCTAAAAAATTATTTAAAAATAAAGCAATTTTAAAAAAGTATAAACCTATAGTTACAAAAAGAACAAGAAGTAATAGCATTAATAAAAGCAAATTTTCAACAACTTTTGTAAAAATGTAAATCAAATAAAAGAGCACTGGCTGACAAAACAGATTGGGGGGGGGGTTCCAGGAGAACACAGCTGGCAAAAGGGCAAAGTCTATAGACTAGAGAGTATGAGGGATACACTGGAAGAAATTATGGGAATTTTTTTTAATACAAGAAACCAAAAAGGGAAGAGAAAATTTTAAACTGAATTATAAACAATACAGCTGTGTTAAAAAATTGTAATTACTCTACCATTAACTTTTCAGCTAAAAAATATTTATGTAGTCAAAAAATTAAACTGATTACTAATTACAATTTTTAGAATTCAGCAATAGACAAAGCTAAAAGACTTAATTATAGTTACAGAGACTAATGTAAATATATTTGACCACTGTAATTTAAAAGGAAGAGATGACAAAAATTGGGAAGTAGAAATGGGAAACATATCTGGAGGGAAGATTAGGAACAATAAAATCTGTAATTGCTAATTTGAGAGTCAAGAGATAACCATCTTTAATTGAATGGAAATAAAAGAAGTTTAAGAAATAGTAAAGCTAATGGAAAAATTTTAAAAAATGAAGGAAAAGAGAAAGTAGTATATTAGCTAAATTATTTTTTTATTATAGTAGTCAGTATGGAATTCCTAAAATTGAAAAATCAAGAAATGGAGATAGAAAATGGTGTGGGAAAAGGCTATTTGCTTTTCATTATAAGCTCTAAACAGCTCATACCTAAGACGAATAGAAAGAGAGAGAGAAAGAGAGAGAGAGAGAGAAGGAAAACAGGCCTACCTGTGCAAGGAAAGAAGATACTATGAACTATGTTTTTCTCAAATTTACTGACCAACTCAACAAAAAGCATATCTAACCAAACTTGAAACAAGAAGAAATAGAAAATCTGATTAGTCATATCAATTAAAGAAACTCAAAAACTCTCCTGACCCACTCTTCACTTAATTCTTTTAAATATTTAAGAAAAAAGAAGCAACAATCTTACACTACGTCTCCTAGGGAACAGAAAAACTAGAAAACAATTCCTCATATTTTTTATGAAGTAAGCATAACATTTATGCCAAAATACGATGATGATAATACAAGATTGAATTTGTAAATATAATAATACATCATAGCCAAGTTGGTATTCCAAGAAAGCAAAGTTGGCTTAACATTCAAAAATCAATCATACTAATTCACCATATTAACAACAATAAAAAACAGGAGCAAGGGAAAATTATATTATCATCTCAATGCAGCTAAAAACATGAGATAACATACATTCATAATAAAATTCTTAGCAAACTAAGAATAAAAGGGAACTTTCTCAATCTAATAAATATCTAGTGTTCCCTTCAGCAGCACATGTACTAAAATGAAAGGATACAGAGAAGATTAAGATGGCCCCTACACAAGGATGACACACAAATCTGTGAAGCATTCCATATTTTGCACATGCCCTAGAAGGTCATTTTGCTATTTGCTGATTAGCTCCAATGAAACAGTGTGAGTCAAAGCAAAAGAGGTGGCACCCAATACTGAAATTGTGATTTTCATGACAAAAATATCTATGTAAAGCAATCTATGAAATTAGAACATAGCAGATTACACATAGACACTAATGTGCAAATATATCATTAGCATGCACCTCAGAAATGGAAAAAAAATCTTAAAAAGGTATGGTAAGCATCATATTTAGGGTCAAATACTGAAACATCCATTGAAATTCAGAGCAAGACAAATGCTTGCTATAATGACTTCTATTCAAAAGTTTACTGAAAATCATAGCTAACACAATAATGCAAGAAAAGAAAATAAAGGGTGTAATATATAGAAAATAAGAAATAAAATTATTATTTGCATTACAGATGATTGGCAGCTTGGAAACTTTAATAGAACCTACAGATATATTAGAATCCATAAGTGAATTTAGCAAGATCTCTGAGAGCAAAATCAATATGCAAAATCAATGGTATTTCTATATACAAGCAAAAAACATTTTAAAGAGTGACATTTTAAAAAGGGATATCCTTTACAGTAACATTTAAAAAACATTAAATATGTATGAATACATCCAATAAAAGATATACAAAATCTGAACACAGAAAAATACAAAAATGTTGATAGAAATTAAAAGAGACTAAAAAACAGGAGGATATATGATGTTCATGGATTGGCAGTCTCAATATTGTGAAGATGTTAATTTTCCACAAATTTATCTATTTATTTGATTCAATCTCAATCAAAAATCCAGTGTGGTTTATGTGAAAATTCACAGGGCTACTTTGGGGTAAGCAAATATATTTTAAATAAAACACCAGAAGTGCTAATCATCAAAGAAATTCATAAATAAACATACACACACACACATACCCCACACACACAAATAAAAACTGGACTACATTAAAATTAATAACTTTAGTTCCTTCACTGACACCATTAAAAAAATAAAAGGCAACTTACAGAGTAAGATGATGTTTGTTTGTTTATGTTTTTGTTTTTTTAGAGACAGAGTCTAACTTGGTTGCCCAGACTGGAGTGTAGTGGTTTGATCATAGCTCACTGTAACCTCAAACTCCTGGGCTCAAGGGATCCTCTTCCCTCACTCTCCTGAGTATGTGGGACTATAGGCATGACCCACCATGCCTGATGAATTTTTAATTTTTTTTTTGTAGAGACAGAGTCTCTCTATGTTGCCCAGGCTGGTCTCAAACCCCTGGCCTTAAGGGATTCTCCCACCTCAGTCTCCCAAAGTGCTAGGACTATAGGCATGATCCACTATTTCCAGCCCAAGATGCAACATTTTTAATATATACACAACGGGTCTTCAAAAAGTTCACGGAAAATGCATGTTATGAAAAAGTTATGCATGGATTTCAAAATTTTTTGCACTAAAACTCATACTAACTTGTTATCACATGTCTGAAAAGGACCTATTTAATAGTTTAAGGAACTAAGAAGGATAAAATATCAGTTTGAAAAGAGCCCCTCTCAAAGGAACATGAATTCTGCTAAAATTGAACCAAGAATAAACATCAAATTTATTGTGAAGGTCCAGTGGAAGAATGGTAAAATCACTGATGCTTTGCTTTACAAAAAGTTTATAGATACAAAGCCCCCCCCAAAATCAGCAGTTTACAAATGGGCAACTCATTTTAAGAAGGGACAAGGCAGTGATGAAGATAACGCCTGCAGTAGCAGACCATCCACATTAATTTTGAGGAAAACATTTATCGTGTCTGGTCCTAACTGAAAAGGACTCACAATTAACAGCACAAACAATAGCCAACACCATATACATCTCATTTGGTCCAGCTTATGCAATTCTAAAAGAAAAATTATAGTTGAGCAAACTTTCCACTCGATGGGTGTCAAAACCACTGCACCCAGAACAACTACAGACAAGAGCAGAGCTTTCAATGGAAATTTTAAACAAGTATGATCAAGATCCTGAAGCATTTCTTTAAACTTAAAAGAAAAGAAGGAGAAAGAAGAATCTATAACAGTCATAAAAGATAAGAAGAAAGAGTTTTAAGGAGGAAGAGTTGGTTACTATTAACAAATACAAGAAAAAGTCAAGAATAAAGACCACTGGACTTGTCAAAAGGAAGGCAATCTTCATGAACACAATTTCAGTGAGGATGTCAGAATGAAAGCCAGATGGCAAAAGATTGAGAAAACAGAGACAAACTGATCTTTTTATTTTTAATACTACTCATTCCATAAAGGATTTTTGAAAAAGAAATTTACAAAAAAAAAAAATTTTGAAAAATAGAAGAATAAATAGCAGGAGAACAAAAGCTAGGATAAGATTGGTGACAGAAATCGAAATCCTATATCTAGCACAGCTATAAAAAGTGGGCTAAAAATTTGACATTAACATTCCCAGGGGCCAAGTCAAAGAGAGCATAATCAATTATAGGAAACATATTATTCATTAAATAACAGGTCAGATATTCAGGAGAAGCATGATTTTTTCAACATCTGAACTGGGAGAAAATTTCTTTCCCAGTTTCTCATAAAGATAGTGTTGTAACATAAAATGGAAGATCTCCAAACGTAAAATCCCTAATGCATTTCATCAGGCTGTTTCGTACAACATCCCTTAATGTAGGTTAGTGACATCCTCACGAGCAATTAAACAAGAGACCAAAATAATGCAGTTCCATTCTAAAATCCAAGGGTAAAATTTAGAAAACATATAAAATAACTGGATTATATGGACTTTAAGCTGTCCATTTATAGTGAAACACTATTACTTGCAATCATGATCTTAATAAGGTTTTAACAGTTGAAACTTGAAGTTACAATTTTTGGCAAGAACCAGAGTATAAATACTCAGGGGTTCCAAACGACAGATCCACACACTTTGACTATTAACCAAGAAGACAGTAAGGTTAAGAAGTACTTACAAAGAATTAATAAGTCAACTAATGTACATGCCTAAAAGAATGACTAACCCCATCTCTGCACAGAGTTGCACCAAAAGAGGTATGGCCCACTCATTCAAATTCAGTAGTGAAAAAAAGAGAAAAATCTGATCTGCTGTATATTGTAAGGAATATAAAGGGAAGTAAGAGGCACAGGCAAAGAACAGAAAAGAATCTTGCTTCTTTTTCTAATAATCACACTGCATTTTTATCACTTCTAGAAAAAAATTTATATGTAAGTTGGAACTCTAAAATATGCTTATGTCTCTAGTTTTTCTTCAGCTATCAGGTAATGGTGTAAAATACATTAAAGAACATATATTTTGTACTTAAGATATACACCTTGCTTTCTTTTAAATGGCTATTTGATTTTCTGGTTCTTTTTAGGTTAGCTATCAAAAGGCCAACTCAAAGAAAATAGCTAAAAAATAACAAACAGATGAATAATAAAATGCTTTGAACACATTCAAAAAAACTTAGTGGTGAAAAATTCCACATTCTTTCTACATGATAACTAAAAGTCAGCCTTTGATTTATCTTAGTAACAGAGCAATCTAAACTGAAACAATAAATGAATACTAAAACATTATTGACAGTGGTTAAGAAGTGATAAGAACTAAATTGACATATCTTTACTGCTCTTTAGCTCAAAGTAGAAAGTTTATAGTATACCTAATAATAAATGTAATATTTCAAAGTACCCTCACTAAGAAGGCATTTAAATTCAGAAATTGAATAACAAGCAAATCACCACAGATTTTTTTTGCAGGTGATATTATGGATGAAGCTTTAACAACCTGCATACCCATCTACCAAACTTCTTTTAAGTTTCTTTATGCATCATTTTTTTCAAAAAAAGCTAGATGATTCTTCCAAACTCTACTTACTAAAATTCACTACTCAAATTACAAAAACACTTAAAATGTTATATATATTAAATTTAGACAAATTGAATTGTATATTAATCCAAAACAACTAAATTTATACCAAAATACTGCATTTTTTCAGTCTTTCACATTTCTAAGCATCACTTTTCAAATATGAATAATTTAGTAAGAGAATAACATTATATGTTCAGTAAAAATATCTATTATGTTAACATCTTACTGTGTACATAAAAATGTCATTTTTTTCCAAATTACATTTAGCATTATACTTTGTAGGTTGATTTTTTATGATATTCCTTTTAATTCACAGCAACAATAAGGATCGGATACTCTAATTACAATGAAACATTTTGACTAAAGACAGGTATAAAATAAAATTGCTTAAGCTGGAAATAAATTAAAATGTATAAAACAAAGGCATTTCTAAAACATATTTTAAAACAGACATACTTATCCCAACCGAGAGTTCCTATCTCTTCAATAATGCTTGAGTAGAACTGAGGAGGAGGAGGTAGTGCATATAGCTCTTGTCTATTCTTTAAAGCAACTTCCTGTTTACAAGAAAAAAAAAAAAACTGAATCAATTGTGGAATGTCAGACAATGAAATGTTAGTACTTGAATACAAAACACAATTTCAAAATCTCCTTAGTGCGTAATTAAAGTGTCTACTGCTTTTACAGAAAAATTCAGCTGACTCACTCCTCTTCTCATGAAAAAGAGACATGAAAAAGTTAAAGGACTGCACTGAAGGTCATGCAAAATGTCAAATTTTATACCATGAAAAGAACTTAAGATTTTAATATTCTCCTGGACTATTATGCCTATCAGAGATAAAAAAAAATTTAATCTCATCCTCAAGGCTTTACTATCTTTCTACTCCCATGGATACGATGTTTGATATTTAAAAAAAAAGGTGCCGTTAAGAAAAGCCCAAGCTCTAAGTACATTGCATTGACTGATATATTTACATACCATTATGAACCATATCCTAACAAACAAAAACCCCTCCTTATCACAATAACTACATGCTAATTTCTGTCACTGATTTATATATTCTGTATTTCTCCTCAACTAGGTAAGTTCAAGCATTACTGCCATCCCTCTGGCTAGGGCCTTTTCTTGCTAGGTCCACATACGATGTCTTCAAAATGGTTTACGTTCCCACCCCACCAAAACTAAAATTTATATTTTTTACAAGAAATAACATCACCAGAATTGCTGAGGCTAAAAATTACCAAGTACTTTAAAGTTGCTAACCTAGACAAGTATCTTATTTGGAAAAGTAAAAACAAATGTATCTACAAATCACTTAGAGGTTTGTATGGTCTGGACTATCAAAAGGTATGATAAAAAACAAAGAAATAAAACTTCCAAAATCAGCCACATTAAATAACAAAAATCACATGGAAACAAGTTAAAAAATCATAAACACTTCTGACAAATATAACCCTCACATAAAAGTTGAAATGTTTATTCTTTTAAGTATATCATCTATTACTACTCCTTATACTTTCTCTTTTAACAGGGATAGGATACTATTAACTTGAGATAATATTAGAAAGAATAGATTCTTATAAAATGGCATTTCAAAATCAGGAGTATTAACTGGAACAACCTCAATCTAGTTCTGAATTTGCTTTAGGATGAAAAAAAAATGTAAAAGCAAATTCAGAAAGCTAAGAAAGTCCATATGGATTTAATTTCAAGGTAAGCTCTTAGAAGACAAGGCAAATACTGCCTTTCTTATAATCTAAATGCCCAATGATATCTAAAAATAGCCTGATGGGTCACAAAAATAAATTTGTACTATTAAGATTAACCTCTAATAGTTACTAAATGAGTTAATATAGTATAGTATTTCTTTTGAAATTTCTGTTTTTATTCAGATATATTAATTACTGCTATCCACAAAAACTGAAGATAAACTTAGATAATAATAAAAATATTTTTTAATACTAGGCTTATGACATTTAGAAACTCTACCTTCTACTTTGGAAAGTCAGATAAGTTATTTCTACTCTAGAACCATATCAGAAAAAAAGGGCAAAGGCAGAGAAGCAACACATTCTTCATAGAGAAGGAGGCAAAAGAACAGAGTAGAAAGGTTTTACAAACAGAAGTTTTAAATCTGACTTTAACAATTCCTAGTTTTGAGCCCTTATGCTCTCAGTGGCTCAGCTCTAAAATAGAGATAAGATAACCTACCTCATAGGGTTCTTTTAAATATAGGTAATTGTTCATTTACTAAAAATATATATGCTTGCTGTATGCCTAGTAATTACTAGGAAACTCCAAGGGAGATTTACAGCATTTAGTAAGTTCAGTAACTACTGACTTCATCTGAGCATCACTGTCAATACCTTCATCCGTGATTATATTATAGAAATCCTATTTCTCACAACACAACCTGGCAAACTAAAATTCTTACATTTTTAAGTACACTATCTTAAATGAGCAATAAAATCACCAACTTTGTCCATAATTTCTGAAGAAAGCTAAAATACAGGTTCTCATTTGTATTCAGAAATATAATAACAAATGTACTAAATAGATCCAGAGATCTCAATATTTTTAGTTTTAAACCAATAAGTATTTCTTCAAAATTAAATGAACAACAGAGTTGTGACTTACAACCTAATAAAGTTAGTTTCGGTAATAAGTGCTTAATGGGACATGTTATATATAGTTTTACTCGGGTTTCCTTAGCCCTTGTATTTGTACAGTTTTTTAAAATTACAATAAAAAGATTAAAAAAAAGTTTCAAACTTTTCTCCAATGTCAGATGTAAACCAAATATGCTTTCCTTCTTCACTTGACCTTTTTATTGTATTACGACATTTGATAAAATTTATAATCAGCTTTCCATTGAAATACCAACATGTTTCAAAGAATTACGAAAAACAATCCCAAATTTCACATAGAATCAAAAAAGAACCTGAAGGGCCAAAGCAATGCTAAGCAAAAAGAACAAATCTGGAGGCATCACATTACCTGATTTCAAATTATATTACAAGGCTATAGTAACCAAAACAGCACATTGCTGGTATAAAAGTAGAAGCATAGATCAATGGAACAGAATGAACAACTCAGAAATAAAACCATGTACCTCAGAAATAAAACCAGTACAGCCAACTGATCTTTGAAAAAGCAGACAAAAACATATACTGGAGATAGGACGTTCTATTTGATAAATGATGCTGTGAAAACCGGATAGATAGATGCAGAAGAATGAAATTGGATCCCTGTCTCTCTCACCACATACAAAAATTAGCTTAAGATGGGTTAAAGGTTTAAATGTAAGATCTGAAACAATAAAAATCCTAGAAGAAAACTTAGGAAAAACTCTTCTGGACATCAGTACAGGCAAAGAATTTATGACCAAGACCCCAAAAGCCAATATAACAAAAACAAAAATAAATAAAAGGTACTTAATTAAACTAAAAAGTTTCTGCACAGCAGAAAAAATAATCAACACAGTAAATAGACAACCTACAGAATGGGAAAAAATATTCACAAACTATACATCCGACAAAGAACTATTATAACATCCAAACTCTATGAGGAACTCACACAAATCAGCAAGAAAAAACTAATAACCCCATTAAAAAGTGGGCAAAGCACATGAACAGACATTTTTCAAAAAAATACATACAAATGGCCAATATATGAAAAAAATGCTCAACAAAACTAATCATCAGGGAAATGAAAATTAAAACCACAATGAGATACCACCTTACCCCTATCAAAATGGTCATTAAAAAGTCAAAAAATAATAGATGTTGGTATCGTTGTGATGAAAAGGAATAATTCTTGGTGGAAATGCAAATCAGTACAACCATTATGGAAAACAATATGGAAATTCCACAAAGAACTAAAAGTAGATGTACCATTCAATCCAGCAATCCCCACTACTGGGTATCTAACCAAAGGAAAAGAAGTCTATATCAAAACTACACTTGTATGTTTATCACAGCATGATTCACAACTGCAAAGATACGGAATCAACCTAAGTGCTCATCAACTGATGAGTAAATAAAGAAAATACACACACACATACACACACAGAGGATCACTACCCAGCCATAAAAAAGAATGAAATAACGTCTTCCACAGCAACTTGGATGGAACTGGAGGCCATTATCCTAAATAAAGTATTTCAGGAATGGAAAAACAAATACTGCACGTTCTCACTTATTAAATGGGAGCTAAACTATGGTTATACAAGTCATATAGTCGTGACACTGGAGACTCAGAAGGGAGCAGGGTGGAAGCGGGAGTAAAGGATCAAAAATTAACTATGAGTACAATGTACGCTATTTGAGTGACAGGTGCACTAAAAGCCCTGACTTCACCACTATGCAATTCATCCATGTAACAAAAAAAACCCTAAATCTATTGAAATAAAAAAAAAATTTAAAGAAATTTATAATCAATTTTGATAAACCTTATTAATTAGGGTTTGTAAGTTAATAAATCAAAATTTAAACTTCAGAAATTGACTTTAAACTCTAGATTCTGATCCCAAACATTTTATAAAAGCCTTACCTCAAAGAATTGTTATGAAGATTAAAAAAAGGACTCAAAAAAAAAAAAAAAAAAAACCAGCAAATGAGCTCTCAGTATGTGGTAGTTGCTGCTAAGAATTAAAAAGTCTCAAAAAGAATCACAAAGAAATATCAAACTGCTTTCAGTTGTTAGTAGCAGTATTAGTATTGTAATTTTGATATAAATAAATATACAAGTAGGAAAAACATAAGTAAAACAGAAAAAGTAAAACATAATTAAAATATCATAATACTATAATGTTATCATTAAAAACCAATATTTTCAGAAAAGAGATACAAGCAAATAGGTAAAAACGTTACAATGCCAAATGTGAATTGGAAATATCAATATGAACTCATGATTAATTATACTCTTTCTAAAAAAATATTTTTTCTTAGCTTTGTCCACTGAAAATGCCTAGAAGTAATAGCAATGAACAAACACTCCAGTTTCCAGATTGAGGCATCCAAATACCATTCCCCACAAAAAAACCACGGCTTTTTGGAGAAATGACTGATTACAGTTCTGGATAGGATGAGGAAATAAGCCTGAGGGCAACTCTGTCAGAAAGCAGAGAAGCTTGGGTTAAATTAAAAGAACTCAGGAGCCAACATGAAGGGGCTTACACTGACCAAAAATGGGACAATTTAAACATCAAAAAAGAAAGCGACTGCAATGGATTAAGTAAAGTTAATCAAAAATATAAAAACCCATGAGTTTACACTAATACTTAAAAAAAAAAGGAAATCTTTACTTCCCTGTGGCAGTTTCTAGGCACCAAATTCATTATTCAATAAATTGATTTTTTTAAAAAGGGAAAAGAAACAAGCAATTATCCTATCTCTGCAGTATGAGTTGTGCCTCAAATTAAGCAAATAACAGATGAGGGTAAATTCTTCTCTACAGAAGATTTTCAGCTAATAAATGCAGATGATGGAATTTTAAAAATCACTATTTGTAAACCCTAATGAAATAGTGGATGTAGGCAATGATTATCCCTGGATGTTCAAATCACTAGATGATAGGCTTATGCGAAACTTTATATTAAGATGGGTCCAAACCTAATGTGCAATCTTAACTTTACTGAAAGAGGAACTATCAGACATCATATGTATCCTGATGCAATATAATAAGAAATACAGAGCACCAAGTATTCTTACCAGAACAAATGAACCTAAATCTGCTGAGACCTCCAAATCTAACTGCCCGATTACAAAGAATGAATATCTAACAAACCAAATGCAGAATGTGGGAACTTTATAGGACATATAATTGGGTTTATTCAACAACTAGATAGAATGAAAAAAAAAAAAGTGGGGTAAAGAGAAGAAACTGCAACAAACTAAGTGACCTTGTAAGTCTAATATAAGACTTAAGATACATATTAACTAAATATATGCCAAATTTTATTGGCATGCAGCCACACCTATTATTTGGATAGTAATACAAAGTAGCTATAAGGAATTATCATTAGCTTTGCTGGAATTATAATAGTATATTTAAAAACAGACAAAAATCATTTAGCTGTTAGAGATTCAGAGTGACATATTTATGGAGGGATGACTATAATGTCCGGGATTTCCTTTAAAATACTCTAGTCCTTTTCTCTAGAAAAGTATTATAGGAGAAGAAATATGACTGTCAAAATGTTGAAGTTAGGTCATAGGCCCATAGGTATTCACTATAATCTTCCCTATTCTTTTGTTTATGTTGAAAACTTTGGTAATGCAAAGTTTTTTTAAGAAGATAATAAAATGTCTATAGGATAAACTAAATAATCAAGTATTTTACACAAAAAAATTATTAATTGAATAAACTGTTACGTAACTATACATATGAAATGAAGCCTAACAATTTTTTCAGAAATCTGTGCCTATATACAAAATTATTTATACAGCATATTATATCTTTAAGTATGACTATCTAACTTCTCCTTAGATGTTAAATTCTCTTACAGGCCAGGAGTATATTTTATTTCTTTACCACCTGCCCAACACTAGTGTCAAGGGTATTCAGTTTATGATAAAATCAAAGTGGTTCCTACGCACAGTTCTGTCCCTCACGCAGTTCAAGAAAAGTACCACCAATATTTATGCATACAGTAAAATAAAACACTAAATGACTGGGAGTTGAGAAGATTTAAATTCTAATAATGTTAGCTTTTAAAGGAATTACAGGAAAAAATTAACATTTAGAATATGGTAACAGTGTTAGAAAAAAAAAACTTACCAAAACCATCTTCAACTCCATCATAAAGCTCATTAAATCAGGAGAGTGCTGCATTCTCTAGATCAAAACATTTCCAATTAATCTCATTTGTACAATGAATATTATATCCATTGAAATTGAAATAAAAATATAAGCCCAAGTGAATGTAAAAAAAGATCAACTATATTTACATCTGAAAAGTATAAGAAGTGAAGTACTGGTCATCAACCCAACTATTCCTATCAATTTCATTTAAAAGAGTAATTACAGCCATCAAATCTATTCTGCTGAGATATATTGAATTGTATAAGAATGTCAGTTAAAACCTCACATACCTCTGTTCCTTTACCACTGTTTACTGCCATATTTAGCAAATCTAGCAAGCTACATGACTATTTTTTTAAAAAGTGGTATGAGAGTCATGTGATTAGGAAGAGGAGCATAAAATATAAAAATTCGGAAATCTAGTTCAAGCAATAAATTAACAATTACTAATCAACAGTATGCTTTACTTTGATTTTTTTCCTTTCCCTTAAATACTACATAATCGTTATTTTTGTCCTTTCACAACTAACCCGTATTCATTCAAAAGGAGACAATCATTCATTAAAGCAAAACCTGTTATAATAAAATGTCAAAAAGGAAATAACCTCTGAAGTAGAATAAATATTTAAGACTGATGGTTCCATTTCCTTAAAATCCTTCATTCTTAACATAACTATAGAAAAGATCGAGATGGTTGCTTACACATAGATAGTATGTGCCTCCTCCACAGAGAGAAGCCGGAATAGTAAGCAGATTCTTACCTTTTGAACAGATCGTCTAGGAAAAAACACTGGGATTCACCAGGGGAAGCAACAGGAAGCATCAAAAGTGAATGAGCAGGGGGTTCAGGGCAACTTGCCCAACCAGGAGACAGCTAACACCCAGGAGAAGCCCCTGGATGCAGTCAAACAGTAAGAAAGAAGCCCCCAGGGCTCCACTCTCTGAGACAAGGGATCTCGGCTACAAGAGATCCCCTGACCCATGCCGGTCTCAGGACTAACATAGGGAGCTGCTGGAGATTGCACAGAGATAGTGTTACAGAAAGGGAACTCAGGTGGAATCCCACAGACATCCAAGCTTAGAGCAGCTTGAGCCACGCACCATTCTGAAAGCCTAAATATCAGGGAACAGTAGGGATGGAGCAGAAGAATCAATATTGTCAAAAGTAGTCTACAGATTGAATGTAATTCCTATTAAAATGCCAACATCATTTTTCAGAGAATTAGAAAAAAGCCTAAAATTCATACGGACCCAAAAAAGAGCACAAATACCCAAAGCTATCTAAGCAAAAAGAACAAACCTGGAGGCATTACATCACTTGACTTCAAATTATACTAAAAACCCATAGAAACCAAAACAGCATGGTACTGGTATAAAAACAGACACACAGACCAATGGAGCAGAATAGAGAACCCAGAAATAAAGCCAAATACCTACAAACAACTCATCTTCAGCAAAGTAGACAAAAGCATACCCTGGGAAAAAGACACCCTATTCAAGAAATGGTGCTGGGAAAATTGGATAGCCTCATGCAGAAGGATGAAACTGGATCCCTATCTCTCACATATACAAAAATTAAGTCAAGATGGATTACAGACTTAAATGTAAGATCTGAAACCATAAAAATATTAGAGGAAAACCTATCCTCGACATTAGCCTAGGTAAAGAATTTATGACTAATACCTCAAAAGCAAATATAGCAAAACATTGTGTTAAATAAATTAGACTTAAAAACTAAAAAGCTTCTGCACAGCAAACGATATAATCAACAGAGTAAATGGACAACCTATAGAACTAGAGAAAATATTCACAAGCTATATATCTGACAAACTCCTAATATCCAGAAAGGCCTAATATCCAGAATCTATAAGGAACTCAAATTAGCAAGAAGAATACAAATAACTCCATTAAAAAATGGGCAAAACACATGAACATTTTTCAAAACAAAATATACAAATGGCCAACAAATATAGGAAAAAAATGCTCAATATCTCTCATCATTAGGGAAATGCAAATTAAAACCACAATGAGATACCACCTTACACCTGTCAGAATGGCCATTAATAAAAAGTCAAAAAACAATATATCTCGTTGCAGATGCGGTAAAAAAGGAACACTTATACACTGTTGATGGGAATGTAAACTAGTACAACCTCTATGGAAAACAGTATGGAGGTCCTTCAAAGAACTAAAAGTAGACCTACCCTTCAATCCAGCAATCCTGCTACTAGGGACCTCCCCAAAGTAAAAGAAGTCATTTTCTAAAAAAGACACCTGTACCTGTATGTTTATTGCTGCACAGTTCACAGTTGCAAAGATATGGAACCAACCTAAGTGCCCACCAACAGTTGAGTGGATAAAGAAAATGTGGTGTACATATACATATATTAACTAACACACACACACACACACACACACACACACACACACACACACACACACACACACACACACGGAATACTACTCAGCCATCAAAAAGAATGAAATAATGTCTTTTGCAGTAACTTGGATGGAACTGGGTGCCATTATTCTAAGTAAAGTAACCCAGGAACAAAAAACCAAATACTGCATTTTCTCACTTACAAGTGGGAGCTAAGCAATGGGTATGGCATGGTCATACAGAGTGACTTAATGGACACTACAGACTCAGAAGGGGGAGATTGAGAGGGGGGTTGTTGGATGAAAAATTGCCTAATGAGTACAATGTACACTATTCAGATGATGGGTATATTGAAAGTCTAGACTTTTCCATAGTGCAATTCAGCCACATAACAAAAAAACCACTTGTACCTCCTAAATCTATTTAAATTTAAAAGGTTAAATTTTTAAAAAAAAACCTATAGAATACAAGAAAGCAAAAAAATTCTCAAGTTTTACATTGTTTTCTTAGATAGAACTCTACATCGTTTGTCTGCCTGAAAGCAAAATACGGTCTTTTTGCTTTTTATGATACACTGCCCTGACACCACACAACACTGAACAAAACCAATATGTGAATTTGGTTCACTCTTTTTAGATGAGAAAAATAAGACTCAAAGATATTTCAACAAAGCATGAACAATATGATTCACATCTTAACATAGCTTTGAGTGGGCACATGTTTGTAAAACAAATCTTTAACTATACCTTCTTCTATATGATATTTTCCCCTTAGTTTATTACAGATGAATAATAAATTATATCAAGGGTGTGGAAACTACAGCCCAGAGACTAAATCCAGTTCAGTATCTGTTTTTGTAAACAAAGTTTCACTGGCATGCGGCTACACCTATTCACTTACCTCTTGTCTGTGGCTGCTTGTCTGTGACACTATAAGGGCACAGTTAAGTAGTTATGACAGAGACCTTATGGTCCATTGAGCCTGAAAAATTGACTACCTGGTCATTTACAGAAAAAGTTTTCTGACCCCTGGCCCATATTTACTAAAATTAAAAATAATACAAGGGAAGAATAGTAATATTCACCTGGATTTTAAAAACACTCAAATTAATACTGGGTTCTACCTAACCAACTGGAGGACAGAGGGAGGTAATTAAGTAATTGGGACTTTTTCCAGGAACCTTCTTGGTGACATGGTTGAGAAAAACACAGTTATAGATCTTACTATTATACTTACCCTTTATTAGCAACATTTTTCCAGGCTATTTACATATGCCAACAGATCATTTCTTAAACTTTAGTGTGCAATATAAACAGTCATGGGGATGAGAAAAGAGGAGTGGAAAGAAAACAGAGAAATAATTTGAACAATCTCTTTAGAAACTTCTGTAATTACACTGCCAGGATGACAGCCTACATTCTACTATACAAATCAAATAGTTTATCTCTTATTTTTTTTGCAGCTTAGTAATACTTTATGTGAGAGTGATTGTCACTGTCAGTTATCATAGATAATAACCTACCTTTACAATAGAAAAAATATAGGAAATTGGAAAAACATAAAAATGAATAAAGCATCAAAAGAAATGCAATTCCACTAACATTTATTTTTCTAGAAGAGGCATTTTATTTTTACTTCAGTAAGTAAAAGTGACTTTCTTTTTAAGTTTTTCTAATCTTTAAAGCTGAGGTTCCCAACCCCTAGGTAGCGGCCCAATACTGTCCTGTACCGGCCTGGTACCAGTCCCATGGCCTGTTAGGAATCAGACTTGCATCACTGCCTGAGCTCTACTTCCCCCACTTCCCCTCTCTCCACTCACCACTCCACGTCCATGGAAAAATTGTCTTCCATGAAACTCTGGAACTGGGCCACACAGCAGGAGGTGAGCTACAAGTGAGCAAGTGAAGTTTCAACTGTGTTTACAGCCACTCCCCATCCCTTACATCATCGCCTAAGCTCCACCTCTGTCCCCACTCATGGAAAAAATTGTCTTCCATGAAACCAGTCCCTGGTGCCAAAAAGGTTGGGGACCGCTACTTTAAAGGAATATTCAAGCAGATGAACCTAAACATTAACTCAATTAATCCTGCCTATGTCTCACCTAAGCTGCCTTTATGTCCTCTCATTATGCAAGTACACATGATCCTAAATGATTTCTACCACACCTTTTCTGTTGCTAATTTAAATTCCATTTTTGCCACAGATATCCTATAGCTCTAAATGGGTCTGGATTTTTTTTCCTATCACCACTATTCAGTCTCAACAGAAAAATCACTCAAGAAATGATGGATACAGTTGAATGCATTTGAAGAACCCAGTCCCAAAGACGGAAACCAGTTTCAACATAAATGCTACCTAGAGATATGCTGAGGGTACTAAAGTAGAAAACACATTATATATAATGTACGGATCCTTAATATACTTCATATATAGAGATGAAACTTAAAAAACTCAGTAACCATTAAGCCAGTTTGTTACAACATTCTGCAAAGCAGGTCTTTAAAAGAAGAGTAAATTAGTAGTTTCTTACCCTCACTTCATACATAAACCTTTTAAAAAGGACTTACCTGTTGGACTATTTGATGATATCCATTAAGTATTGTTCTCAGCTGCCAACTACACAGTAATCTAAAATTTTAATGGAACAAAATTGTTTGTTCATTGTTCTGAATTAAAAGGAAAAAACTTATTTGTATGCCAATGTAAACATGCATGTACATAAAAAAGAATGCCATAAACATAATTCTGACAAGTTAATAAAATTTTCACCACTGATACTGTAGAAAGTCTTGTCTTCAAACTGTTGGTACTAATTTTATTTCAAAATATAAATAACTGCCATCAGTAAATGACAGGCAAACAGTACATCTTTTTTATCTTTAATACATCCAAAGCAAAGTTTTCCATTGAATTAGATTCTTCTCCAAGATAGGTTAAATGAAACCAACAGTTTTGATCATAATATATCAAACTTGTATTTGAAAATTTTACATAGCAAAGTAATCTTCAAATTCCAGGTTAATGTAATAAAAGGATACATACTTTTAATTGTATAAGTAGCAGTAAGTAAATGTTCATCCACCCACTGGCTCACCTCAGCTGTATTCTCAACGTTGCTGGGTATATAACTCTTCTAAGGAATTACTTTTACTTACCTAGCAGTAGGAAGGCTCTCTTGAGTTTCCCTGATGATGACCTTTTCAGACCTTCATGACTCTCTCTATTCTTTGTCTGTGAACCTCAATACCTATCCCACTCCTCTCTTAGTGGCAGAGTAGTTCAATTGTCCATTGGTAATCTCTCCAAAGGTGCTTTCCATCCCTTGCCACCAACTTGGTAACTTCAATTCAGAAATTATCCCTTTACTGTGGTATCCTTAATTTATATTCTGTAAGTTTTCTTCCTCCTTAATGAATTAACTAGTTCAAATATATATCATCTTTAAAAAAATCACAATTCTTCCCTTGAATGTACACCATTCTCTAGCCACTGCTTTTCTTTAAAGTAGTTCATACGGTTTCCATTTCCTTCCTATCCACTCATCCAGTTCAAAACCCAACACAATCTAGCTTCTATCATTGCACAAAACATACTCATATCCAACTTGATCTCTCTGCAACACTCAGCACTGTTAACTATTCCTTCCATAAGGTTCTCTTTATTTGACTTGAAGAGACACCACCGTCCAAGTTCTCTTCTTACTTTTCTGGTTAATCCTCAGTCTACTTGCAAGTTCCTCTTTAGTTACCAGTCCTTTGAATGTTGGTATGCCTTCAAGTTTCTGTCATTGGCCTTCTCTTTTCACTCTCCAGATAGAGGCACCAGAAAGTCTATTCATACTCATGGCCCCAAATCCTATGACTACTACATGTATCTCCACTCCAAGCCTCACACTCTAGTTCCACACCAGTACACCACTACATACCAAATTGTTCCTCTTGATATTTCACAACCAGAATGCCTTAAAACAATCTCCCTTCCATTTCCCCCATCTGTAATCTCTTCTATAGCTTAGTGATCTGAAACAGAAAATTAGAAAGCATCTTCCACTCCCCTTTCCCTCTTACCTGCACTTCTAATCAGTCACAAAATCCTCTCAATTCTACGCATAAATATCTCTGATTCCTTTTTTTCCACTCTTCCCCAGAGATATTTAGAAGCAGAATCGAGATTTGGGGCAGTACCTAAAATTTCAGTCTCATATCCCGAATAGTTCTCTCTATCAATACTCCATGTTGGTACCTAACTCTATAATAGGACTGAACTGTGTGTATGGGTCTTCCTATAGAATGAATATACACTAAATAATATTAGTCAAAAGTTGGGAAAAAAGAAGCCTCCTAATCCTTTTCTATTTTCCCTTTATACTCCTGTTCAGTACTTGTTAGTGAAGTGTACACAACTGCTGTTTACTACTTTAAATAAAAAAAAAAATTAGACTATTCAATGTGTTAACTTTGAAAAGCACGCACGTCAGTAACAGGGAAAGCTATTTACAAATGCTGCATTGGTTTGGAAAAAATCAGAAATGTTTCCCTCTAGTTGACTGACTAATAAGCATTTTAGGTAAAACTCAAATCACTAGAATCAGTTTATACCAGATTTACCACCTGTCCCACCAAGATGTATGTATATAACTAAACACCACATCACCTTGCATTCTTCAGTTGTAAATCTTCAGGCAACAATATTCTAAGGTGGAAGTCTCTTCCCTGTGGAAAACAGTGAAAAGGTTTACTCAAATTTTCATTACTCACTTAATGCTAAGAAAAATTAAACACTGAATCACATAGAAAAGGCCATGTTTTCCTTTATTTTTTAAACAGTATCAAATCTATCAAAATCTTTATACTTGTTAAAATCAAGCAACAAATGTTACATTTTTGAGGGGAAATAACTCAAAAATGTCAGAAACTTTTCAATTATTAGGAAATCAAAACACTAAGATAGGACTTCGTTATTAAAAGGAAAGTCACTCAAGAAATATCACAAAATTGCTAATATAGACATACAGGAGAAATTCAAATGTCATTTCTCAGAAAATAAATTTATGAGAAAGGAAATTTCTTCAAATGCTTTAAATATGGAAGAAAAAAATCACAATATGAAATAAGAATATATAACATTACAAACCATGTTTTCAACTTACTTTGTAAATTTTAATAAAGTGAAAATATATTTAGCTATACAATCTGAATATACAGACATAAGAGAAATACTTTCATAAATCAGAGTATATTTTATTCTCCCAAACTAGTGAACCATTATAATAAATAAAATCAGTAACATATTAAGATAGTAATACAATTGAATATATAGAATTTTATTCAAGAGTTTTTCTAAGGACAGAACAGACTTCTCTGAGAAATATATTCAATTTTACTTTCTTAGGAAAGTGAATGGGTAAGCAGTTTAAACTTTGTAACTTAAATAGGAAAACACACATGAAATTTGAGTAAAAATAAGCAGAAAAAGACAAACAGAAATGTAATCTTTTACTCCAACAGAATAAAATGAAAAAGAGTAATAAAATTCTCAAAAAACAATTACCATGTGGAATTTTAGCACAGTCTCCCTCAAAGCAGTTTCAAAAACAGAGGAACACAATTAAATGTACCCCATAACCTTTACTTTCATGGTAATATTACAGTTCTGACTTTCATTACATTTAAATGTCCTTTAAAAAAATGAAACAAAATGTACTACTGACCTTTTCAAAAGGTCAAGTAACAATAATTCACTATTTCATTAAAGCACTGAAAAGTATTATGTAGTAACTTTAACCTAACTTCATAGACATCCCACACATAGGTGTAAGAACAGTCTGGAATTCACAATTTACATGAAAAATAGTAAAACTATTCTACTGTAGAAATCTGTGCTGTTATTTGAAAGAATAAAATTCCAAAGTCCCTTATTTGCAAAACCCAGCCATTTTAAAAGGTCAAATGCCATGTCACATGCCACAATACTTTTCTGATTCAAGAAAATGTCCAAAATTACATTTTTAGCTAAAGCATCTAAAAAATATTAATTGTTCTCCAAAAGCAGATTTTTCCAGGCTTGTAGGAAACAAAAGTACTAACAGTTGCCTAAACCTCAATCTCCCCCCCAAAAACCCTACCCCCCAAAAATATAAATTAATATTAAAAACAAATAAAACAGGGGGACAAGGGCAATATATGTAACCTAAACTTATGTACCCCATAATATGCTGAAATAATTAACAAAAAATAAAATAAAATAAAACCACTAAAATCCCATGTTTTCAGCCAGAAGACAGGGCACACTATTGACTTCAAATTCTTTATAGGAAGAAAAATATAAACCACTTTCCAGTAGAGCCCACTCTGGGACTCCCATAAGTAAGTCCTTTTAGAGTGCTAGAGGGTTTAGAAAAAAATGTATGGAAGAGAAAATGGGGGGATTGGACTAAGTGCAGAAATAATATTAATAATAAAAAGTTCTGGTAGATAGGACACTGACTACAAGGAAGAGACTTAATGTGAACACAAAAGTCAATGAGCCAGTGTTGGAAAAGAATGCTTTCAGGGTAGAAGATGGTAAAAAGGTAGGTAAAGACACATTTTGGAAACCGGATGTTAGGAGGAAAAAGAAGAATAGGAAACTTAGGCTCTTATATAAGAAAATAAAACACACAACTCCTCCCCCCAACACTCCCCCACAATTCATCCAGAATCTGTACTTTGCTTCACCAACAGAAGAGGGTATTTTTGAACTAGGAATTTTATAAACTATTACAAACAGCCAAAATATTCACAAATACAAAGGTATTGTCTTTATCAATGTGAAGCTACTATGAGACAAAGAAAATGAGAATAAAAACATTTTAGGTCATGACAGCCCCTGTTCAAACAAAACCCAGAAACCATAAACAAATTATAATACTGAATTAAATATCATTAAGTGATCATTTGTACCCAGATTCAGAAATTCAAAAACTAAGACCAAAAATTGTTTAAAAAAAAGGAGGGGGGGATGGGGAGAGAGAAGGAAAGGAGAAAAAGGGGAAGAAATGAATGAACTGAGTAAACTTAAGGTAGGAAAATGGAGAAAAAGACAAAATTATATTAAAATGGAAAAATAAATTTAAAAAGGAACCCAAGGAAGAAAAGAACTAAATAAAAATGTCATAAGGTGCAAAGAAAAAGCAAGAAAATTACCAAATGAAAAAAAGAAAAAAATTAAAGACCATCAATGAAAAGTAGTTGAAGTAGAAAAGAGGTGCCAAAAAAAAGTCCGATATACATATAATTGAAAACCTTGAAAAGCAAAACAAAATAGTAGAAAGAATATTTTAAATTATATCAAAGAACATTTTCTGGAAATCCACATCCCAAAAGGACAACTGGCCACATGAGAAAAGTGACTCATAACGACCCACTCTGAGCCTCAGACTTTAAAAATAAAGAAAAAGTCCAAAATCTCAGAAAAAAGATCTGGGTTATATGGGAAACACAGTAAGACTGGAATAAGACTTCTCAAAGCAAGATAAAAAATAAAGCAAGAATGGAATAGAAATTTTAAGAAACTGAAGAGAACTGTTTACATACATGATGGAGCAACAAGGATAGGATTTACCCTCACCCCTTAATTTAAAAATGGACAAAATGTGTGAAATAATGATTTTCAGACATTTAACAATAGGCAGCATAGGACAGTGGTCTTTGAAAGCAGACAAACAAATGTGAAAATCTCTATAATGGCCAAGCTCTATAGGTCATTAGATATGAAATGTCCAATTTCTAATCAAAAGTATAGTTTATTATATCTCAAACAAGAATCAGTACAATTAATCAAAGTATGCGCCCAAACTATCAACACAGTTTGCCATCTTAACAGTAGCTTGCTTATGCCAGCAGCAAAGAAGCCTGGAGACTGAATGGCAAAAGGCGTTTTCCACAGCTTGTTGAGAATTGAATACTTTTCCTTGCAATTAAGTGGTCCAATGCTTGGAAGAAGTGGTACTCAGTTGGTGCGAGGTCTGGTGAATACAGTGGAGGACAGAGAGTTTCCAAATCCAGCTTCTGTAGTTTGAGCAGTGTTGTTAGTGTGACACATGGTCAAGTGTTGTCTTGCAGGAGGATTGGCCTGTTTCTATGGCCCAATCTCAGCTGCTTAATTGCAAGCATCCTTATCATTTCATCCAAATGGTTGCAGTACACATTCACTGTAATTGATTGACCAGGTTTCATGTAGTTGTAGTGGATATTAATAATACCAGCACTGGACCACCAGATACCATTAGCTTTTTATTATTAATTTCATAATTATTAATATATAATATTGTTCTCTCCACCTGGAATACCTCATCCCTGGGACACCCTTTCCCCATGCCCACTTCTCTACCTAGGAACTTCTATTTGTTCTTTAAGAACTCGACTCAGGTGTCACTTCCTCTGAGAAGCCTTGACACATCCCATCTCCCCAAACCTCCAACCCTCTGGAATCCCACAAAAATTTGCTCAGATTTCTATTATGGCCTAAGTTATATTACAAAGTGCTCATTTTCATACCTCCTTGTACTAAATTCAGAACTCCTCAAGGGCAAGGACTATGTCTAATCATTTCTTATGGTTCCAGTGTTTAGCTCAGTTCATTGTAGGTGCTCAAGGAAAGTGACATTGAATGAATCAATCATCATACCTCAAGGACCCTCTGTCTTACCAGGTACCATGCTAAGAGACATAAAGTTAAAAAGATTAGGCCTTTGGCCCCTTGAAGTTTATAAACAAATTAAGGATGTGTTCATATCTTTCAAATCTACATTATAGAAACCCAACACAAACTAGCTTAAAAGGAAAAAAAGAATGTGGGCAGGGGACAGAATTTATTTGTCCTAGGCAAGTTACTTCTATTAATAGTTTCAGGAATAGGTGAATCTAAGATCCAAAGGTTTCCAACAATGTTATCCTCCAGATTAGGTCTCTTTCTATAACCTGCTCTTCGGTGGCTTCATCCTCAGGAAATTTTTTTCCATGTGAAAGCCCCTCACAGCTCCATGTTTACTTCCAATTGTAGCAAAAATAGAGCTTTTTATGCCAATGGTCCTAGCAAAAGTCCTAGGAGTAAGTCTCAATGCTTTTAATTGAGTCACCTGCCCATTATAGTAACTCTGAGTAAGCCTAAGTCACAAGCCTACCTCTGGATTTGGAAGTGGGGTTGACCCCATCCAAATCATATGTATTAAAAGTGAGGGAAGGTTGTTCACCAGAGAAAAATCAAGTTGCTGTCACTAAAAGGGGAAGAAGGTATTAGGCAAGCAAAAACCAACACATGTCCTCCATGAAGGGGATGTCCCATACATCAGTAATTATATGGTAAGGCCAGGAGTGATACCTATCTTAAGTGCTTACAGCCAAAGATTAGGTAGGAGAAATGGATCACTTCAAGGACAGCTGCCCACAAACACCTTCTAGGAGGAAGCCTATGAACTAGGCCTTTTAAATAGGCAGGATTATGGTAGGCAAAGATGAGGAGGCCTTTCAGATATGTGGCATGAACAAAGGCAGGGAGGTGAGGATCCTTTGGAACTTTTACAAGTTTGCTGGGAACTTCGGGGAATTAAGTCTGGAACTTTGGTTGGGGGCGGATCTATACATAGTCAAATAAGTTCTAATCCTTTATGCAGATTTCTTCCATATATGATCTCAAAAAAGAGTAATTTTGGCAGGCACCAGGAGTAGGATTATTCTTCCCATGTTACTGATGGGGCAAGTAAGGCCTAGTGCAAGAGATGCCTACGGAGGGTCTACCCTCCTGTGTCCAGAGGCAGAACAGCACAAGAAGCCAAATTTCTGCCCTCCAGCCCAGGACTGTGCCTCTCCCCCCATGCACAGTAATAATAAAATCTGGGGTTAGAAATCACCAGGACAGCAGCTGTGGCTCAGCCCCAGGACCAGACTGAGGACACCCTTGGAGGAAGCTGTGGGAACAACCATATAAGCAGAAAGAAGGTATCTGACTTACATAATGGCTAAGACCAGAGACTCTGGAGTCAGGCTTGGTATTGATTCTCAGTTTCGTGAGTTAAGGTGTTACCTTGGGCAAATTACATAACTTCTCTAAGCCTTAGTTTCCTCATCTGTAAACAAGGTAAAGAACAATAGCTGTCTTACAGGATGGTTCATGAGGTCTGAATGTGGTATTGCATATTAAGAACTTAGCACTCTCTTCCTCGTTGGTTCTCATCTCCTCTTCTGGTTTGGTCTCCTCTTCCGGTCTCATCTCCTCTTCTGGTGTGGTCTCCTCTTCTGGTCTGGTCTCCTCTTCCAGTCTGGACTCCTCTTCTTCATCTGGTCTGGTCTCCTCTTCCTCTTCTGGTGTGGTCTCCTCTTCTGGTCTGGTCTCTTCTCCTCTTCCGGCCTGTTATCTTCTTCCAGTCTGGTCTCCTCTTCCGGTCTCGTCTCCTCTGCCTTGTCCAGTCTCCTCCAGTCTGGTCTCTTCTTCCTCTTCTGGTCTGGTCTCCTGGTCTCCTCTCCTCTTCCTCGTCCAGTCTTATCTCTTCTTCCAGTCTGGTCTCCTCCTCATCTTCCGGTCTGGTTTCGTCTAGCTTTTTTTGATGAATATTCGATTTTGGACTGTGTTTCAGCACTTCATCTTTATCTAACCATTGTCCTGAACACTTGCAATTGTCAGAAAGAATCAACTTTTCATCTCATGTAACAATACAGTGTAGAAATGGTTGGCCTTTATATCGTGACAGCAAAGAAAGGCAAGCTTCAAGACGATTTGTATTCTGATGCTTGTTTAATTCATGGGTTCATCTATCCAGCTTCTTTACCTTGCCAATTTGTTTCAAATTGTCCAATATTGTTGGAATAGTAACGTCAAACCTTGCTGCTAATTCACACATAGGTTGAGATGGATTCGCTTCCACTACAGCTTTCAGCTCATCATTGCCCCCTCAGTCTCAGGTTGTTCACGTGGCTCATTGTCAAGATTAAAATCACTATAACAGAACTTGTCAAACCATGGATTCATTAGCCACATCCTTCCCAAATACTTCCTTGATATTTTGAGCCGTCTGTGCTGCATTGGTTCCACTATGGAACTCATATTCGAAAATAACACAAATTTGTGACTTATCCATGGTTTCACAAAAACTGCTCTAAAAAAAAATTTGGAAGATTTTTTTCTTTCACAAGCCAAACCAGTCACTTGAAAGACCGAGGATGTACCGTCACAATAAAAATAAAACAAGATGCGTCAAAGATATCAACTGTCAAACTTAGTACTTAAGGAAATCGGACATATCATACTTAATAACCTAATACTACCTGGACAATTTTCAGACTACAAGGTAGGGGTGGAGAAACAAAGAGATCCTGACAGTGTTGCTGATTTGAGAAGAGAGAGGTGAGTTAGGGGAGGCCAAGGCATGTCAAATTCACAAGGTACAGTACCAAACACAAGCAAGAGATGTATGGAAAGGAGAGAAATAAACATAGAGAAGACTCCAGAGAACTTCAGAGGATTCCCTGCAAGGAGTTCAGCTGAGTACTGCTTGTCACATGGATGTGAGAAAATCACCCAGTGCTGAAGAACCATAGGAATGGAGTCTGCTGGATATAGTCACATTCCAATCAGCCATAGTGAAAACCTGGTAATATAAGAGCCATTAAATAGAGAACTCAGAGGGATGTTGTCTCATTTGTACAGCCAAATTAGCTTAGACTAAAGCTTTGCTCTGGTTCTGCCTAGCAAAGCTTAAAAGCAAACCCTGGGGCCGGGCGCGGTGGCTCACACCTGTAATCCTAGCCCTCTGGGAGGCTGAGGCGGGCGGATCGTTGGAGCTCAGGAGTTCGAGACCAGCCTGAGCAAGACCCCGTCTCTACTAAAAATAGGAATAAATTAACTGGACAACTAAAAATATATAAAGAAAAAATTAGCCGGGCATGGTGGCGCATGCCTGTAGTCCCAGCTACTTGGGAGGCTGAGGCAGTAGGATCGCTTCAGCCCAGGAGTTTGAGGTTGCTGTGAGCTAGGCTGATGCCACGGCACTCACTCTAGCCCAGGCAACAAAGTGAGACTGTTTCAAAAAAAAAAAAAAAAAGCAAATCCTTAAAAGATCAAACTTTCCAAGTAATTTAACTGCAGCTCACAGCAAACCTCAACAATATTTAGAGAATAAAAATACAACAGGTAGGCCAGGTGCGGTGGCTCACGCCTGTAATCTTAGCACTCTGGGAGGCTGAGGCGGGCGGATCGTTGGAGCTCAGGAGTTTGAGACCAGCCTGAGCAAGAGCGAGACCCCGTCTCCACTAAAAATAGAAAGAAATTATATGGACAGCTAAAAATATATATAGAAAAAATTAGCCAGGCATGGTGGCGCATGCCTGTAGTCCCAGCTACTCAGGAGGCTGAGGCAGAAGGATCGCTTGAGCCCAGGAGTCTGAGGTTGCTGTGAGCTAGGCTGATGCCACGGCACTCACTCTAGCCTGGGCAACAGAGTGAGACTCTGTCTCAAAAAAAAAAAAAAAAAAAAAAAAAATACAACAGGTAGAATTCATATATCTAGCATCCAATTAAAACATACTAAGTACATATATTTCCTGCAAAGAAGAATATACCCATAATAATGACAAAAATCAAGAGAAACAAACACAAAAATAGCACAGATTATAGACCTGATTAAAAGAATTAAAAGTTACATTTCACATGCTTAAAAGGCTAAAGGAAAGCATAAGCCTACCAAATATAAACAGGGAATATATAAAGAAAGACTTAAATAAAAGAAATGAAAAATACTTTCAGATGAAAAATATTCTACCCTAGATGGTATTAATAGGACATACTAGTGTACCTGAACACACAGCAATAGAACATATCCAAAATAAAACAGAAAGAAACTGAGGGGGAAAAAAGGAATAGACCATCAGTGACTTATGGGAACATAAAGTGGTCTAATATGCATGTATTTATAATCCCAACAGAAAGAGTGAGAGAGGAAGGCATAAAAAAACTTTTTTTGAAAAAATAATGGCTGACGTTTTTTTCCAAATTAAGTGAAAATGTGTAATCACAGATCCAAGAAGCTCCACAAACCCTATGGAAGAAAAACATGAAGAAAACTACACCAAGGTACAACACAATCAAATTGACTGAAACCAGTGACAAAAAGAAAAATCTCAAAAGCAGCCAGAGAAAAACAATATACTACTTACAGAGGAATAAAGATAAAAAAGAGTAGAGATCTCTCATAGAAAACAGTGCAAGACAGTAGAGCAACATCTTTATAGTATCAAAACACAAAACTGTCACCCTACATTCTATATCCAGTGAAACTGCCTATTTCAGACAATTTCAAATAAACACTTTTTCAGACATAAAACAGCTGAAAGAATTCATCAGCAGTAGACATGCACTAAAAAATGTTAAAGGAAGACACTCAAGAAGAAAGTAAATGAAACAATATGGAAATCTGAATATACAACAGAGTTACAGACAGAACATACAAGTAAATATAAAAGATTTTTTCTCTAATTTTTAAATGTATTTTTAAAGGATAATTGAGGTATCAAGGCTGGAACAATCTGAGCAACAAAGTAATACTGGACTATAACCCAAAGTATAAAATAAATGACCATAAGATCATACTGATATAAATAAATGGCTGAATTAATGGAGGAGGATAAACAAATCTCCCATGCAGTAGAATTCCAGATAAATTATATAAATACTTCACCTTAAAAGACAGGGAGTATAAATCCCCACTCTTTACGTGAGGGCTGCTCACAGTGACTTCCTTCCAAGGACTATAGTATGGAAAGAGGAGAAAAAGAGTAACTTTTACAGTGGAGAAGCCTGACAAAAACTACTTTAGCCAAGTGATGAAAGTCAAGATCAACATCCATAAGTGATATTGACAGACTGTACCCTTGACGTAATATAATGAGACAAATGGCACTTTAACTCTGTGATCTTCCTCCCAAAATCCCATAACCTCAGTCTAATCATGAGAAAAACACTGGACAAATTCTAATAGAGGAATATCCTACAATATACCAGACTAGTTAAAGGGGATCATTTTACAATCATACAGGAGTCATGGTCATCAAAAACAAGGAAAGTCTGAGAAACTGTCATAGTCAAGAAAAGCCTAAGGTGATATGACAGCTAAAGGTAATGTGATATCTTCGATGGGATCCTAGAAAAGTAAAACAAGGCATTAGGTAAACCTAAGGAAATCTTACTAAACTATGGACTTTAGTTAATAATAATGTACCGATATTGGTTCATTAATTGTAACAAATGTACCATACTAACATTAAGATATTAAGAATAGGGGAAACTATGTTATGGAGGAAGATCATGGTGTATGGGAACTCACCAGCTACTCAATTTTTCTGTAAATCTAAAACTGTCATTAAAAAATAAAGTTTATTACTAAAAAAAGGTAACTGTTTAATCAAAGTTAATAACTATATTGGGGGGATTATAAGATGAATAGAAATAAAGTATATGACAATAGCACAAAGGCAAAGCAATGAGAAATGGAAGTATACTGTCATAAGATTCTTACAAGGGAAGTGGTACACCTGAAAGCAGATTGTGGTTAAGTTGAAGATGCATACCGTAAACCCTAAAGCAAACACTAAAATTTTAAAAAGAGAACAAGAGACAAAATTACATAGCTGATAAACCAATAGTGCATATAAAATAGAATCTTAATATTACTTTAAAATAGACCATGATAGGCTTAACATGTATACTACAAAACCTTAAGCAACTACTTAAAAAAAACCAAAACAAACACAGCTAATAAGCTGACACAGGAGATAAAACAGAATTACAAAAAAAGAACTCAACTAATGTAAAATACAGAAAAATAGGAAAAATAAAAAAAGAACATATAGGACAAATAGAAAATAAACAGTAAGATAGTAGATTTAAACCCAACCATATCAATAATCACATTAAATGTAAATGGTCTAAGCATTCCCAAGTAAAGGGGTTTGTCAGATTGCATAAAAAAGCAAAGTCCAAAAGAAACTCCTTTTAAATATACAAACACAAATAAGCTTAAAATAAAGACTAGAAAAACATAAACCAACACCAATCAAAAGAAAGCTGGAGCCAGGCGCAGTGATTCACACCTGTAATCCTAGCACTCTGGGAGGCCAAAGTGGAAAGATTGCTTGAGGTCAGGAGTTCAAGATCAGCCTGAACAAGAGTGAGACCCCATCTCTACTAAAAATGGAAAAAATTAGCTGGGCATAGTGGCAGTGCCTCTAGTCCCAGCTACTTGGCAGGCTGAGGCAGGAGGATCACTTGAACCCAGGAGTTTGAGGCTGCAGTGAGCTATGATTGCACCACTACACTCCAGCCTTGGTGACAGAACAAGACCCTGTCTTTAAAAAAAAAAAAAATAAGTTTTATATCAATGATCTAACCTTCTATCTGAAGAAACTAGAAAACTTAAGATAAAAAAATCAATGAAATAGAAACAGAAAAACAATAGAGAAAAATCAATGAAACCAAAAGTAGGTTCTTTGAAGAGATCAATAAAATTTATAAACCTCTATCCAGATTCATCAGGGAAAAAAAGAGAGAAGATACAAATTACCTACTGAGAAATGTGGATGTGGATGGGAATTATTTTTAACCTATATCCATAAATTATTTGATAACTTCTACCTTTAGGAGTTGGTACCTAATCTCCCTCCTTTTGAATATGGACTAGCCTTAGAAACTTGCTTCTAACAAACAGAATAAAGCAGAAGTAAATATGTGTAACTTCAGAGGCTAGGGGATAAAAGGCAATGTACAGCTTTCTGCATGATCTCTGTGATGTAGCACACACTCAGGGGAAGCTAGCTACCATATCGTAATGACAGTCAAACAACACTATGAAGGGCCATGTGGTGAGGAACTGAGGCCTCCTGTTAAGAGAGCAGTAGCAAACTGAGGCCTCTAGCCAACTCCAGCCAAGCCTTTAGATAACCACAGTCTTGGCAAACATCTTGATTGCCAGATCATGAGAGACTATGATTAAGAACCACCATCTAGACCAGCATAGTGGCTCACACTTGTAATACCAGCACTTTGGGAGGCTGAGGGGGTCGGATCACTTGAGGCCAAGAGTTCAAGACCAGCCTGGACAACATACTGAGACCTTGTCTCTAAAAAATTTAAAAAAATCAGGCACAGACAGTGGCATGCACCTCTAGTCCCTAGAGTGAGAGGCTCTATCTCTGAAAAAAACAAGTTTCCCCAAATTGTTGATTCACAGAAAGAATAAAACAATAAATGTTTGTTGGTTTAGGCCACAAAGGTTTGGAGTAATTAGCTATGCAGCAAAAGATAATCAATATAGGGAGCATCATTATAGATACTAAAAACATTAAAAGGATAATAAAGGAATATTATAAA